>NC_143398.1:190265587-190570877 GCF_052110815.1 Crocodylus siamensis | reverse complement strand
AAGAGTAATATGAATATTCAGTTTAAATAGGTCTCAATACAGTTCTTTATTAACTTTTTGCCATGCAATAAATAATTGCACAAAATATGGCATAGCTAAAACATTCCCTAGTCTTTCAAAATTATTTTCTGAAGTACTGGATACAACCTTAATACAGATAACAGACAAATAAGACACATGTTAAATTAATGTGCAGTTGCTAGTATATTGCTTACCCATCAATCCAGAGAGGAAGAATATGTTTTTTAATTAGGTCCAGTATTGCTTCCAGCCATACCCAAAAAGTGAATGACTTTCCAGGTAAATGTTCCTATTGGTTAAAAAAAAGATACTGACACTTTTTTGATACAGGATCCATATCAGGAGTTCCTATGTAAGTGAGAGTGATAGAGATATTTTTTCAAACCAGTAATTCAAATAATCTATTCATGTGGAAAAATAAAATGCCTATATGGTATAATTTATATTTCAAGAATTTTCCTAGAAGTGCTCCCATTTATTCTCTCCCAAAAGAAAAATGTGTATTTACATCACATTCTGCTTCATGAAATTACATGTCAAGACTGCACAGCACATGGGACAAGCTGGACTTTCCTTACAAGAATTTTCAATTATATTTTAAATAATGAGCAAGTATTATGAATATGGTCAGTATTTTGTCTGATTTACACCAAAGTAACTTAGATATATTAATAGACTTAGATCCTGTCAGTTTTTCAAGTAGCTCTGCTTTAGGTCACACAGTATTTGGAATTTACTGTGCCCTTTATTAACAGAATCCATATATAACCTCTTAAATGATGGTCAGGGTCTGGCTCAAATCAGTGATATGAGGTTCATTTAAATAAGTTATTAGCTGACTGGAATGTACCAGGAAGATTCAGATAAGCTGACCGGCTAATGTCCAAGTCACCGATTATATATTGATGACTGTTACGTGGAGTAAATAGGCATCAACTAAGGGTACACCGATAAAAATTTTTGGGGCCAATACCGATGGCTGATTATTAACGAGCTGGATTGGCTGATACCAATCTGATATGCAGCCTGGCAGCTTGGAGAGCAGAGTCTGGCTGGTAAGTCTGGTGGGGTGGGAGGGAAGGGATATGGGGGCAGATCAAGGCCCCTGTGGTTAGGAAAGGAGTGGGGCTGGGACAGAGAGAGGTGCTGCCCAGCTGGGGCAGGGTGTAACACGGAGCCATGAGAGACTCGTCTGAGGGGCACAGGCAGAAGCAGGGTGTGTGTTCCCCTGATCTGTGTGCGGGGTGAGGCCAGGCTGCTGCTGTGGGCTGGGGCTGGAGGCAGTGCCAGGTTCTTCCTGGTAGGGGGTTTGGGCTGGGGCTGCACTGGGGTGTGGAGGCGGGCTATAGGGTGGGCTGTAGCCACCCCAGAATTCACTGTAGCCCTCTATCCCAGTGCTGTCATAGCCTGCCATGAGTGCAGCCCTTGCTCAGCCCCAGTCCCCATGCTGGGAAGAGCCCCACGCCCCCTGGGGCAGCCCACAGCAACAGCCTGCCTTTGCCCATACACAGATCAGGGGGCCACCCCCCCATGGCTCCCCTGGGGTACGTGTAGCAATGGGATCCACCCTCCTCTCTGTGCGCCCCACAGCCCCCGCTCAGGGTACTTTGTCCGGTACCCTGCCTTGGCTGGGCAGCATCTGCCCTAGCCCCAGCCCCAGTCCCTTCCTCACTGCAGGGGCCTGGATCTGCCCCTGCCCCACCTTCCTCCCCTCCCCGTTTCCCCCCAACAGACTTACCACCTGCATACTGCTCTGCAAGCTGCTGGGCTGGCTGTGTGCAGGCTGCAGATGCATGTGGCATTTACCGGCAACATTACTGGCCACATCAGCCAAAAAAAGCTTATTGCTGATAATGTCAGTTTTCCTTTTCTCGGTGCTGATGTGATTTGGACCGATATATCATTGCACCTCTAGCATCAACCCTGGTTTAGGATACAAACTCATCTCACCCAGCCTTTTTACTTTAAGAAACTCCATTTGTTTTTTCCATCAAGTAATATTTTAGAATTAATGTAAGAACCCTGGGCCTGGAAATCCTGATAAGGGCAGCCCATTGTGATGTCAGGTCTTGCCCTTTAGCTTTCAGTTAAGAGATTTGTTACTGGGACAGATGTTGTATTTATTATGTGATTAATGGCAACATGCCACATATTCAACTAATTTATGATGATGTAAAGTTGCAAACTAGCCATAAGGATTTAGTGTGAAGCATCTTCGTGGCTGGTTTGTCTAGCATTTTAATGTGAACATGTGGCATGGTCTGCCTTGCCATGGCTTGACAAGACGTGGGGTGCAGGGCAAGACAGGAAATGTGCCAAGCACATGGGAAGCAGATGGACTCCCCAGTGCTCTCCACTATTAAAAGCCTTGTCCTCCACCTCACATATGAGCTACAGAGCAAGGCAAGAAACATACTGGGTGTGAAGGGGAGCCCATCAGTTCCCCTGCATCTGGCACTTTTATATGCCTTGACTTGTACCTACACATGAGCTGCAGGGCAAGGCAGGAAACGTGCTGGACACAGGGGGAGGTGATGGACTTTCCCACCCCAGCAGTTTCAAATGCTGTGCCCTCTACCCTGCACACAGGCTGCACAGCAAGGCTGGAAATATGCAGGGACATAGGGAGCCCTGCCTTCAGGATTGGGTAGGAGGGAGCCCTGCACCCCAGTTGAGAACTCTGGGCTGTTTCTTGCCTGATCTTGGGTATCAACCACCAGAACATGGGGAGCCCCTTCCCAACAACCAGAATGCTGAGATCCCTGTATACCATCAGTCTCATGATTTGGATCTGAGGAACTGCCCAACCCCTAAGATCATGTGTCCTGCCATGCATGACTGGCATGACAGATTGCATGATTTTGGGGATTGGGCATAACATTCCTCGGATCCTAATCTTGTGATTATATTAATGTCTGTCAGGAGCCTGAGATTAATCAGGTAGGATCAGACCTTCATTCAAGCACTTAAAGAGCACTTTAATTTTCTTTTCACAACCATACCTTGCAGAACTTTCCCCAGGATAGTTGATAATCACTGTAACTAGTTTGTTGCCCTAAAATTTAAAAAGAAATGCGAGTCAATTTGTACAAAGTTCTTGAAATCAATGTGTTTGTTATGCATCAGTATAAAAACATTTGCATTATACATGACATTGAACAGAATAATATCACAAGCCAAATTAGTCTGTACCTGGACCTGCAGTTTGATCGTCCCAACTACACCTTAAACAATTTTGGACTTCTGTTCTACATTGCCATATAAACCATGTCCCTTATGTCCAAATCTCATCAGTTTCCTCCTGTCTTGAGCTTTTCTGTTCAAATTTGTAGTAATTTTTTTTCTGATACATATGTCCTTACTAATTTACTTCTTGATTAATGCTAAGAAATAAAGTTCTATGCCAGGGCAGTTAAGGCATATTGCTATAACTATGGAGGCATGCATTCAAGCCCTGCTCTGAGTTCATGCAATAGGTTACCCTTACTTGACTGAGCTGTGGATGAGTACCTGGGCATTCATGGTGGCAGTCAAAGGTGGTCAGTAGGGCTGTGATAAGCTTCGGTCCCCGATTCAATTCAGCAGAGATTTGGCCCGATTCGGTGGCTGAATCTCCAAATCTGAATCGTATCGGAGAACCCTTTGATCTTTCCAAATCAAATCAGAACCCTCCAAATCGATTCGGAGAGATTCAGAAAGATTTGGTGGTTCAGACACAGATGCAACTTGAAATGTTTTTTCTGCGTACCTCAAGGTATCAGGCGGCTCATGAATGCTGTGCTGGTGGGGTGAATGGAGCATTCCACAGGGATGTGGGGGTTTCTCAGTGCGTTCAGCAGCAGACCCAGAAGTGGACCATAATCACTTCCAGTCCACTTCCGGGTCTGTCAGGGAGTGTGCGGAGGGGGCACCCTGGCTTGGTGACTGGTGCCTCCTGGGTCGGGGGGGAGGTGAGGGGAACACCCAGGCTCCCCCTGTGGCTGATCGCCGAGCTGGGGAGGCTCCCCAGCATGCTCCCCAGCAGACGTGGAAGTGGACTGGAAGTATTTCCCGTCTACTTCCAGGTTTGCTGCCAAGCACATGGAGGGCCCCCCCGCTCTCCTGTGGGATGCTTCATGTGCCCCAGCATTGCAGCGATCATAAGCTGTGCCTGCTACCTTAAGGTATGTAGAAAAAACTTTTAAAGCTGTGTCTGTGCCCAAATCACTGATTCTCCAAATCAGCACTGAATCTTCAGATTCGGCCGAATCGAATCGGGAACGGTGATCCGAATCAATGAATCCATCACTGTCTCTGATTTGGGCAGAATCCAAATCCGAATCCATATTGAATAGGGCCTGCTTCACATACCTTTAGTGGTCAGATACAGTGCTGGCTGCAGCATTTGCTTATGTACTGTTGGCTAACCATGCCTTAACCATGCTAACTTTTTATTATTATTAATCTACTGATGAGTATCTCCTTGTTCTAGCTCCAGATTTCCTTATACTCAGCAACTAATTTCCAGCTTTAATTATATGGTTACACCTTTTTAAGCCTTAGAAATCTCCTCACTCTCACAGCTTCCAGGAGAATTTAGCCAAAGAACCCGTTTGTCAACATCTTAACTATCTCCACTTATGTACAGAAAAAACAAGTTCTCTAACTCTATCAGCTTTGTTCAGAGCCTGTACTCTTCTGAAGAACAGGCAGGCAGATATTTGCTTCTCTCTCCTGCCACTTAAAGGTTTGCTATTATCTGTACAACCCTACCACTTCCTGTCTACACAGGTGCTCCATCAGCATAGTAGGAGTGACTCCACCCTACACTCAGGAAACATGGGCCCAGAATTAAAAAGAATCTTGTGTTTTTTTTTAAACTACAAAAACTAGGTTTCTTTTTTCTTTTTATGTCCTAACAGATTTGTTAAGAAAGTTAGCTGGGGTTTAATGCAACTCTGACTCCCTTTAATTTATGTTAGTAGTTTAAAAGTTTATGAGCTCTCTATGAACGGTTGATCATGAATAAGATGATGTGTATTATTGTCTTCAAAATATTTTAATACGTGTTGACACTGATAAGCTAAATGCTGGAAAGTAGAAGTTTCATGGAAAAATGGTCACCTGTGACTACTGATTGCTGGAGCTCAATGTATGTATTTACAACCTGAATTAGAATTAGCTCAACAGTTGGGGACCTGAGGGATATTTCAGACTCAGTTTTTGACTTGCATGTGGACAGAGTTTAGCCTGTCAGGTTTAATATTTAGAGCAAAATGGAAAGAGAATGGCTTTCATAGTTTCCTGGTTTCTTACCCATCAGTTTCTCTGCCAGCATACTGAGCTGCTCAGAATTAAGTCCACGACCAACATATGATGAAAACTGCCAGCTTAGTACTTCCAGGAGCTGACTCAAAGTGGCAGCAGGAGGATTGTTAAAGAAAGACAAGTTCTGAAATAGAATTAATACTTTATTTATACATTGTGAGTCACTCTGTGAAATAATGGAAGCCCCAGACTGCAAAAGAAATTCAGATGTACTTTAAAAGCACCATTTTCTGAGACTTAAGATAACTCAGCTGAAAAGCTAACCACTAAGTGCAGATGTTCTCACAAGGCAATATTTAACCTGGAATAAACAAAATTTCAGTATGCCAGCTGTAGTAACTAACCTTTTAGATGCTTTATATCGTTTACAATGTTGAATTCTTTGGCTAATATTAGGGGGTTTTTTTGTTTTGTTTTAAAATTGATTCCATTAAGCATACGCCTAGAACCCCTGGCCTGTAGGCCAGATCTGGCTCCCAGCATTATGTCATCCAGCTTGTGGGGCTCCGCATGGGTTTGAAAAATTGGCAGCAGGGGAGCAGTGCTGCTGCTTTGGACCCATGGGGAGCCCTGGGCACTAGATTGGGCATATAGGGCAGTACAGAGCCTGATCTCAGGAAGCACGGGCAATATGATGACAGATGAAGCCCTATCTGGGCATCTGGAGCTGGACAGAGGCAGCACAGGGTCCAGTCCCAGCATGTGAAGCTTGATCTGGCCTATGGACTGGCCCTGTACCATTCAATTGGCCCTGTACCACTCACAGGGCTAAAAGCTTGAGCACCATTGGGCTAGAACACACTGGGTGCATCTACATGTGCAAAAAATCTGGGAGCAGTTTATTCTCAAGTAAACTACTCGAGAGTAAACACTCCTGGGCACATGTCTACACATACAGGGATGTGGGAGTAGATTTGCTGCTTTTGCAGACTGCTTCTACTCCCTGTGGCCCTGCAACTGGTCTCTCCAGCAGCCAGGGGGAACACTAGGCTCCCCTGGGTGTTCGCCCAGGGACCAGGAGACAGCTGTCTCTTAGAAATCCTTGCTGCCAGGGCAGAGGAACATTGTCCCTGCCTGGGCTCCAGTGGTGGAGTCTGCCCTGGCACCAGGCAGCTCCCAGGGGCAGGGAGCAATCTCCCACCCCTGCTGCCTGGCCTACCAGGAGCACGTGCACTACTGTGAAGTTACTAATCTTGAGTAAATTTGCTACTTGCATTTGCAGGCCTATACGTGGATGCTTACTGTGCAATAATTAGCTTTAATGTGCAGTAAAGCATCTTGTGTAGATGCACCCACTAATGACTATTTTCATAAGACTTTTTGTTAAGCAGCATGTGTGGGTTAAAAACAAAGAACCTAAACCTTGGATATGGCCTTGCTTATAACTATGAAAGGAAAATAACTTTGTATGTTAATAGTAGTGTTGACACCAAAACAAAAAGGTATAAATTGGCCACGGAACTTGGGAGCTTTTTAATTGTCTGTGCTGTGAGTGTCTGGAACTGTTTCTAATCAGAGTAGCAAGGGCAAGAAATCTGTTTCTGATAGATGCAGGACTGTAAGATTTCCATATACAACCTTCCACTTTCTGCCCAACTTTTAGGGAAACCATACTGAGTGAATAAAAGGGTACTTAAATCTACAAGCCCATTCCAGCACTGCCCTCTTTACCAAGACAAATTTTTAGTGCCATTAGTGACTTGCCCCCTATGAACTGATCAGACACTACTATTAAGTCACTTCACACAAACCAAAATATAGGAAGAAAATGGTGACAGTTTCAAATCAGTATTGACCAAAGTCACATATGAACTATCAACTGAAGAGAAAAGGGCATTCTATCATGATCCAAAGAGCCAGCCAATTCCCCCATGTAAACTTGGTTTTATTATACATGGGAGTATGGATAACTTACAAGGTATGTATGGAAAACATGGCTAATTTTTTCCTAGAAGTATCAGAAATAATGAAAAAAAACCCTTTTTTTCCCCTCAATGGATGTGTTTTCTAAGTGGATAATGGAGGTTGGAAAGGTATAGGAAGGTCGTGTTTTGGATTTAAAGACTTACCTGAGGATCATTTGTTGACAAGTTATACCAAATAATAGAAGCCCAAGCATTAGGTAACTGACTGACATTGGAAATCATCACCACGGGCAAAGAGCTTGTCTGGTGAAAAGAAGAAATAAAGAATGTGAGTGTTGCAAAATGTGGCAAACATGGCAATTGCTGGAGCATGTATTAGTTATAACAAGTAAAATTATATAAGTAATATTAAAAACATTGTAATAATCTTATCATTAGCTCTTCCTTTCCCTGTATTCCCGAAACAAATCTAGTGAGGTATTAACATTGGCTTATTTTTCATCTGTGTTCCAGTAGATACTTTCTCAGGAACCCAGTGAATGTTGAAGTTCAGTAGTATCTATAGGCATAGTGCATCATATGCTCCTAAAGCTTTTGTGTGCTTTGGTGCTGCTTGGAGGATCCCAATCTGCTTCTACTGAAATCAGAGGAAACTGCCATTGACTTTATTGCTCAGTTCGGCTGCCATTGATTTCTCTGCTGAACAAGATGTATCTATGCTATCCCTAGGTAAAGTGTACCTAGCAAATCAGAGTTAAAACAAAAATAAGTATTTGTGTTTTTGAACTAAAGATGTAAAAAAAGGTGTCTTCTTTCCATAAACTGTGGAAATTTTACAAGCAACAGATATTGTCTTGGTCTGAAATAAAAAAAATGAAATAAAATAAAAAAACAAAAAACTCACTTCCATATCTATGGTTAATCCATATAGACAGACTTGAGTTTCAAAGCTGATGGAGTGCAGCTCTTCAGTTACCATATGAGGGCCCTGAGGGAGCAAACAGTTTATTCAATTGTGAACACACAGCTGACATTTAAAACTGTTTTGGCACCTTAATTATTAACCAAACTGCTCAGAGAAAATACAATGCTGAAAGAAAATACATCTATTGAATTACTTAGCAGTGGAAACTTTTTTAAGAGAGAAAAGGGCTTAAGACCTTAAATTCTGTCTAGAATTCTTGTGGTTTTCTGAAGTCATCAAGAAAGACTGTTTTAAATGTGTTATACTTTCATAAAGTAACAAAAATAACTGTATTTTCTGTAACCCATATTTTGTTTTGTTTTTTAAAAAAGCTGCTTTCCTGGTTGATGTAATGTAAAACACGGATTCGGATTTCTTAAAAGATTCTGTCAGTCTTTGGAAGTTTGGGTCTACAACCTCTCAGGCTTGGTAATCCTGAGCTGCAACCCTCAGTCTCTCTGCTGTCCACGAGCTCCTCTTGTGTTGTACATATTTCATGAACAGATGTCAGGAGCCCTCCTGCATCAGCTTGGATGCAGGGACAGGCTGTACCTCAGGCACAAACTCTCCACTGGCTGCTGCATATACCTAGTGAATGCATGCTCTTAGTCTCTTCCATGCATAGAGCTGGTACATCTTGAATTGCAGCATACTGAATTTCCTCTGCCAGTAAAAAAGTACCATGGTTATGGCTTTGCCCTGGTCTTCTACATTTTTCAGATGATTTGCTCCCTGAAAGGAGCAAGAACAAATAATCTGTGTACAGGGAATGCATCCCTTTACAGACCAAGTAAAGATGGTTTCCTTGCTCACTTTCTCTTCAGTTTTTCTATAGACCTGCAGGGGCAGAATTACAATCTCACGTTCAGTTGGGGATTGCAAAAGCTGCAGATCAGGTTTGAGCTTCTTCTAATGCTGGCTTTCTTCTACAACTGCCAAATTTTACAATTCCTAGTATAATCTTTCGCTGGAATAACCCCAGCTTTGTAGGGGAGGGAGGGAGGGAGGGAGCAGGGAGGAGGAGACTAGGAGGAGCATTGTTTCAAAAATGAAAACAAGACAAAAATAAATTTATGATGTTGCCTTTATACGTCATTAAACCATGAAGGAACAGTGTTACTGAGTTTGCAGCTGATGTTGTAAATTCAGCTCCAAATAAATGCCACTCTCATTTAACTCAGATGTAAACCACTTCTATGAAACCTCCCTGAACAATATTTATTAAGCCCAAAGGTTTAATATACACTGAACTAAAATGGAAAAACTAATTAATAAGTAAAAGATTTCTCTGCCTCTGGGACAAATTTTCCAAAGTGTTTAGGCACCTAATGATGCATATAGGTGCCTAGGGGTGTTTTCCAAAAGTGCTTAAGCAATTTAAGTCCATATGTACTTTGAAAACCTCACTAAGAGCCTAGCTGCATCTTTAGGTACCTAAATACCATTGAAAATATGCTCCCCTGCCTCCACCTTACGCAGGAGAGATTCTGTTTACTTACTCAATATACCACACAGCTGCACTGTCTCATTTCCTTGGGGCCCCAGGATCAGCAGTAGTGTGAAGCAAAGAACAAGCTGTAATAATCAAACAGAATGCTTGTGCTACCAGTTTTAAGGCCTAAATGAGAAGGATTTTTTCTGCTCCTTCCTGTAGCCTTATCATATTTTTTCAATCGCTCTTTCAGCCTGGAATGCTGACAAGTGGCTCCTTCTGTTAACCAAAAATGCTTAATTCTAGTTCCCAGTACAGAATGAGAATAACTATATGTGTTTTAAACTGCAAATCTGCAAAACTCTTCCACAGACATACTTGGTGAGGAAGGTCTGTATTCGTAAAAGGGTAGAAATTGGTAGAAATTTGGCAGCTACTGCAGTCCTGGACAAATCACAAGGATTTTCACCTTGAGTTATTCTGCTTCTGTTGCTTCTGATTTTTCCCCAGTGTGGTCAACAATAATAAGGGCAGTAGTTGTCTACTGGCAGTATGGCTGTGACTTCAAACCAGACAAAATATGTGAATAACGTAAACCTTAAAGGCTAAAAAGTCAGAGAGCAAATAAAAATAACCAAACTTGATTGCCTATGATAATCCCAAGATTTTTAAAAATAATGTAATTGCAGAGGAGTAATGCATGGATTGTGAATGCTGGGGGTTAGTAATAAATATTAGTCCTGAGAGGGCACTTGGCTCAGAAAACTGTCAGAGAGTATCCTGCAACGTTGAAGAAACACACTGTATGTCTTCTAAATAATCCTCCATTTCATGCAGTCAGGGTTCACTTATTTCCCATTATACTGTGAAAAGGGAGAAGATCTGAATGAATCTGAATGAAATAGGAGAGGCCCTTCTATAAATAAGATAAATGTACAGCATCTGTAGCTAAATCCAAACTTATGCTCCAACAAATGGTGTACAAACTGGGAGTAGAGCATTCTAGTATAAGGCCCTGACCCAACAAGTTGTTCCAAACATGTGGGCCCTGTCTGGGCATAGGCTTCCACCACGTAAAGTTGCAGGATCCAAGACTTATTGACAAACTTAGGCCCCTGATAGATGTTAAATTAAAGGTGTGTTGAGATCTCATGTGGGATCTCAACAATTGCATTTCTTGACATGCCACATGTGCATGGCAGGAGGTGCAACTGTGAGATTGATTATCAGATCCCATCATACCATATTGCTGATGCAGGGGGAACCCAGGATCATGATCCCGGGCTCTCCCTGCACTTGGCTCCCTGCATTCCTCTCTGGTGTGCTCTGGAGGCTGGGGACACTGGCTACATGTTCAATTAAAGGTGTGCTAGGAACCAGCCATAAAATTATAACACATATTATTCCTCATGTTATAATACCATTAATTGAATGTGTGGCCAGGTCACTACTTAAGACATGATTAACCAAGGCAATGGGCACTCTGTTAGCATACAGGTCCACTCACATGGATCCAGCTGCATGATTAGAGACTAATAATTTTGAGTCAACACTAGTATAAATCAACACTAGTATAAAATTATTTTATTTAAAATAGTTTTATTTAAACTATTTTAAATAAAAGAAAATCTGCTTGGCAAGAATATTATGAATTTTAATTGAAAACTACCTTATATAATGCTGGAACTGAGTGAAGATCAATGTTTTTGTCCTATGCAAAACTATTTCTTTGAAATGTTGTTATTGTCCTAGCTCAGGAAAAATGTTGAAATAAAAAATTCTTCTGCAAAACAAAAAGCTAAGTAAAAAACAGATAGAGATATAACATAGTGTCTTATTTTGATATCTTTGATCATAACAAAGCATTTCAACATCCCTGAATAAAACACTTTCATTTTCATTTGTTGAAATGAATCAAAAACTGTTTCAGTTTGAGTCAACTTGACATGAAATCATGTCTGCCTATGGTGACTTATGAGATTTGTAGTTCGGATGCCTCATGGCCTCTCTCCTATACAGCATCCACAGTCACGTGACTGTTATGACCCTCCAGGTAGCAAAGGTGAGACCGCAAGCATCATGAAAAATACAGGAAGCTCTGGCAGCCAAGCCCATAGGAGAAAATGAGAGCACTGGGTGGCCATGAAGGAATAAAGCACTGTAGGTACACAGTGTCTAATGCTGCACTAACTCAAAACAAAATACATCTTTTCATTTTAATTAGGAGTGCACCAATAGAGATTTCCGGGGCTAATACTGATATCTGATTTGTAAGGAGGCATTTCGGCCACTACCGATCCGATTTCCGATACGTGGACAGATAGCTTGAAGAGCAGTGTCCTGCTGGTAAGTCTGTTGTGGTGGAAGAGGAGGGGGAAGGGAAAGGGTGTGTGGGGGTGCAGATTGAGGCCCCTGTGGTGAGGGAGGCAGTGGGGCTGGAGCTGGGGCAGGTACTGCCCAGCTGGGGTGGGGCAGGGTACAGGATGGAGCCATGGCTTGTCTTGTGTGAGGAAGGAAGGTGGCTCCCACTGCTGGGTGCACCCCAGGAGGGCATGTGGGGCATGTGCTCCCCTGATCTGTGTGGGGCAGGGCAGGGTGCTACTGCAGGCTGGGGTTACGCCAGGCTCTTCCTGGCAAGCTGAGCCAGGGGCAGGCAGCAGCAGCAGCACTGGGAGTGGGGTTACAGGTGGGGAAGACTGCAGCCACCCCAAAATTTGCCATTGCCCCCCCAACCCTGCTCCCAGCACTGCGACCCGCTCCACCCCAAGCACAGCCTGGCCCAGCCGCCACTGGGAGCAGCCCTGCAGAGGCCCAGCCCCAGCCTGCAGTGGCAGCCCACCCTGCCCCACGCACAGATCTGGGGGCACAGAACAGCAGGAGCTGCCCCCACCTCTCGTGCCCCCCAGATGAGCTGTGGCTCCATCCCGTGCCCCACCTCGCCCTGGCTGGGCAGCACCTGCTCCAGTCCCAGCCCTAGCCCCACTCTTTCCCTCACCACAGGGGCCTTGATTTGCCCTCTCATGTCCCTTCCTGCCCCCCCCGCCTTTCCACAACAGACTAACCAACTGCATGAAGCTCTCCATGCTGCCAAGCTATGCTTCTCGCTTCCTACATGCTGTGCTGCAGCTGCACGCATGCATGGGGCATTTATCGGCCATATTATCGGCCACATCAGGCTGATTTCCAATACAGTTAGTTTTCTTTACATCAGAGCCGATCCGATATCGGACTGATGTATCGGTGCACCTATAATTTTAACAATAGTACGTGAGACAAAAATGCTTGACTAACTATATGCAAGTAGATTGAGAAGAAGTTTTAGTAGAAAGATTAGTATTTGTTACCATATTTTAGGTTTATTAAATGCTTTTATTTTAAGATGAACAGTCTCCTGAAACAAATCGAAATTCTATTTTCTTATACAGTAAAAGCCGTATTATCTGGCACTTATATTAACTGGCATGCTCTACTAACCGGCATGCTGGTCGACATGGCAAGGTTTGCTGAGTCCCCACTTCACCGACTGTGGGCCATGGCCTAGTGCAAAGCAGCCTGTGTGGGGCCATACTGACGCTAGGGAGTGAAAGCCTGGCGCACTGGACGCAGTGGCCCAACCAGGTAAAGATGCCTCTCAGGTAACCAGCATATTTGGTTATTCAGCAACCCCCATTTCCCGTGGGTGCCGGATGACAGAGCTTTTGCTGTCGGTATTTTTCAAATAGTAATTTTTAGTGCTAATTATGATTGTATAAACTGTTCTTCAACTCATGTAATAGTACATGAGAAACAATTAGCAAAAATAATGTTAGAATTATGAAGGATGGATTCTCCATTGCACTTTACCTTACGTTATAATCTGTGCAAAAAGTGTATAAAGCAAGTGTAAAAGACTGCTAAGTAGAGAAGTACCATTTTATACCCAACTCTCTGTATCCACTTCAGGCTAGTGCAAATTACTTTGTAAGGTGCAAAGTAACAGAGAACTAGTTCCTGAGTTTTAGTCTTACTAGTCAAAATGTGAATTATTCCATTCACAAATTCAGCACCAGTCTGTAAAAAATGTCTCTTATTTGGTTTGAATTTCCCTGAAACTATCCATATTAATCACTTCATTGTGTACCTAAACACTGTTACCAGAGCCTGGTTTCTATACATTTTTTTGTATTGTCATAATTATGTCTGTCATAATATGATTTCCCTTCCTTAATTTTTACCGGTACAGTTTTACTCATACAACCACTTTATGTGAATGCATTTATATTAGTATACATGTAGCTGATATTGAGAGAGCTCATTCCCTTTCCTTGATAGGAATGTGTTAGATAGTCTAAACATTTTACCAGTGAATTTGCACCCATGCTAGGAAGTTGTTACCACTTAAACAGGCTGGTATAGATTTTATAATATAAGCATAGTTAAAATAATACAGTGTTTGCTTTAATATGATATTTAAAAAAAAAAAGATACTGTTAGAAAGGAGTCATTCCAATGTTGTAAATCATGGACACGTGCATGTGTCAAGAAGTATATACACTCCCCCCAACCGTCAGAAGGTATACCATACTGTTAAATGTTTGCTATTCTATAGATTGTAATTGTCACAATTTAATCTAACCACAAGAGGGAGCACTAAAACCAGCTTCAGATAAACATTTTAAGACCTAGATCAATTCTAGTTGAGCTAGACACAACTCCACTGACTTTATACAATTGTACCCCTGCTCCATTTGTGAATTTTCACCTAGAGAATACTTATAAAAGAACAGTTTCTGCAAGAACCAAAAAGATTTGTGGAATAATTTCTCGTTTCTAGTTTTATAAGAACCTTAACAGCTTTTTTTTTAAAAAAAGTAAATGTTGGACTCAGGACATTCAAGGCATGTCTCCTTCTGGTAGAACAGATCCAATTATTCATTTGGATTACTATTTCCTACTTTCTAACATAACAATGTAGTTGTACATAATTGAGGGTTTTAATTATCACTTCTAAGAAATGTTTATTTCTGGAAAAAATCATTTATCCTATCATATTATCAATGCTTATTGTTAATTTTATAAAATCCTTAATTATTTAGGAAGCTAACAGACTTACTGATAGCTACGATATGATGCTTAGACCAAGTAAATTTTATTCTAAAATACTTTGAATCATCAAAAGAAATCCTATGGAAAATAAAACAAACAAAAACCCTCTTACTAACCTCATTTCCTTTGCTTCCAGCACTTGATTTCATTTCTTTGGGTTGCTGAAGAAAAGAATACAAGATTTATATTCAGGGAATTGGAAGACAGAAGTATTTACTAGTGATATTTGTGACAGTGGTTTCATTAGTATATATGAATAGTGATAATCTATTTGTGGTGTACATCCCTTGAAAATTAATATATTTCTTCAAGCCAGCTGTTCTGTCTCAAAACAGCAAATAATTACATTATAAATGGGTAGTAAAACCAGAATTTGCTTCGAGGCAGTTTGTATTTGGGTGTTGGCTTTGTGTACGATACACATAATACCTATACCTAACGCTTGAAACAGGCTCTGACTATGCTTCTAGGTAAATCCATTCAGCAAAATATTTTTTGTTTTGTTTTCACAAGGCAGTTAACTGATGAGATTTGAGTAAAATTGCATAAGTAAAGTTGGTAAGTACTGGCAAACTTACCAAATGCCGAAATTCTACAGACAGACTTCCATTTGCAGATTCATCCATATTCATAGCTTTGACATGAGTACCACACAGAACAAATCTACGATTGCTAGAAAACACAACAATGTAAGCAGCAGCAACAAAAATAATGAATAATAATTCAAGAAGTTTCATAGTTTAATTTTCTTACCTGGCAGTTGAAATGTTCCTTAAAAAAAGGGAAAAAAAGAAAAGATCTTTTAAATCAGGGTATATCTAACAGATACCTGCACTGTATAATGTAATTCAAGGAAAACAGACTAAATTATGAGTTGGTCTTCTTTTTTTAGTTACTTGGTCTTTAGGGCTGTGCAAAACGACTGTGTTTTGATTCAGTTTCAGATTCAGCCATTTTGGAGGACAGTGATTCGTTTCGGTGTTTTGGATCACTGTCCTGTTCTGTTTCAGCCAAATCTCCTCCGAATCTATTTCAACTGGGCTGCAAGGGAATCTTCGCACAGCCCTACCTACCGAGCTGGGTGGGGTTTGGGGCCGGAGGCTTGGGGCCCCAGTGGAGAGCAGGACAGGGCCATGAGTGGCTTGTTTGGGGGAAGGGAAGGGCCACTGCCTTCCGTGCAGGCAAGGAGACCCCTGCATGGATCTCTGATCCCTGTCACGCCAGGTCATGGGGCAGGGAAGCAGTGCAGAGCAGCAAAAAAGCCTGCTGGTCCCTGCTGCATGACTCAGCTCTGCAGGGAGCAGAGATCCATGCTGGGGTCTCCTTGCCACCGCTGCCTGCCTGGCAATGTGGGGCTGTGTTGGGGCAGGCAGCAATGGCGAGGAGACCCTGGCACAGATCTCTGCTCCCTGCAGAGCCAGGGCATGCAACAGGGATTCCCTAGCCCCTGGTTCGATTCCCCAGCTCTCTGATCATTCCCCCAGTTTTTCCCGGGGGGGGCACAGGCCCCTGGATCTGCACATGGGGTTTCAGCAGGCTGGTGCTGCAGGCTGGGGCCAACTGCAGTCTTCTTGGTGCTGCCTGCTGAAACCCCAGGCGCATATCAGGAGCCTGAACTGGGGAAATGATTAGAGATCTGGGGGAAGTGATCACAGAGCTGGGGAATCTAACCAGGAGCTAGATGTCAGTATCAGAACAGTCCTTCTCCCCCTCTTCTTAGTTTTTGTTTCCCTGCAGGCCGGCTTCAAAACTTCTTAATTCTCCTAAATATTTTGGAAACATTTCGGTGCCTTCTGATTAATTTCAAAGCTTTATCGGAGCCTTCCATTTTGATTCAGATTTGGTGTTTAGGGCACCAAAATGGCCCGAAATACCTCCAAAATGAAATGGCTGCTGAAATTTCATGCACCCTATTGGTCTTCTATCAGAAGCATGGACACATTGTCATTAGTGATAGGGTTTAATAAGTGCCCCCCCGCCAGAATTTTCACTATCAGAACTGCATGTGCCCATCCAGATGCATCATTCTGTCTAACTGTTTGCATCTGTGTGTTTTAGGGAAATGCAGGCATCTGTACAGTAGGGCACAATACCTAGAAGGCATGCACAGAGCAGCAACATGGGGAGGCAATATCCGCTCTTTGTCCTATTGGACAAAGAGATGGAAGGAAGGCAGAAGGCAGGGCAGAATGCACCTTATTACTGACTAATTCAGAGTTGCAACAGCTTGCTTTTTCAAATGCTACGAAAGGACTTGAAGGCACCCAAATAGAGTGCTTTAAATACACTAGTTAAAAAAATTTAGGTGTCATGTCTACCTTGTATTAATATTAAAAATAAGGAAAGAATACTGAAGTATTTCAGTAAGGCAGCTAAGTGTCTGCCTCTGTCTCTGCAAAGACAAAATTAAATTAACCAGCTATAGTTACTAAATCAAGGGTAGGCAATTATTTCAGATGGAGGGCTGCTTAACAAGTTTTGGCGAGCTGTTGGGGGCTGCATAGGTAGCTCTGCCCTTGGTCACCACATTGCGACCAGAAGTCCTGCCCCATAACCCCTGACCTTTGTCACTGGAAGTCCCTCACTTTGTTGCCCCTGCCCCCAAATACTCCTTTTGGGCGTGGGGGTTGCCATCTTAGAACCAGAAAAAACGCAAATAATATACTAGAAGTCAAACACCTACTACAATATATTTTAATTTTATTACAAAAAATATTTGTCATGACTCAAAAATAAAGTGTGTGCATGTATGGTGGGATGTGGGCGTGTGTGTGGAGGGTTGTGGCTGTGTAGTGGGGCATGGGGTATGTTGGGTTGTATGTCTATGTTGATGGGAGTTGTGGGGGCAGGGTGTGCATATGTGGGTTTGAGGGAAGGTGGGGGATGTAGGGACCTCACACACACTCTCCCCATGGTGTGCAGCCCCCACTGCCTGGCAACAGCAGCAGGCAGGGAGGTCAGGGTGCTCGTGCCCAGCAAAGGCACAGCTTCAGCCAGCACTGTGTGGAGGGAAGGAGTGGAGCTACCCTACCACCGGGGCTTTCCACCATGTGCCTGCAGCTCCAGCACTCGCAGCAGGGGAAGCCCTGTACTGGAGCCTGCTGCCTCCCCCACTCCCTGCTGTGCAGGTCCCTGCACTCTAGTGGGAGTGGAGGGGGCCTTGCCCCTGCTTCCCTGCAGAGTCCAGCACGGGGCTTTCCCTGTGGGAGTGCAGGAGCTGTAGGCCTGGAGGCAGTGGGGGCTGCACTCCATTGGGGGGAGTGTATGGGGGATCACTACCTCCCCCAGTTCCCTCACATGCCACACATCCACACCCAGCCCAGCTGAGCTCTGCATTCCTGCTGCCCCTTTGGGTGCAGGCTCCACCACGCTGCATTCCCGCTTCCCTTCAGCTGCAACTCCACCCCCGCCTCCACCTGCCCTGCCACTTCACTACCTGCTGCCCCGAGCAAAGAGTTTCCAGCTGCAGAAGGAGCCCCACCCAGTAGCTGCTGGCCAGACTGGGCCCTTCCGTCCATGAGGTTGGGAGTAAGGCCCAGTAGGGTATGTTAGGGGGGTTGCACACATGAGCGCCTCACTTCTACCTTCATGGGCGGAAGGGCTGGGTGGGATGTAAAGTGTTGTGGGGCCCTGTGGACCAGATGAAAGTGCCTGGCAGGCCAAATCTGGGCCATGGGCCATATTTTATCCACCCCTGTGCTAAATATATATTACCAGTCCACCAAATATATATTTAACTGTACTGCCCGAAGTTGACTCACTGAAATCAACTGGATTATTAACAGAAGTAAAAAGTGTATGTATGTGTAAACCATATTTTAGGGATTGTTATACTACTAACTGGTTACAAATTCAGTTAGAAATAGTAATATGTGGAAGGGCTAAAGTTCTGCTGAGAAGAGCCACTGAGATACCTAAAGCTCCCATTCTCTCAGAACCGTACAAGTTATTTGTAATGTGTTAATAAATCAGTGTTAATAAATCAGTGTAACCAGCTTTCTTCAAGTACAGGAAACTCAGGGAGATGTTTAAATCTCTTATGAAACCCCAAGCTCATGTCAGGTTCACTTGTGCATGAGAAACTTTTAGTGAACCTGGGCTCATTTATGAACCTAGCCAAAACTCATCAGTTGCAAATGGCTTTGCCTTTGAGGTTTTTGGTTTGTGTAAAGGGGACAAACATATGACTCAAAAGCTAACAAAAGCTTTTGTATGAATCTGCTGCTGCCAACTGAGACAATCAGGTTTCACATAAATCTTGTAAAAATTTTCACCATAGAGATGTTACTTATTTTTTTTTAAATTTGAAGCAAAATATGTTGTTGTTTTTTAAAAAAAGAATAGCTCTAAAAACAATCTTTCACTAGTTATGGAACCTAATAAAATTACTGGAACTTAATAAAATTATTTGCTATCCTAGTAGGTCTTTGGTTTATAAAACACATCTTTCAAATCACAGAGACCAGCAAATATAGGACTTTGAGTCCTGCCTACTTTAACAGACAAGTGTATATCTTTATTTCAAAGTTACTTACTTGTCAATAGTTGCTTTCACTCTGATCTGGTAGTTCAGTTCAGGCAATTTAATTAGCAGCCTGGGAAATTAGAAGTGTGAATGATCAAAACCAGAAACTCTTATAAAGGTATTAGTCACCAAAGGGCTGATAGTCCCTGACCAAAAGTCTCTAAAAAACCTTATTTTAAAGAAAACAAGACCACTTATCTAGAGATGCATTAAAGTAATTTGAAGGATCCTGAGTTTAGGAAGAGGATATGCATTAGTTCAAGGGACAAACACCATTCCCTCCATTGTAACCACAAACAAATTGAAAAAAATAGCAAGGGACTAGATTATAAATACATTTATCCTTACAGCAACATTGTGGGGAACACTATGACAGCAGATGTGAAGGGTTCATCTACCTCACAGACACAGATGGTTTTGTTCTTTCTATTCCTTCTGCTGTGAGTTCCACTGCCACCTGGTTTTTATTATCAGAGGAGGTAACAAGCTGTAGGGAGCAGACTCTGAGTTGTTAAAAATGCAGGGAGCCTCCAGAAATGTAGCATGGTATATTGTTAATGTGCTAAAGTACTCCTGAAGTTAGACCTAAGCTTGTGCAGTGTTAATTGTTATTTACCTGGTCTATCGTGCCACTAGAGCAATAACTCAATAAAAGAATTCTTAAAACTGTGACTGGGCAGAATTCTGAAGATCTTGCTGGACAGAATCTGTTATCTTCTCACTCTCGATACTGCCTTACTCTACATGTTGTCATGGGTAGTACAGTCTAGTACTCTGTAAGATTTTACATAAGAGAACTCTCACTGAAGTCAATAGGATTTATGTTTGAGTATATTCTCTAGGATTTGATTTGGTTTTTATTAAATGTTGGAACTGTTATATAACCCTCCTCTACTTACCTTAATTTAACAGTGAACTGTATTAAAGTTTTAAGTACCATTGGCCTCTGGGGGTGGGTTGGCATGCAGGGCTGCTTTTCAACCACAAATGAACTAGTTTGAAAGGAAACAGATAAAATGGTTAGAAACACACAAATGTACAGACCTACTCAAAAAGCCACAGAAAAACACAGTGCTTTCATCATGGATGCAGATTTCCCTGTGTGCACTGGAACAGCAAAAGTACATCCAAATTCAGCTCCTAGCTTTCTGTTTACTGTTTGTGAGTTATTTCTACAAGAAATTGGTTAATGGATTATATTAAAAACAAAGGCATTAAATAGTGCTGAGCTATCCCATCCAGTTAAAATACACAGGAAAATATCTTAACAAAAAATGAAGCAGGGAAATACACTATGAAACTGGCTCCAATAAAAATAAATACAACAATCTTTTTATATTTTTGGCATCATTCAAAAACAAATGGCTAAATTCTGTAAAGAGACCAAGCCAGTCCTAGGTATATGTTAATGGTTCAGTCACATGGTACATCCATAGCACAGCCAAAACAGTAACAATGAAGTATTTACTTTTATATTACGTAAGAAACAAATACAAGGAATGAGAGATTGTAGGAGGCAGTCCCATGGTCAAGAGGGGGGCACTGAAGAAACTGGCACTCCCTAGTTGCAGACCAGGCATTATTATCTGAGGCATGTGGACAAGTCCCATTGAAATCAATAGGAGTTGTGTCTGCATTATCCAAAGCCAGAACTTAACATGTTAAAGCTGAACCAACAAAGCTGTTGAGCACTCACAGCTCTTTCCAGCTTTAGTTAGAATTGGAGATGATCACTCCCTCTGAAAATCAGATTCTAAAATCATTGCAGGTATGCTCCTTTTTGCTCCCTTCATTTTAATTATTCCTGCATTTTAAATAATACAAGTTACCATAGTTTACATACTTCCGGAAAAGACTGTAGAGCAAGAAGTTGACTCTTTCCAGCATCTGAGGTCTTTGCAGTGGAATAGGATCCCCATCATAAGTCAGTTTAGTCAGGAGCTCCTCAAGCTTTTCTAGTTGTCTTCTTACTTGAAAAAGACTCTCTGCCAAGAGTGTAAAACTATTGTAGAACAAAAATAAGGCACATTCCTTAGCATTAGAATCTATTGTGTTATAATAAGCAATTTAAGACCTAGTTAGAGAAATCAGCATCTGTATTGATTGATGTTTATTAGTGTTATTGTGGTAACGTGATCTTAGCTGCTATTTACATGGATATATATACCAAATTGCTCCTTTCTGCTTTGCATGTTCTCAAGAAGCATAATTTGCACCAATTTGAGTCTATTTTTGATGTACAGGAAGCAATATGTATATAACACAATGTTTATAATCATGCAAATGCTATTTTTTCACCATAGATTAGTGTTCTTGGAGGACATGTTCTTTAAGAGAATTACATTTTTATCCCATGGAAGCGTTATGAGGGAAATGAGATGGCCAATCTCAACAACATAAAGAAGATGACCGAAAATTTAACCCAAACACACTTAGCTAACAGTTCACTTTAACACGGTTTGTGTGGCTGAAATCCTACATGACCCTTAGAGCAGTATCCTCCCCTCACATAATTAACTGTATAAAATAATTAATAATTCTCCTGTGCCTCTAAGGGATTTTAGGATTTGTCCTACTGTCATCCATCACAAATTTGCATAGCTCCCTAAAACAGCGTCGGAAAGAGTTGGTTTAAATAAATTGGAAAAAATACTTTAACGAAATAAAAGAAGCTATTTTGACCAAAATAAAATACGTATTTTTTCTAAACATTTTCTGAAGAAGGATGAAATTCTTTTTGGTATTCAGGTAACATAGTTGTTCATTTTTAAAGTAATTTTCTCCTCCTTTCTTTTTTCCTTCTATGCCAGAAACTTCCTAAGAAATAAAACATTGTTGGAAAGTAGTGAACACAGCAGCAATGTTCTGTGCTTCAGTTATAATTGTTAAACTTAATTTATGTTCGTATTTGTAACTTGCAATGTAGATGTGACACCTTCCTTTTGAAATTTGTGTTGCTGTCAAATATAGGGCATTTTCTCCCAGATAGCTCCTGTTTAGTGCAATGAATGACCTACTGTTTCAAGTTTGGCACTCAGTGAGTCAAAGCATGAAATCTTTACCTAGTTCTTACCCAAATAAAACTCCCACTATTTTGAAGTGACAACCTCAGTAAGCATACTTCTTACTCAAACAAAACTCCCTTATGAGACATTTATCTGGGACACTTGTTTGCTTTTGGTTTGACCATCTGCAAAAGTTTCATCTCTATGCAGTATATTGCAGTGATATTAATTCAAAGAGCAAATTATTTTTGTTAGTTGACTGCATTTTAGTTATTTACTTCCTTAGCTGCTAATATAACAGGAGTATGCTCAGCTAACTCATATGACAACATCTCTGATGGGACCCTGTCTTTTACATGTGTGCTGGGCTTCTGTGAAGCAGCAGACTTCCTGTGGTTTTCAATTACATTTTAAATTAACTGCAGGTTTACCAGTTCTGGAGTTGATCAAGCCCACCATGTAGAGGGCCTCCAATGCTGGCAATTTGCTGGCGCCTCTTCCAATCTAAGAGCTCTTCAATTAGCATGTTGTTCATCAAGACGTCAATTTCATCTATTACCTGCACTATTTTACTGAGAACTTCCTAAAAGGAATAGGGAAAGTGTTACAAACTGGCCACAAAGACATATACAAAAGTTATAAATTAGTTCAGTTATAACAATTACCGTAATATTTAATGTTAGAAAAATATGAAATAGGTTAGTGTGCTATGCAGTATTCTTTATCCTGTTATTAAGCCTCTGTCTTGAAACAGTATGTTCACATGACTAGGAATTTACATGTGTCATGTTCTAAAGCTTATGAATTAATTTTAATTTCTGAGACAGTGGTTGTACTTAGCTCATATTACTTATGATCTTCTTAATCTCTGATTCACCCCTAATGTAAATTAGTCTCGAATATTAACTATGTATTTGTTTACTTGTAATTTTTGTGGAGTGTATTCATTACATGCATAACAACTCTAAGAATCTGATATTTACAGGTAGTGTTAAGATCAAAAGTTCCCTTCTACAACTCTAAATTGCGTCTCATATCATTTTCTTTAACTGTGACTATATCACATAGAAATACATCGAAATGGACAAACTGTATTGACCCAAACAAATAACCTCTAATGAAGTGTTTTCCTTATCACCAAAGAAGTTGGTCTGGTCATGTTCACAACAAACAGTTTGCATACAACTGAATTCAGAGATATGATGCTTGGTTTTGTAGTTACAGGATTATGTTTATCTGCTTTCCTGACTGCAAAAGCTGCAACTTGAAAACAAAAAAGGATAAGTCCAGCTCAATGCAAAGAGGCTCCTGTGAGCTGATGGGTTATCCCTTAAGCTCCAACTGGTGTGCACAGGTTTATGCTCTTAATCGAGCTCTTTAAAATTATTAGTTATTTAACTACTTGCCAGATAACACACATGTATCTACTACAAAAATCCCTGTATATCTAGAATACAGAATCACTTTTACCTGCTTTTTATGAAGTTAAATTTGTGCAAGTGCTTCCGTAAATTTGATTATTTAGTGTGGGAAAAGGGGGAAAAAAGCAAATAAACCACAAATGACACGTTACCAACCTTTCTCTTGTAGTCTAAGGTATTGAGCATATCCTGCAACGTCAACATTTCCTGTTTAATGAGGGCACTGTTTTTGTCATTCTGTTCTACAAGGGAAAAGGAAAAAAAATCATCTGGTAAACTGAATGTAAAATATGTGTGTGTATGGGGGGCATGTTTACATATAATGGGAGGGAGGGGGAAAAAACTCTGAGCAGATTAAATTCTGCTAGCTAGCTTATAATGTTTGTGAAGTTATATAATATAATTTTAGCTGAATGGACTAGCTTTAATATGAATTTAAGGGTAATTATGAAATTTGGGTATTTTTTTATTAGTAGGACAGGAGTGGGAAGACATGTAATATATAGAAATGTACTAGTTTTGTGTGTAAGTATTTACTCTTATTTGGTATACAATTTTGGTTTGGATAGGAGTTAAGTGACTTGTTTGCTGTGTACTTTAAAGTGTGCCCCAAGCTTCATTAACAAATAATGTGTATTCCAAGCTTCACTGACAAAACTAAACTTTTTTGGAGACACAAGGCATGTCTATGCCACTTCTGTACTGAGCTCAAGAGCACCTACAAGATGCATATTGCCAATATGCTTTCAGTTGCATGTACTAAATCCTAGAAATGAGGCAAAGTAGTTGCTTTAGAGGCCCTAAGTACATACCACTAAATGTACCCTAGAAACAGAGTATAATAGCAGTGCTGGGGGCTGAACTCAACACTGCTCTAAAGAAGCTATATTGCTTTGTTTCCTGGATTTGATACATGTGCCATGGGAGTGATCAAGCAGGGCCTTCTTGGTGGTCTGCCCCAGGTTGGCAGAGACACGGAACATAAATCCTTAATGTGAAATGCATATTTTCGTAGATTTCATAGACATTAGGTCTGGAAGGGACCTCGGAAGATCATCAAGTCCAGCCCCCTGCCCCAGGGGCAGGAAGTCAGCAGGGGTCATAGGATCCCAGCAAGATAAACATCCAAATGTCTCTTGAAGGAGTTCAAAGTAGGTGCTTGAACCACCTCCAGCAGCAGTCTATTTCAGACCTTGGGGTCTCAGACTGTAAAGAAGTTTTTCCTTATGTCCAGCCTGAAACGGTCTTGAAAGAGTTTGTGACCATTTGACCTTGTCATCCTATGGGGCGCTCTGGTGAACAGAAGTTCCCCCAGATCCTGGTGAGGACCCCTGATAAACTTATAGGCAGCCACCAGTTCACCCCTGAGCCTGCACTTTTCCAGGCTGAAGAGTCCCATGGCTCTCAGCCTCTCGTCGTAAGGTCTGTTTTCCTGACCTCTGATTATGCGCATGGCTCTCCTCTGGACTCTCTCAAGCTTCTTCACATTCTTTTTGAACTGCAGAGCCCAAAACTAGACGCAGTACTCCAGCTGCAGCCTCACCAAGGCCGAGTACAATGGGAGAATGGATAATGTTTGTCAGTAGTGAATGGATGCAAACAGGTTACGCATTTCAGATGAAGGACTTTCTGATGTTAATCTTCATGGGGATTTTGGAAAAATTTACAGTTCTGAGTATTGGTCATTGTGCAGTGCATTTCCTCCTGTTCACCTACTGGCTTCAAGTCTATCTGGACTCATCCCCTTTTACCCTGCAGCAAAATCTTCTCTATCATTCTCACACTACTTTAAAGAAGAATTTGGTTTCAGCTGTGTCTGTGCTGACTAAGGCATGGTGCTTCCCATTAAAATCTGTGCTCTCATGCAGTGGAGTTTGAGACATGCTGGGTGCAATTTCATGAGCAATTAATATGAAGCAATAAACTCCAGAGCTGTTTGAGCCAGAGTACACTACTCCTGGGCGCAGTGTCTACATGTACTTCTGGGACAGTAGCACTTTGAGCTGGGGTAGAGCTGGCCTGGCCTGGCCTAGCAACAAGTTCAGGGGTGGTTAGTCCTGGGCTCTGGGTGGCATGGTGGGTGGTAGAGGGGCTTGCTAGGGCATAAGGGTGCTGAACATGGAGAGCCATGTGGCTAGGTGGCAGCAATGAGACTGGCCCCTGCCCAGTCACCATCTACACATGTGTTTTGGTGCAGTTTATTACTCCGCCATAAGACAGTACTGTCCCCCCTGTCTTATGGTAGAGTTATATATTTACTGCCTCATAATACTGCTGCATGTGTAGACAATGATGCTTTACTGCAGAGCTAATTAGTTTACTCTGCAGTAAAGAGCACATGTACACACACCTACTGAGTTCCAGTATTATACAACAGGCATGCCTAAGAACTCAGGGGCTGTAAGACCTTGATTTCTCTGTACTGATGGACCTCAGTTTATCTTTGAAGGAGACAGCTCCATGTAGAAGTTGTTGCTGCATGGCAGGCTGCAGATCCTAGAACTATACAGACTGCTCAAGCATGTATGCAAAATGTTTATCAGTTAGTAATTACCCACTAGGTCAAAAAAATGAAACAAAAAAGTCGAGACAGTGGCTAAAAATTTGTTTCATATGACTATGTAATAGGGAAACAGTGGAGTCCTTCATATCCCATTCCTTAAGAGGAAGGGTCATGTCAAACATTAAGAAATTATTTAAAAAAAAAAGTTTTCTAAATTAAAGAGATCATCATTTCCTCAACTTGGTAAAACTGCTGTGCTTAGGGAATATACATCTGAGCAATGAAGACATAATTAACTTATAACTCAAGAAGTGTATTTTATGACACAGATTACAAATTCACATAGGGCATGTCTACACATGCATTTACTCCAGTCTAGATTTACTGTGTAGTAAGTGTTTTTGGGTAGATGTCTACACATGCAGTGATTAAGGAGAAGATTTGCTCCCAGTTTCCTGTAGCCCTGCAATGTGCCCCTACTGCCACAGGGGAAGCTACAGGCTCTCCCAGGGTGCTAGCCCAGGGGCTGGCAGGGAGTAGTGGACCAGGAAATAGCTGTCTCCTTGCCCTAGGGGGCTGCCTGCTGCTGGGGCAGGGACAATGTCCCCCTGCCCCGACAGCAGCGAGCTCCTGGCCCTGGTTCCCCAGTCAGGGGCACTGGGCTTGGAAAGATCTGTAGGAGAGTGTCTCATGGCTAGCTGCCCCACTGGTGAATCGGGGCAGGGGGCTGGGACCTACCCCTCCCCTGCAGCTCTTCCTAAGCCCTATGTTTCGATTTCCTGATTGGGGCACAGGGCCGGGACCTGCCCCTGACTGTGACAGTTCCTGGCCAGCCCCAGAAGCTGGCTGTATGTGCAGCCTGTAGCTGGCTTGAGACTGCCTGAAACAGGACAGTGCCCAGCCACCTCCAGGTTGCATGTGCTTTCCCACACAGTCTGGGGCTGGCTGGGACTTGTCTTGGCTGGGACCCGCTTCTGACCATCTCCAGGCTGTTGGGGAACTGTCCCCATGCAGGAAGCTCCCAGCCCCTGCTCCGCAATTACACGTACAATCGCGGAGTTTGGGTTGGGGAACTTGTTCCCTGCGCAGCTGCGTAAATATGGAGCTGGGAGGGGGAACAGGCTTGGGTAACCTACACTTTCCCATAGAATCTTAACATAAATAATAAAAAGGCTTACCTAGACTCTGTATTGTCTTATATCTGAAGTCAAATTCCTCTTGCAGATCTTCTAAGTATTTGACATCTTGTTCTGTCATCTTTTCAATAAATAAATAAATAGGATGTAAGGAAGTATTCACATCTGTCAGGTGCTAATTTATGTTAAAAATAACTAAATTCTAGTGAACTTCTCAGGGTAAATTTAATACTTCCCTTTTCCATCATTTGAGAATCCCTATGACTAGATAGAACTGTTTATCTACTAGTCACTAAAAAAGGAATGAAAGTATGTCACCATATTACACATTTATATAAGGGAAGACACACATTTCTTTCAGTTTGTGGCCCAGAAAAATCAAATATTTATCCTCTCTCTCACTCTGAAATTCCTATTGATACAATCAGTTCCATCCATCACACTGCTATGGCAAAATTCTCACAAATTCTCACAAATACCTGGACCTTGTATGTAACTGAACATACAGTTTACTTTCATGTGTAAGTGCTCCAAATAGTTAATTCACATCCATTTAGTTTATCAATTTGTTTGAAAGTATTAACTTACTAAAATTAGTTGAGACTGTGTGTTCTTTGGTCTATGAAAAACGCAATTATTTATTGGCACAACCCCCCACACAGCACTCTGAACAAGCCTTCCTCTACCTCTCCTTTTCATTGAGGCTAGTCCCAATGGTAATTTGCTGCTGTTGATTATCATTCTTTGAAGAGTGGTTTCACTTCAAAGAATGAAGAGTTACTTTCACTAACTTTATAAATTAAGAATTAAATTTTCACTGTGCATTTGAACATACAATAACCTCTCAAGGAATATCAGGATTTGCATATGCATATCTAAGAAAAGCATTTGTCCTTCCAAGTTAATCCAATAGTGAATCTGCAAGACAAAGCACTTCTACCACTCTGTAGAGACATTAAATACAGGGTAATTTCCCTTCTTTAAACAAAGAATTCCAATTTTTTATTTATATTTATAACTTTTATTTAGCCTATTTAAACAGTTAAATTTTTCATTGTCCTAAGGCCAAACAGGCGAAGTACTGGTTTGTATAACAGACCTAGCACTTCGGGTACCAGATTATCTCACGATATGATCATATCACACAAAAAGCCTAATACCTCAGCATTTAAGTTAATGGACAATTTTGTGTTGACTTCCACAGAACAGTTAAAGTTGTACCTAGGACCAACTTGGTTACACAGGTAGGTAGCCACCAACTTTATTTTTAGATAACGGTATACTGAACTGTGGGCAAAATAGTGAAACAGTTACAGGTTTGGCTTTTTACAGGGTTTCACTTTCAGGCTATAATACTGAAAAGGGTCAGAGGACTCATTAATCATATAATAAAAAGGTGATTTGTGAACAGATTTATCAGACAAAGGGCTATATATAGACTGTGCCATAGCAAATCTTACATTTTTTTAAAAGTCCTTCTCCATGTCACTAACAAAAAGGAGACTTAACACCAATACAGAACTATTGGCTTGGAGTTCATCGGGGCTAGCTGCATTTTTGGAAAATTAAAAACCCAGTCTCTTAAGTCACAACTTTCTCACAGAAAGCCAAATCCTTTTTTTTTTACCTTTTGCATAGGGAATAAACCTTTAAATGACAGGAATAAGGTATATGCACAAGTACATTCACAGGTGCCTATTTTCTATGCACAATTCAAGCGCATCCTATAAAAGTATGGTTCCTTTTAATTGTTTTCGTTGTGCCCCTCCACGCACAAAGGCTGTAGAGTGGCTCTGTAGTTTACCACAGGTCTATGTTCACTCAGTTGGGCTGAGGTAGGGTGACAGGCTGCTAGGCTTCTTTCCCTTGGTTAGAATCTAAAAAAATTCTCTTCCTTGGTGTCTCCCTTTACAATTAAACTAAGAACAACAATGCAAAATCCTTATTCTAAGTTTCCTCTTTAAGCTAAGCTATTTCTAGTATCTGCTTTGTTGAACTTCACATTCTCTGTCCTTACCTTTCCACCTTTTATTGATCCAGCAAAAGATGTCACAAAGAAGCCTTGCTTCTCCTTACTTCCCACTAATAACAAAACATTTCTGAGTTGATGCCACCAAGATCTACTTCAACTGGATGTGTGGCTTAGTCTGCAGAAATAGATGCATAGCTCTGTGCAGAGTCCTAGACCCTGATTCTGTTTCACAGGGGGTGTGTCTACATGAGATGGTTGTTACTATGGCAATGTAGCATCAGTGGGCATGAACAGTGATACTTACGCTACTGTGCAGTAGCAATGAGCTACTGTGCTGTAGTGTGGGAAAAGGACTGTGCAGCATCAGGACTGTGTAGTAACTCCAGTTACTGCATGGTCATTTGGTACTTGCTTAAGCAAGTAACAACTGCACAGTCTGGTGCATGTGTAGCCATGGCCAGGGAGTGACTATGTCTACACTGCCATCATTGCTGTGATGCCAGCTTGTATACAGGTTTCCCTCTGTGGTCAACCACGGTTTTGAGTATCCATGCTTAATATTCTATATTCTATACCATTTTGGCTACCACAGTATACAGTTTTGAGTAACCGCGGTTTTCCATGGCTGTGCGTCAGCCTGCCACCTGCCATTTTTCCCATAAGCCTTTTGTCTTGCCAACCACAGTTTTGCCAACCATGGGAACTTTCAGGAACCTGTATACAGGCCGAAATACCTAGCTCTAGGATTGCTAGAAGCATGGCCATAGCATCACAGATTACAGTGCCAATTACATGTTTAGGCAGTTAACCTGAAGTGAAGCTAGCTCAGGTGTGTCTGGACACACAGTAGTGACTGCTGTGTAGACTTACTCTGTAACATGCAACATACCTGGGCACTGTTCTTAATGGCTGATACTTTGTGTTCCACATTTCTTTGTCTTTCTGAAACTACAGAGTTCTGCAGTGACTTTTCCAGTGGCCCCTAGAAAATATTTAATATACAGCATGTTAGATCTTTTTAAATGTATGAAAACAGCAATTCCATTTCCCCTCACATAAAATACTAGAGCTGTCCACCATTTGGGTGGTGGCTGCATGACCCATCGGCTGCAAACCCCTGGGCCACATAATACATGGGCTGCACATGTTGGGGGTGGCCAGCTTTTCACTTCACTGTGTGCAGCCTGGCTCCACTCCTGGCTACATGTAGAGCCCAGATCTGCTTCTGCCCGTGTGTGCAGCCTGGCCAGGCCCACTCCACTGCTGGCCATTCATGCTGCCCAGCTACACATGCTGCCCAGCTCTAGTACCCCACCAGTGTACAGAGCATGGGCAGCACAGACCCTTCCTTGGTCCTTCCACTGCACCACCCTTACTCCCAGGAGTGCGGCAGGAAGCAGAAGCTGGAAGAGAGGGGGAACTCAGAGTCTCTGGCCACAAAGCAGCTACAGCAATGCAGGGAGTGGCGGCCAAATGGGAGCCTGTGAGCCACCTGTTAACTCCTCATGGGAAGCATGCAGCTTTCAGACCACCAGTTGGACAGTTCTGTCCCAGACAACTAGCTTCACCAAAATTTCTAGCACAAAAGTGGAATTTGGAATCAGGTCTTTAGCTGCTGTATAGCAGTACAAGTTTCACAGACTTGTAAGCAATACATGCTAGATTTTGAGATCAGAAAGCTAAAAGGACATGATCAGTACTGGCAACATTTCAAAATAGAAAAGAATGTTTAAAAACAACAAAATCCAATCTGAAAAATATATTCTTGTTATATTGCTGAAAAATGGTGTTATTGACTTAATGTAGTAAGTATATAAATCATGTATACAAGCTGTTACTAAAATGTAGTACTGTATATACAACTTATTTATAGAACAGATTCACTTTAAAAAAACACACCTTGTACCAGTACAATTTTTCTAACATACATATTCAATATTGTATTTAACTGAATCCAAGACAACCTTGAATATAAGACAATCCCCCATTATCAGTTTTTATTTATTTGTGTGTGTGCGTGTATATAGCAGTGGTAGGGAGGCAGGTGGTGGAAGAGGAGGTGGTGGGAGTGGCAAGTGGGGGGAGCACACGGTAGGGGAGGCAGTGGGAGGGCAGACTTCTAACCATCACTCAGGCTCTGGCCTCACTCCAGCCCAGGGCATGAATCACATACTTGCAGCCCCAGCCTGGCCAGGCAGCAGCAGCAGCATGGTATCACCACCACTGCTACTGGGCTGGCCTGGGGCAGCTGATATATATTTATATATATGTGTGTGCGCCTTAGCCCAGAGTAGGGCTGGAGTCTGTTGAAGCCAGAGCCAGGACAAGCAGTAGCAATGGTTGGGGGGCCAGACGGGCGCAGAGGCTGGAGGCGGGAGAGGCAGGCTGGGGCAGGAGGAGGAAGACCTGGAGCCAGAGCAGCTGCCTGCTCCTGCATCTGCTCATACTCAAATCTTATGAGGGGCTTCCCCCCCCATTTTTAATGGTTGGTGGGTAGGCCCTCATCTTGGATTCAAGTCCATACACTACTTAGAGATTTTTCTCATTTAAAAAAAAAACATTAACAAGTGTAGCATTGTATATCATGTTTATATTTTATTTTTAACAATGGGACTTGTTTTAATCATTTCAAAAGGATTGCTTTCCCTGAAAGATCATTCGTATAGTTTCTAAAGATTAGCTGTAACATAGTTTGTAAAGATTAGCTGTAACACTTAAACATTACAGACTCAGGTCTTGTAAACAAATGTGCTTAATTTTAAGCACAAGTGCACAGGTGTTTGGGGATTGGGACCAACAGGCTAAATATTGCCTTCAGATATATTCACTGATGGTTTCATCATGTAAGGACAGACATGGCTCAAACAGATTAATGAAATACAGTGTGTTACCTGTACAGGCATGCTTGCTGCAGCTAGTATTCGTCTCTCTTCTCGTAAGCAGTTTGAGATAATAACGGCTATGTGCATAGGATTACCATGGTATTTCCCCTGAAAACAAAAGTAAATACTACTATAATAATTAAAAGAAATTAGAGTAATACAGAAATTATATATATCATAAATCAGTTGAGAAAATATTTGTGTTACTTGAGAAGATTCTGTAACATTTCCAACTATTGCAAACACTGGCTCAACTATGGAATAGTGTTATTATTTTGGGAACCCTCATGTTGATCTGTGTACCTAGAACAGCGTTTCTCAGCCCATAGGTTGCAACCCAAAAGTAGGTAGCAAGACTATATAAAAGGGTTGTGAACAATCATGGAAAAATAGGGAAAATCATGGATTTTCCTTGATTTTCTTTAAAGGAGAAAAACGAGGGAAATCACGGGTTTCCCTTTGCAAGTTGGCAGAATTCCAGTTTGCAAGGGGCTGCTTGGGGTTGGGGAAGCAGGAGGAGGGTGATCAGGGAGGGGCGCCATGTGCATATACACATGCACGTGACAGCCAGGCAACACGGAAAGCAGCTCCCACAGCTCCCTGCAGGTAAGTCTATGGGGCAGGGGGAGGGGTATAGATGACTCATCAGGGGGGCACGTGCACAAGGAGTAATGGATGGGGTGGGGAACAGGGCACACTGCCCTCACTTCCCACAGCTACCACTCCTCTCAGGCTGCAGCTGTACCTCAGAGGGGACGTGGGGTGGCAAGCAGCGCAGATGACCCAGGGGGAGCAGTAGCAGCCAGGCCATGGCAGCAGACTAGAGCTGCGGCCCAACACACAAGCGGCCAGTGGTGGGAGAAGGTCAGGGCAGCATGGCCCCACCATCCATTACTCCTCATGCTGCTGGCAGCACAGCTGCCATGGTGGTCCTGGTGGTGGCAGTGGCAACAGCAAGTCTCAACACCTTGCTCCGATTCCTGTCTGCTGGGCTGTGGAGGTGGCTCCTGCCCATGTTGGTCCAGCCAGGCTGTAGCCTCATGCCTACTGTGGGAATGCACCCCTCCCTGCCTCCACTCTGCCCCACATACTGCGTGGCTGGGACCTAGGGGTGGGAGGCAGTGGGTCAGGAGTGAGGGGCACCAGCAGGGCTAGGGGACTGCAAGTCACGATTCAGGGGCACCAGTAGAGCTAGGGGGCTCCAAGTCAGGAGTCGGGGCACCAGCAATTTGCATTGTGCAAACTATACAATGATGAATTGTACTATTACTCTATTGGGAGTAATAGAGGTCCACAGGCTGATATTGCTGTTAATGTTTTCCTTTTGATGTTTATTTCTGTCTTTAAAATTAAGACTGTTGAGCTGCTTTAACTTGTAGCCTGGGGCCAAAATACTTGTGCGTTTTCTATTTAAACTATTTACTGGGTCAGGATTTGCCATCAATGTTTACAAATGGGTCCTGGTATGAAAGAACTTGAGAACCACTGAGCTAAAAGGCTGAGAATCACCATTTCCAGAAATATCATCTGGATTTGTTTTGAATATGGCTAAATGATACTGTAGGCATATCACAATGTAGTGCTGTGTGGTGATACTTAAGCCACTTCTAAATGAAGTAGCTCTGGTAATAGAAGAAGTACAGATCCATTAATGTTGAGTTCTGCTTCTCAACAGGACTATTTAGCCCATATAGAGAGCTGTACCAATGTGGTTATACTGCTGCCTCCATTTTGCTAGGCAGACCTACCCAATGTGAAAATAGTGCTGTCACCCAGTGAGTTATATGCACAAAGTCTCCCAATGATACTAATGCTAATTCCACTGAAAAGACGTTAAAGGTAGTGGAAATGATTTTTTAAAATGCTTATACTGTGAAGTATGCCACTAATGCCACTGCAGGTCTTCTTGAAAAGACTTGCTCAAACTTCATGCTCAGTCTTCATTCATATGGTTTATTTACTTGAATATAAGACAAGCCTGATTATAAGATGTCCCCCCAATAATTAGATTCTATATATGGAAAATGTATACATTTGTTATAGTTCTCCAGGTATACAATCTCATTATTGGAGGTTTGTCTTGAATTTATCAACCTCCCACTGCTACAGCAGGGAAAATAAATCTGGGGGGTCGCATAGCCCCTTTGCCCTTCACCCCTCCCTTATTCCCTCTGCAGCCCCTTTCCCCCTTCTTATTGTCAGACCATGGTCTCCCTGAACACACAGAAATGAGGAACGTATTTGAAAAAAGTGACCTTGAAATAAACATAGGTGTAGCAATTTGCATATAACTACCCATAGACTTAGTCTACCCAGAAATGATGCATTTTACTTTTTTTTGAAAGTGCTGCAAGTTTTAGCACAAGTACTCTATAACCACATGTTTAAGTAGCACTTTGACACTTATTTATTTATAGTGCAAGCTATGCATTATATTAGTCCAAAGCCAAAAGGCTCAGGATTTACCATATAGTTCATTGGGCTGGGTCCCAGCGGATTCAACAGCATTTCAAGCCATGGTGACCCTGCAGTTCAGCAATGCTCAAGTATGTATATATACTCCAAATACCTCTCCACCCCACAAAGGATTCACGTGCTAATTGACCCCCCCCCCACTCATGACAGGAACCAGGTGTTCTTTTCATGAATCCTTGGATCTTCCAAAAGCTTATATGCAGATGAGGTGCAGAACAGCTTGGTCCAGCTTTATCTCATGGTGGGCGGGGCCACAATCATATGTGAAAAGCTAAGAGGGGAGGAGGTGAGAGAGGGATTCTGTGTGAACTCTTTGGGGCCCTGCCAGCCATTAAAGGCTGGTGAAGAAATGGGAATAATTGGAATATAGGAAAGAAAGGTGCAGCTCAGCTGTGGGAGTGAAGAGGAAGTAAAAATGTATACAGTGCAGTGGCTCACCATGACTTGAAAAGAGTTGTTGCTGAGGGGGACTGTGCAAAAGTGGCACTATTGCACATTTCGTTCAGATAGACTGTACTAAAATAGCTTTGGCAGGGGAACTACCATGACCATGATGGCAGGGCAAGTACCCTAACCAAGATAATACAATTAAAATGTCACCATGTAGTGGCGGGTTGCACCCTTGTCTGCTTGCAGAGAGGAATCCCCATGAGAGCCTCATCGTTAGCTTCCCACTGGCCAGCTTACAGTGCAGGGATCTTGGCTACATGCTACCTTTGTGGAAATGGGAGACTCCTCCTTAGCTTGCTCCTGCAGTCACATGGCTGAGGGCAAGTGAAACTCAGAGGCATGCAAACCCTAAGTCTCTGGGTTTGGGCCTGCACATAAGATGCCTGCCAAAGGATTTGGAAGCATCTGAAGTCCCAGGCGGGTGGAAGATGCTTGCCAGTAGTATGCCCACATATGGTTCTTGAATGACTCATGGATTCAGAATTGATTTGGCTGATTTGACTTGGGACACGAAAAATTTTCCTTAAAAAATAAAGGCCGGGGGGAAGGGGAGGAGGAGATAACATGATCTGGTTTCAGCCCAGGTGGTTTTACATACCTGGAAAGAGATATCCCCTTTTTCCTGGCCTAGAAAGACTTGGGCTAGGGACAGACATTAAAAAAGCCTGAGCCTCAATTGATTTAATCTTTGTAGGTTAGTCTAACCTACCTAGGTTGAACCAGTTTGCAACTGCACAGACATTCCCTCTGGACTGAAGAAATGCAGGCACATACCTGCAGTGGCTCGGGCTAGAAGCCAGGGGGCACAAGAGCAACCCTACCTTCCCTTGTACAATGCTGAGCTGGGGGGTGTGGCCAGGCCTCAGCTGGACCTCTGATTAGGGAAGGGAGTAAACCCCCACTGTGCCTAAACTGTCCCATGCTTTTCGCTGCTCAGGGGACGGGAGTGTTGCCAGCCCCCAGCCAGCACTCTGAGGCAAGGGTGTGTGTGCAGTGCATGCATCTGTTGATGAGACTGAGCTTTTCAATCTCCCTCCCTCTGCTTCTTCATACTGTCTGCAAACCTGACAGGTGAGGGAGCCACCAGGGGGCTGATAACACAGCGTTTACTAGCCTATCAGCAAAACAAAAGCCTCTCTCATTAGTTCAAGGTCTTCTTAAACAGCTTTTTCCAAGGAAGGAATGGTGGAACATTACCAGCTGACCTGTTGATTACTCCGAAAAGCCCTAAGCAGACACTGTTCTGTCTGCCTGTCCCAGTGAAATTGGAAACACACAGACACCTCTCAGCATTAGCTAGCATACCACATGCGTAGGTTGTGTGGGACTGGGGTCCATGCTGTGGGAGATGGGAGGGAGGGGGGAATCCCTGCTTGAGCAACAAGCAGCGAGTGGGGGTTGGGATCTTGGAAGCAAAGCAGACCCTGATGTGCCTACAGTCTCTTCCAGAGCTCTGGCTAGGGAGCAGAGTGTTGGGGCCAGCCCTGTTCTCTGGAGCAGACAGCACAGCCCAGGGCTGCGAAGCATCTGGGATGCTTGGGGACTTTGGTTTAACTTAAACCAGGAAGGGGTTTGGGACAGACATTGCATAAACTGGTTTGACCCAAATCAGTTAAGTCTGATGCTACATTCAACCAGGTTTATCTCAAACCCGTTTCAGCAATTTGCAAACTGGTTTATGTGCACTGAACATCTGTTCTGTTACAGGTTTAAACTAGTTTCTGATCATTTAAACCGGTTTATGTGTAATGGCTGTCCCTAGCCTCAGTGTAGTTGAAGGTGGAGACCTATCCATTGTTCCTTTGGCTAGGGGCAAGTGAGACTAGGAGGCATCTAAACCCCACGGCCTCTGAGTTGGGGTTGCACGTAGGATGCCTGCCATGGATTTGGGAATATATGAAACCCTTGGCTGAAGAGTCTGGGAGGCAGAATATTTGTCAGTGGTAGTGCCACACAGACGTGAATGATTGAGCTCTGCTCAGTTGATAGAATTCTGAACTGATTTGGCTAATTTGGCCTGAGACACAAAATTAAAAAAAACACATAGTAGGCTCCCATCAGCATGTTTACCCTAAACGGGCCTTGTGTTTCATAGTTATGCTCAGTGCTGGCTGCATTTAATAAACTTCATAGTTGATTTCCATCATTGAGCTCATGCTGCTTTTAGCAACAGGTCACAGAAAAGTAATATATTTAATGCAGTTTCCTTGTATATGAATGTAAGACGAGGGGCCTTTCCCCATGTTGATTATGTGGTACCCCACTTTATATTCCAGTAAATATGGTAATCACATAACAGCAGTATGGCAATACATCCCCAAACAGTGCCCCAATGAGAGTTCCTTTGTCCTAAATGCAAACCCATTCTTAGTAAAATATGGTTCCTGTTTGAAACAGATTACAGCCGTAAAAGAAGTAAGAAACAGTTTGAAGATTAGCAGAAGCAAGTGGGGGTATGAGTTCAACAACAACAAATGTTCTTAAATAGGTAAAATGGAGTCTTCTGTAGTACTAGTAGTTTTTCTTTCTCTTTAAGAAAAAATCATGACCATCTACAATAATCGCCGCAAGCCTATTGGTGCATGTGGATTTACTTTACAGTGTAGTATGATTAGGGTCATTATTGTAAAAATACAGCTAAAGACATGTTTCAATGAAATTATAGCCATGAGTTATACATTGTAATGGAACAAATTAACTTTCAAATGATAAGCCGCCTGGCTTGACATGGCTTTCTTGTCAGCATGTTTTTATACGATTTTTATCAGGTTTTCCATTTTCATGTAGCCTGTATTTTAGCAAGAAAAACCACATAAGCATTTCAACATAATAATGTGGCAAGCAGAAAAACTTCCTCAACATACGACACTAGATTAAAGCTGTTCTTACCCTTGAAGAGTTTTCCTCCCAATACATAATACATCCAAAACAATGGAAGAAGCAGCAGCTTCCACTGCAAGACACCCCAGGAGCAGGATCACTGACTTTAATACAATGATGCTAGTTTAAAACTGGTATGGAATGAGAACTGAATCCAAGGTAAACAAAGATTAATTAAAGGTTGTGGTTCCTCTTCGCAAACAGAAAGCATATATATATTTGGAAGCAGCGTCATTCCTAGCAGAGTTCCTTATAGTTTTGCTTTATGTTATTTCAGCATTTGTTTACCACTTTGTATTTTTTCATGCTTTTACTAGTCTTTGTAGAGTACCATGTCTTACAAATTATTTTCCTGTATACTGTTACTCTTTCAGACTTGTCCCACTTCTCCATCATTCTGATTTTAATTTTCATACTCACCCTACTTTGTTCCTTCTGAATATTTCCCTTATTCATGCTTTTTCTTTGCTCGGTGTGATCAATTTCTCCATGCTTAGACCATATTTTTATTGTATCTTATATCAATTATTCCACCAGAGATCAACAAGGTGTGCTTATCTGATAAAGGTGTACAGTCTCATTTTGTGTGATCATATTGTTGGACTCTTAGCAGTTCTTAAATAAAAAACCCTTCTCCACATTCCTAAATGTGTTTTGGAGAAGGCACAGATTATTAGGAGGAGTTTTTCATTACATATTCTGCCTGCAGTTGCATAACATAAAGACAAACTTTTCAAAGTAAGACAAATTATTTTAATCTTTGGGGTTGGGTTCTTACTGTGTAACTAGCCAGTTGCCCATCAGGAATGGTGGGGGGGAAGCATGCAGGGATGAAGCCCTCTGCTCCCCCCCCTTCCCCTCCCCAGTCCAGGCCTCTTTACCTCTTGCTGCTTGGGGTCCAGGTCTGCCCCCCACTCCCCAGCGCAGTGGTGGGGGGAGGGTAGGAGTGGGCGGAGGAGCAGGCTCTGATCCGACAAGGGGGAGGAGGGGGTGGAGGAGGAGTGGGTCTGGGCCTAAGTGGGGGAGAAGACTCGCTCCTCCCCTCCCCCTGCTGCTGCCGCATTGGGCTCACTGCTCCCCCCTCCCACCGCCATGGCAGGCCAGCTTCTGCCCCAGCTTGGGCTCGGTACTCCTTCCGGCCCGTGTCTTCTCCCCCCACCCCCACCAATGCCACGGTGTACCCCCTATTCCCCCAACCCGCATCAGGGCACTCCTCCCCCCACTGCAGTTGCCTCAACAGTGACGAAAGAAGGAGGGAGGGGCAGGCTGAGGTCAGAGCTGGTGGCCTCACCCCCCCCACACCCTGTAGTGTCTTGACCCTGCTCCCCCACTGCGCTGCCGCTGCTGCCACCTGCAAGGAGTAAGGGGGGGTAAGGCCTTGCTCTCCCCACCCTCCGCTCCATTGATCCCTGTGTCCCCACCATCATGGTGGCGCTCCGCCACCAGCTCCTGTTTGAACGTTTGTTCACATTTTGATTGGCTGTTTATCGGCCAATCAGAGCACAAATAAAGCATTACAGACAGACAGACAGACTTAGGCTTTTATAATATTAGAATATTAAACTGTCTTGCATTATTTTTCTGATAGAGATGACACTGATGTTAACGGCATAGGATTTTGGCAGGCAGGCAGAACAATGGGGTATGAAAAGTTACCTATCCTTCACAGAGGAACTTTGACTAATTTAATCTAATTTAATCAGTTGAGGGCTATATGGGGTAAAATATACGTCCAGAGATGCCCGTGTGTTATTCCACCTCATATCTCATGGTACTGGAAAGAATTCTGATTGAGTCAAGGAGTTGACCTCGCATTCAGCAGTGAAGGAACCAACTATGATCCAAAATCACAATTAATTTAATCTGGATAGAAAGGGTGTTCTGTTATAGCGCAGCCCTGAGCACAGGGTGATGGTAAATAAGTGGACATACCCCTGATGGTATTGTGCCTCAGAGACCCCTTTTACAACACAATTCTCTTCATGTCTCTTCCTTGCTGTGTGATCAGGGAAGTTGGGTGGGCAGCTGTTGGTAATTTGAATGTTGTCAATGTTGCTTCTTTTCCTAAGCACAACAGCAATGATCATACTGAAATAAGTTTTGTTGCACATTCAATTTCTGTGATCTGGTATTCTCCAAGTTCTTGATCACAACTCCTTGGTTTGTATCTTTGGCAGCTGAGATTTCAAGGCAGTATCACATCAAACTACTATTTGACCCAGGACTGCCTAGCTTCCATCAGACAAAAACAAGTGCTGTCAGTCTAGCAAACACTCCATTATGAATGTAATCGCCAGTAACTTCTGAAAGAAACTTTGCTCCTACTTTCAATAAATAGGAAGGAAAGTGAGGAGAACATGGAGCATGACACATGCTCAGATATTTGGTTTAAGAATGTTCTTGCAAGAGGACTTAAGTCTCATTCTCTTCAGTAAAATGGAGCTATACTAGGAAAGGGACTTACTTACCTTCCTTTAATAAATGTTGGGGTTTAAAGTTCTGGGGACAAAAGTGGTAACAACAGGCATACCTCCTTTGAGATCATTGGCTACACCAAACAAGGATGCTTTATTATTTGAAAGTACAGATAATTTTGCTAGTACTTTGGACTGCTATTGCTATTTTTGTTCATTGTACAGTACTGCCATCGCTTCTATATTTGAGTGTTCTTTGCTAGAGGGAGTTGGCTTGAAGAAGACTTTGCTATTTTATGTTATCTCCACAAGCAATATGCATAGGCACAGCCTAAAGTGCATGTGGTCTGGGTTAGTCATTGCCCAATAACAGAAGTATCCTAGATGTTAGGGTTAAGCAGCACTTTTAATGCATTTATAGATGGAATCATATTTATAACCTTTGTCCCCACAAGCAGCCCCAGGATGGATGGCAAGGCCGGATGACAAGACCAGTCTCAGTCATCTGTCTCTTTCTGCATAGAGCTAGAGTTTTGAGTTCATGTTAAGCTTTATACTGGAGCAAGGACAAGAGAGGCAAACTGAGGTTGGAGTGTTTCAAGCTGGCTGTGAAGCAACTAGGAATGTGAATGGTTAAATGATTAATCGTTTAACTGATGAGCCCAGTAATAACTGGTTCTAGTTTACCAGTTTTGTGCAGGGTGAGGTGCAGTCCAAGAGGGGAAGGGAAGCTGTGTTGTGCCCTAGCAGGAATTTGGAATGTGGCAGGGCAGGAGTGAAAGAGTGAGGAGAAGAGAAGGGGAGGGGAGGGTTGACTAGTACTTATAGCTAGGCTTTGCAGACCCTGGTGCAGCCACTTGCAGCCTCCCCAATGCCTGCCATGAGCAGTCTGGGCTCCGAGTAGACCCCTGCCATGCATGACTGAACCCAGGCTGTTCATGGCAGGCAGTAGGGAAGCTGCAAGCGGTTACATTGGGGTCTGCAGAATCTAGCTATAGGTCCTAGACAGCCCTCCCCCTCTCTTGCTGTCCACAAGGACAGGGGTTGCTGCTACCTCCCCTCACTGCTGAAGTTGGCCCCAGGAAACCATGTGCCCATGGCTACAGCAGGCTGGTAAAGCCCCTCACTCACTTCTGCCTCCCGTGGCTGGCTGCCCTGTGCTTCCTGCCTGGTGGGGTTTGTCAACACTTTGGCCCCTGGCTCCCCACACTGCTCTTGGCAAGCAGATGCAACCCCTTCTCTGCAGTAGGGTGGGGCAAGGCAGGCACCAGCAGGGCTCAGCAGGATGGAGTTCAGCACCCTATCTTGTCTGACTTCATAGAGCTGTGAGCTGGAGCTCAGCACCACAGCACCCATCCCCATCCCCACATCTGGCTGGATGCAGCACCTTCTGTTGTTGCAGGTGCTTCTACTGATACCACCCAAGGGCAAGGTGGAAGTAAGGAGGCACTAGGCAACTATTTTGGGCCTGTGGCTCAGCCTCCTGGCACAACCTGCCCGGACCTGAACCCGGGCTCAGAGGGGACCCACCCACCCACCTGGTTTGTTGTGAGGTGTGGTTCTGGGGAGCCAGGGGTCCAGGGAGCCACTGAATCTCCACTACAGCTCAGGGGGCTGGAAGTGCCCTTATGTTGCCAGACTGTGGAGGAGCACCGTGCAGGCTGGTCTGGGTCAACCTTACCTGAGCTGCCAGGGGTTGCTATACTGATTAATTGTTTAAACATTGTTATTACAAAAGGTTAAACGGATATTTTTAAAATCAGTATTTACATCCCTAGAAGCAAGCATCCCAATATAACCAAAAAAGACAAACCTCTCAGGCTCTATATGTAGTCTTTCAACATTGCCAACAGAAAAAGAAAGGATTCAACAAAAGTTATTTAACAAAGTAAAAAAAAAAGTATGGTAAGAGAAAAAAACACAGAGAGAAATCCTGTGTCACATTCAGGAAATGAATTTACATAGAAAAGGCGTTTGAAAATATCTCTTGACAGTGGGATGATCTAAAATCCCCTGCCATCTAAACACCCTATAATAGGGACTTTCCCAGTATTTGCAGATACCATTCATGTACACTTTTGTTTCTTCTCTCTCTCTCTTTTTCTATATAAAAAATAATGATTGAACTGTTTAAAAGAACAAATAATCATGGGTAAATTAATTATTTTCTCTATCTGCCCACAAAGAAAGGAAATAAGTTATGCATATAAGGCAGGGGTCAGTAACCATGGGGCTGCGAGCTGGATCTGGCCCATGATGAGCTTGGATACAGAAAGTGAAGGTCTGATTCAACCTGGGGGGGAGGGGGTGATGGGGGAGCAAAAATTTAAAGGGACCACATTAAAGCCTCCTGCTTTTTGTCAACATTGTTGAATTGGCTGTTCCCCACTGGAGTTCATCATGGCTTTCAGTGGTACCTGGTAAACAGAGGAAAGCACTGAGCAGGGCAGGGATCAGAGGAGGAAATTGGTAGCCCATAGCTGTGGCCGTGTTACCAGTGCCTGGACTGCCTTGCTAAAAGTTCCTTACACCAAGGGTCAGCAACCTACTTGGATGGCTTGTGGGGAGGTAGAGGAGATAATTTTCATGTACCCTAGTGCAGCAGCAAAGTGCAGGTCAGCTCTGCAGCCTTTCTGATGTATGGCTAAAATAGGGAGTAAGACTACTCTGCACCTGCAACACCAGAGTGTGTGGTCAGAGGGACAGAATAAGCCATGTCTCTCCTTCATGGCACATTCCAGATTACCATGCATATAACTAGGTAATACTTTATTCTTAGAAATTTTCCACAGTAAATATATTTTAAACCCAAACAGTGGAAAATGTTTCATTTCTTATTTCCCATAATCTGACTTCAGGATTCTGCATTTTCCTTGCAAGAACTGATGGCATAATTAATACTGAAAGCAGTATAAAGGAATGCAACAGAGACAATCAAGCTTAACTTTTCAGCTATAAGTTTAAAAAAAAATATTAGCTTCTATTTTTTTTCTTTTTGAAAAATATTTTCTTATGCCTCTCCTTTGGTTCTTCAACATTTACATTTTTTTGTGTAGGGGATTACAGTAAATTACAAATGACTAGTTGGACAATTATTTTTCTCAGTAATTACCAGGGCACCGTAAAATGAACAAACAATTAGTGGAAAAAACTTTCATTCTGAACAGGTGAAAATGTTCTCTGAATGCTGATGACATTTACTAACTCCCTGTTTGTATTTCCTACAGAGCATAATGTATACTCCAGACAGAAAACTGATGATGTAAAAATATCTTAATAGATCAAGAAAAAAATAGAAGCTGATTACTGCCCAAATAATTAGGATCAAACCTTTTAAAATATCTATAAAAGTATACTTTCAGTGTTCAAGTATTCACAAACACAACACATTGCCTGGGTAGATGCAGAAAGGCATCTGCACAAGCTAAATGATTAACTACATGTATTTTTTGTTTGTAATTACTATTTGGTGCCTTAAAACTGTTTTGTGCTTGCAAATGAGGGGAGCTATGAATACAAATAGCATGATTCTCATGAACCATTTCAGTCTCCTCTTCAACTTCCTTCCTCCCTACAACGATGTCCCTTTTGCTGCACAATATTGCATTTTGCTGTATAGTTCCTATGCACAGAGCTCAAAATCCATCTTTCCTGAGTGGAATGGACCCTGGGGTGCCATATTGCCCCTGTGTGCTAGTATCGGACCCCATGCTGTCCTGTGTTCCCAATCCATCATGCATACTACTGCTCCCCCATGGCCAAATTTCTGGACTGGCAGAGAACCCTGTGGGAAGATGAAATGGTACAGAGGGCCTGATCTGCCCTGCAGGCCTGGGGTTAAGTACTCCTGATTTAGAACATTCTAAGCATTATGTCTGTTCACACTAAAACAGCAGAAGTCAACAAACATCTTCAATGAGGAGCAGTGTTACTTCCACATACAAAGATGTCAGGAAAAACACTAGTCATTTTAAGCAAGGACAAGTTTGCTTTATCCCTGCTGAGAGCAATGATGGATGCCTTTTTGAAAATGAGGAATTAATGAATTTGACCCTAGAACTTGAGAGATCCTGGAGACATTTGAAACACAAAATCATGAAAACTGGCAGCTCCAATATTTCTTAACACAATATAAGGCATCCAGCCTAGAGGATTCTTAAAGCTTTTATAGTGTGCCACAAAACTACAGACTGTTTTATCAACTCCCCTCTCATTTGTAACCACATGAACCACACCTAATCATACTCACATTGGCCTTCTCTTTCATACAGATCACATGAAAATCATGATTGTATAACAGACTTGGGGCAATTACATAAAAAGCAATATATAGTAATATAGTATTTAAATAACTCTTGGCTTTAACCAACCTGACCTAGCAACTGAAAATGAGGTACAGCCTGTACCTTGTAGCACATGACTAGGCAGCTGTGAATAAATCACAAGAACATATCCTGTAGATCACTAGTAACCCATGGACTTCAAAAGAGTTCTTTTGATCTACAGAGTTAAGGAATTGGACATAGAAACAGTTGAGTGTTTCTGGTGAATAAAGCCAGTGGCTGGGAATACCGGCTTTTACTTCTGGCTTACCCTGACTTGCTGTGTGCTTTTTAAAGGTCAGTTTGTGCCTATACCTGCTCTCCTTTTAATAGGGACCTGCAACATTTTTTTAACTGGGCTTTTGTCCTTTTTATTCTATGTAGAAATGTTTTAAACTTCTGAGGTATTTTTTCCGGTTTATTTTTTAGTATTAATTAAAAAACCCATTTATATCATAAAGAAGTAGGAAAAGGCACACCACTCAAACTTTTTTCCTTTTTTACATCACTTTTCCATATACTGTAAAAAAATTACAACGTAATTTTGCTCTGTTCTTTCCACCTATGCTTATCCATCCATAAAATAGGTAAAATTATGATAATGCTTACTGCACCTGCCTCACACAGATGTCAAGAAGCCTGATTTATTCTTTGTAAATTGCTCATGATTTTTTTAAGGCAACCTACCGAGGTGAGGATAATGATTATTAAACAGTTATTTTTAGAGTTAACATGGTTCTTTTCATCTAGGTCTGCAAGAGGAAACACCTATGTCAGTATCTCTTTACAGTGTTTTTCTTAGACTTAAATTTGTGGAATCCCCTCTCCCCTTTCAGAATACGTGAAAGAAAAAAAGAACTTTAAAAGGCAACCTCAATCTTTTAGGCGATTCTTATGATATGGGGAAGTCCTAAAATGTAGGCAGGCAATTCTGTATTTCCCCTGTTCATCAATGCCCACATACTATAAACAACGTAATTTCCAGGAGATCATTCCTTAGGACACACAGAACTAAACATTAATAGTCAGTGGATTAACAGCAGACTTTTAACTAATGCAGTCCAGATCACCCCCTGTAATGCCAAACCCACAGTTGTGGGAGGAAGGAACCCCAGGTAAATCAATATAATGAAGTATGCAGAGATTCCTGCTAAGAAGTCCCTCACAGCTGTGCAGATTTGCAGCTAACTAATGGCTTCTAAGTTAACTTTCCAGGGGGCAAGAGATTAAGGAACAATATCTTAGTCCCATACTTAGGTCTTCTTCACATGATTCCACCAATTATTCCCTTTGACAGGATGGAATGAGCAGGTACCATGCTATCACTGCCGTGCTCTTCCTCTTTCTCCCTACCTTTATCCTAGTTGGTCAGTAGCAGCTGTGGAGAGAATCTAGGAGTTAGAACAGCTTCAATTTAGACATGACCAGCTATATGTGTAGAAATCCAACTGTGTAGTGGACAACATAGTGCAACATGATGAATCCATATGCATCTAATATAGTGAATGAAATTCTACTTTATCCCCACCTGCTCCAAAATTTTACACAGCTCCTTCCACCAGGTCCTGAGAAAAGGACAGAAACTGTAGTATAAAAGCAGTGGTTTTTTGCTTCTTAGCAACCAGGATGAGGTATGGCAAAAGAGAACATGCTGGGTGCACCCACACATGCACTTAACTGTGGAGTTGACTAATTAGCTCTGCTGTAAAGCATCACTGTCTACATGTGTGCCCATATTAGGGCGCAGTAAATTATTTAACTCTGTCAGAGGATAGTATTGTCTGGAATGAGTATTATCCTACAGTGGAGTAATTTATGACAGTCAGAACAGTCAGTCTGTGGCTGAGCGGGGTGCCAGGCTCTGCAGGGTCAGTGGCAGTGGGTGGATTTCCTCTTCTTGCACCTGCTTCCTGCTGCCCACCCCCTATGCCCTCTAATGGCTGGGTTCAGGCACTGGAAGTAAGAACCTACCCCCTGCCAATGCTGCTGTCTCTGGGATGCAGGCATAGTGGGGATCCCTGGAGCCACTCTTGCCCTGCTCCAGCCAGTGGCTGTGGGAAGCAATTGTACAGGGAGCCAGGCTTTACTGGGACAGTGGTGGTGACACCCAGGTCCTCCTTCCAGCACCTTCTCCCCTGGCTAGTAGGGAACACTGTGGATGGGAGCAGCCAGGTAGGGAGCAGGCACCAGAGGGAGGAACTTATATGCTGCTGCTGCTGCTGTCCCCAACCAAATGTGACACTCGACACACTTGTTTCCCACAGCCCCTGGCTGGAGCAGGAATGGCTCTGTGGATCCTCCCATAGCTGGGAACAGCAGCTGTGGGTAGGTCCCCCTTCAAGTACCCACTGTGTGCTCCACTCCTCAGTGACCCCCACTGCCCTAGGGGCTGCAGCCATGGTCTGAGGGGCAGTATAATACACCCTCCTGTAGGAAATTTTAAACTCACCCATGCTTGGAGATGGAAGTAAGATGGCAGCAGAGGGAGAGGACAAATTGTTATTTTTTCTCTTTCAGATACTTTAGGACATAGCATTAGTAACACTTTCTCAGGAAGATGTTTGCTTCATACTCCAGAATTAGGTCTCAGGATTTCAAGTGAACGTGGACTATAAATGTTTCTCTCTCTAGTCCATAGGCCAGTTTTGTAAGTTCTATAAATGCAAATAGGAATTTACACACATTTTTAGAATTGAGTTGAACAGTTATCATTAGGAATTGTTCTGAAGACAGAATATACATTTTTACTCTAATAACTGACAACTTCCACTCTTAAATTGAATCTGTACTAAAGGAGTAGCCATTCAAAGTTTCCTATCATAACTAATGTGAGAATAAAAATGGCTAGCTGGTTAGTTCAGTTGTTTTATTTTGAAAGTGGCGTCAAATACCATGGTCATAATTTTGTGCTATTTATAGGCCAAGATTTGTAGTAGGGAATTCCAGTGTTTAAACTGGATTTCCTATTTGAATAGGAGATCCAATTTGTTGTCCATATCATGTGTATGGACAACAGTTGACTTCCTAAGAGAGTTCTGTCCTGTGAATTTGAAAAAGGCAGTAGGAAGGTTTGCTGTCCCAAACGCCGCTACAAGTACTGCATTAAGCAGCACATACAGTCTGCTGGGCTGGACTGAATGTCCTAGGAGGACATGGCAAGCTTGACACTCTGCTATGAAGGAAGCAGAGCAAGCAACTGAAAATCATCATGCCGCCTTGGCCAACAGTAGGAGGGAATGTAGACACTAACTTGCCCCTAGCATGGTTCCTGAACCCTACATGGGGAAACTGATTTCCAGTATCAGTAGTAGCCATACTTGAATACTAGTGACAGTCATTATTATATTATTGATTTGAATAGGATGTTAGTGATGGAAACAGATACCAATAAATAAATCTTGTAGAGCAGACCATGTTTGCTAAATTTGCCTTTCCTATTATAATTTATTAATTTGCCCACCCAGATGTAATGCAGTATTGTGTATCAAGGAAGGGAAAGTATGAGGACATTGGCTAAGGGGAACCAGGTAACAGGAGCTTGTGCTTGTCCTGCATAGGTTACAGTAGAATCATCAAACCTCTAAGAGGCTGGGGGCTGCATGCTACACAGGTCACACCAGCATAAGCCATGGGCTCCCAGGCTACACACCATGGTCGTGTCCAGACGAGCAGAGGTATGTACTTGCAGCAGCACAAATAGTAGCAGCACAAATTTGTGCAACTAGCCCTGCACAGGCCCTTTGTTGCAGGCCATAAGCAGGTCCTCCTGGCTTCTAGCTGGGCTCCATGTGCTACAGGCAGGGAGTTTGCTGGGGCATAGGGTGCTTCAGTAAAGGGATAGCTGGCAGGCAGCCCCTGCACTGAGGCACCCTGTACCTCAGCCAGCGGGGGGGTGGCACGTGGAGCCCTGGCCCTGGGCTGCCTGCTCATCTGTCTCTGTGCACTACGGCGCTCCTGTGCTACTTTGTGAATGGCAGGGGCACAGTATGCTTCAAGATGGGGGCTCTGCAGTGCATGGAGATGGAGCTGCCTGCTCCCCTATCTCCATGTTTGTCCTGGCGCACACTATTTTTGCATACTTCGCATTGCTTTTTTTTCTGGGTTTTTTCTTTTTTTTTTTTGCTAACAGGAAAATCCTGGTAGCAAATTTTGCCCCTGCACTGCAAATTAGTAGCACTGCACACAGTTTAACGTGCAGTGTGTGCAGTTTGCAGCCCCACAGAGGTTTGTGGAGCCACACACTGCACATGCCTGCACTGGATGAGCGCCATGTGGGTGGCTGCTCCACCCCGCTCCAACTGCAGTCTCTATGCACTGACACCTGGAGAAGTGGTGGGGACAGGAAAAGGGAGTGCAAAGACCCCAGCTAATATGCAGCAGGAAGTGGGGAGAATGGTGGCCAGTGAGAGTCTTCAGGCCACAAATGAATTTCTTGTGGACCACAAGGCCTGCAAGCCAACTGGATAGCTCTGGGTCCAGGTTCAAATCCAAAGTAGTGACTGAAAGTTGTAAGGAGCTAACTTAATAGATCTAAGTTCATTTTACAGGGGAACAAGAGCCCTCCCTATTATTGATTTGAATTGTTGGTGCTTACCTCAGGCTGACTTCCTTTTCTGGTGTGGTAGGAAGAGGTCTGAATGCCTGTTTCCTGAACCCTGCCATTTTTATGGATTAAGATTGGGTTTTGGTCTTTTAGGTTGTTCACCTGAGAGTTTTCATGGGTACTAAACCCACAAAAGTAGAAGTTTTAGAGAGTCCTGCTCCTGCTTGTCAGAAAAGCCAAAATCTAACATCCAACATTAAAATAAACCTATTAAATAAAGCAGATAATATTTGGAGTGAGATGTGGCACTAACACAGGGATTAAAAAACAACAGTGTCCTTTTCTGAGTGTTTATTTTGTTCCATTCTCACCCTTTTGTAATCTTTAACAGGAAGTTGCAACTTGAACATCAGTGACTATTGTTTCCATCCTCTGCAGCTGTTTCTCAGTATAGTGATTATTAGAAGTATTTGTTAAATGCCAATTGTAATAGCCTATTTCAAATCTTATACAGTTTTTTCACTTTCCTTTGGTGCTCTAAGATAAAACCATTTTAGGAAATGTCTGTCACACTTTTTCTTATTGGTACAGTCACTTGGGTAATAATGGTGAAATGAGAAATTTACTCCCACACAAATTATAGTTGTTGGTTATTAACTGATATTGTGATAGATGCATGCGATACTGATATTATATCACTTACAAATCTTCAAAATACTTGTGTCATCCTGTTTGCATGTTAAGCAGCGTTGTTATTTTGATTTATTTCTACTACCTAGGAGGAAGTAGCACCTAGGGATATAATCTTATCACTGGTGCTGCTATTATCTCCCTCATAGGTAGTATCTGATCAAATACATTTCAACTGAAAAAAGTCATGTTAAAAAAATTGTTCAACTATACAAATGCTTAAAAACAACCACATTAGCAAGTGAATAGATATTAAACTAAAAACTCACTACACATAGAAGTTGTGCTTGTGGCAACTAGTGGAATGTTAGCTGGCTGTTCATTAACATGAGTCATTCTGCTGTGGCAGGGTTCAGGAAGGCTACAAAGCTTCTTAGGGTATATTCATTTTAAAAGGAAAACTGAGAGACCTCAACTAGCACATATTGCAGATGAACCATGAATCAGTTTGGTCCGTGTGAGGCAGTAATGACTATCTTCCCTTGGGACTAGGATGCTCGTGGTGAATTAGGCACAGGCTGCTTCTCTAGTGCTCACTGGAGCATTTAATTAGATTTCCCTTGCTGCTGAAGGGAGCTGGTGGATGGGGAAGAGGCTTCTTATGCATGCTTCTCCTTCTACTGCAACTGTACAGCTAAAGGCTGGTTCTAGCCAACATTTGGTTCTGTTTTAGTCCTCTATTTTAACCCTAAGCCCATCCAAGCTCCAAGTTGTGGTAGAAGAAAAATAAAGGTAACAGTATAGCAACTGTATAAAAACCTTTCTACTGCAAGAAAAATACTCATAACAATGATATCCCCTTCTACCTTTAAAATCCTACCAGCCAACAAACCCCCCCCCCAAAAAGATAAAAACATCAAAAGCAATAAAAAGACAGGGAGACAATTTTAGAGTAATATTAAAAATCTTTAAATATACATATATACACAAATCCTCACTTCCAGCAGAGTGTTGAAACTCAAAAGGCAAAAGTGTCAAAAATGTTATGACCTACCTAGGGACTTCATTATTGATATTGATTTATTGTTTTTTACATGGAATGCTCTTTAGCATAGGGATGGACAGCTATATTCATGACAGGTGCATATACATCTGCCTACAAATATGACCAAATTGTGTGTTTCATCTATAGCAATAAAAAAATAAAAATATCTTGTTGAAAACTTTCCACTGAAGTTTTTTTCAGTGCAAAATAACAATTTTATCAAAACAAATGACTCCATGTTCAGCAACATTTAAAAAAATAACTATTAAAAACAGAAAATTAGGTGGAAGAGGTGAAGGTTTTTGGAGTTAAATGAAATTTTTTGTTCAACTGCCTGATATTTTTCAGCTTTGAGGAAAAACCCAAGATGTAAGTCAGAATTTTCCATAAAATAAAAAACTGTCTGTACTTTTTTTTCCTACAGTGGAAAAAGGGAGGAGGAGGACTATATAGTGACATGTATATTATATTTCTGTTGGTTGAATGTGAAAGAAAATATTTGCAAATCTCAACATCAGGGTGCCTGTAATAAAACAAAACAAAACAAGGAGAGAGAGGTATTGAAGTATGGGGGAGATGCATGCCTGCCTGATGAACACCTAGATATAGGATCATAGTATCATAGGAAAGTAGAGCTAGAAGGAACATCACAAGGTCATCTAGTCTAGCCCCCTGCTAAAGACAGAAACATCCCAGACAAGTTTCTAACCTACTCTTGACAATTTCCAAGGGTGGTTCCGCAACTTCTCTACTTGCCTGACCCCTAATGCTTGACCCCCCCATAGTCAGAAAGTTCCTTCTATCTCCAATCTCAATTTCCTCTGCTGCAGTTTGAGGCCATTGCTCCTAGTCTTGTCCTCTGTGGCCACAGAAAAAAAGCCTATTTCCATCCTCTCTATGATTGTCCTTCAGGTATTTGAAGACTGTTATCAGTATTTCAGCCTTTCCAGGCTTCTAATAATTTTTGTCTCTCAACTGGACTCTTTCCAATCTCTCCACACCCTTCTTGAAGAGTAGGGCCCGAAACTGGACACAGTACTCCAGAGGCCTCATCAGTGCTGAACAGAGTGGAAGAATTGCTTCCCTTGCTTTGTAAGTGACACTCTTGTTATTATAACCTAATAGGCTGTTGGCATTTTTTGCAGTAAGAACACTCTGTTGGGTCATATTCAACTTATTCACCCCCAGATATTTTGCTGCAGTATTGCAGCCTAGCCACTCATTCTCTAGTCTGTACTTATGCATGCAGTTATTCCATCTCAAGTGCAGGACTTTATATTTGTCCTTGCTGAATTTCATCTGATTGATTACAGGTCATTTTTCCAGTCTATCCAAGTCATTCTGGATCCTAGCTCTACGCTCAAGAGTGTCTGCAACTCCAACCAACTTCTTGTCTGCAAATTTGCTAAGCATGCACTACATTCCTTTGCCCAAATCATTAATCAAAATGTTAAACAATACCAGATCCAGGACAGATGGTTGGGGAACTCCACTTGATACCTCTTCTCAACTAGGCACTGAACCATAGATAAGAACTGGTTGAGCATGATGATCCAACCAGTTATGTATCAACTTTACAGAACCCTTGATTCGGGACCTGGCTTTGGCATGAGATGCACGGGCGTAAGCCTGCTGCACCCCTGTGAGCCAGGGGACCCCCAGGAAGAGACCCCAGGACCCCTGATGAGCCCTGGTCTGCCCACAGGTAAGCAGGGGCCCATGGTGGGAGGGACATAGCCAGCTGGCTGAGTGGAGGCAGGGAGGGTCATGCCCCCCTCCCCCCTGGCTCCTACTTGGCCCAGCCCCCCAGGGAGCCACATGACGGGGTTGCCAGCACGTGAGCCAGGTTTGGGGGGTGCACTCACCTGTCCCCTCCTTTGGTGGGGGGGAGGGACCCCCCTTAGCCACCCAAGAACAACATGGTACCAGCCAGCCCTTCTGCACATGCGTGCAGTTTAAAAAGGGCCCAGCAATGGTAAAAACTGTACTCGGGACCCAGCTCCAGCACGAGACATGTGGGTGTAAGCCTGCTGCGCCCCCCATGAGCCCAGGGACTCCTGGGAAGAGACCCCAAGAACCCCAGGACCCCCGATGAGCCCCAGCCTGCCCACAGGTAAGCAGGGGCCCATGGTGGGAGGAACATAGCCAGTTGGGAGTGGGCTGAGTAGAGGTGGTTTGGGTCATGCCCCCCCCAACTCGTACTTCGCTGAGCCCCCCAGGAGGCGTGCGACCACAGCCTCCTGAACAGGCTGTGCAAACAGGCATGCTTCTGGGCCCGGCGCACAACTTAGTGCCTGAGTTTGCACAGGAGGGTGAGCGGGAGGGCCCAAGGCCCTGCCTGTGAGCCCCCTAGGGTAGGCAGTCCCAGCTGCAGTAAGCTTACCAGCAGCGTGATGTGGATGGGTACGCACAGCAACCTGAAGGTCCCCTCGGGGTCTGTGGCCCCCACCTCTGTTGCCTCAGAGGCCTCCACCCAGACGGAGCCCATGGTTCCGGGTTCCATGCAGATGGAACCCCTGGCTCTCGGCTGCGGGCGCTGCCTCTCACTTTTCCAGGCTCTGTGGTACAGAAGCATGGCCACCTCCCCTTGTCAGGTCTGCTGTCTTTTGGGGCCTCTGGCACGTCAGCTGGAGGAGCTCCAGGTCGCAGTCCAGAGACTGCGTGCCATCAGGGATGGTGAGATAGACTTCTACTACCAGGCCCTTCTCCCCCAGGAGGCTGAGAATAGACCACAGTCACCCTCCAGGACAAGGGAGGACTTGAGGACCTCCCTTGCTGTCCAGCCAATGGGTTGGACCAAGGTGGTCAAGGGCCCAAGGCCTGCTGCACCAAGGTCCCTGGCGCACTGGAGCTTTGCAACAGGTATGAACCTCTTGCAGTCCCAGCAGAGCCTCCCAAGCTGCCAGCTTCTGCAAGCGACACAGGCTGTACTGTAGCCACCACCCCGGCTCTCCCTATGACAAAACACAAAGTGTTTGTTGTGGGAGACTCCATCCTGAGGGGGACTGATGGGGCAATCTGCCGCCCCGACCCCTTAGCCCAGGAAGTCTGCTGCTTCCTGGGAGCCCATATCCAAGACATTGCAGAGAAGATCCCTGAACTCCTCCAGCCCACTGACCACTATCCTATGCTCCTTATCCATGTGGGCACAAATGACACGGCTTGGAGTGCTCCCAGCTGGATCATGAAGCGCTATAGGGATTTGCAAGGGTGACATTGGACCCCAGCTAAACCAGATAAAACTGAAAACCGACGCCCATTGAAAAGCCAACTTGCTAAATGGGTGCTTTGCATTGGTCTTTCACTAGTCCTATGGGACACCCCTGCCCATTACGGGACAGGGAGGCCTGGGTGAGGGAGATTCTTTACCCCCTATCATTGCTGACCTTGTGAAGGAACATCTTGAGGCTGAACACCTTCAAATCAGCTGGCCTTGACAGTTTACACCCCAGGGTACTCAAGGATCTGGCTAGCATCATAGTTCAGCCCCTGGCACAGATCTTTGAGAACTCCTGGCACTCTGGTGAAGTGCCCGAAGACTGGAAGAAGGCCAATGTGGTGCCTATCTTCAAGAAAGGGAGGAAAGTGGATTCGGCTAACTATAGGCCCATCAGCCTGACCTCTGTCTCAGGGAAGGTCTTAGAAAAGATTATCAAAGAGACCATTCTTAACAGACTGGCTGATGGCAACATCCTGAGGGATAGCCAGTATGGGTTTGTTGCAAATAGGTCTTGCTTGACCAATCTTATTTCCTTCTAAGACCAGGTGACCTATCACCTGGACAAAGGAGAAGAGATTGATGTTGTATATCTTGACTTTAAAAAAGCCTTTGATCTGATATCCCATGATTACCTCTTAGTAAAATTGGCTAACTGCTGCCTCGGCCTCACCATGATCTGCTGGCTGGGGAATTGGCTCCGTGGTAGGATGCAGAAGGTGGTGGCTGACAAAAGTCAATTGTCGTGGTGCCTTGTGATGAGTGGGGTCCCCCAAGGCTCTGTCCTTTGGTCTATACTATTTAACATCTTCATTAATGATGTGGACATTGGTATCAGAAGTGGACTGGCTAAGTTCGCTGACTACACCAAACTCAGGGGTAAAATGTCCACACCTGAGGATAGGCTGGTGATCCAGGCCGACCTTGACAGGCTCAGGAAATGGGCGGATGAGAACCTGATGGTGTTTAACACCGAAAAATGCAATGTTCTCCACCTTGGGAAGAAAAACTTGCAGCATCCTGATAGGCTTGACACTGGTTAGCACTACAGATGAAAGGGACTTGGGGGTCATGACTGACCACAAAATGAACATGAGCCTTCAATGTGATGCTGCAGCTAGTAAAGCGAGCAAAATGCTTGCTTGCATCCACAGATACTTCTCAAGCAAATCCCGGGACGTCATTCTCCCATTGTGCTTGGCCCTGGTGAGGCCACAGCTGGAGTACTGTGTCCAGTTTTGGGCTCCACAATTCAAAAATGATGTGGAGAAGCTTGAGAGGGTACAGAGGAGAGCCATGCGTATAATCAGAGGTCAGGAAAGGAGACCTTATGAAGAGAGGCTGAGAGCCATGGGACTCTTCAGCCTGGAAAAGTGCAGGCTCAGGGTGATCTGGTGGCTGCCTATAAGTTCATCAGGGGTGCTTATCAGGATCTGGGGGAACATCTGTTCAGAGCACCCCAAGGGATGACAAGGTCGAACAGTCACAAACTCCTCCACAACTGATTCAGGCTGGACAGAAGGAAGAACTTCTTTACTGTCTGAGCCCCTAAGGTTTGGAATACACTGCTGCTGAAGGTGGTTCAAGCATCTACTCTGAATGCCTTCAAAAGACATCTGGATGTTTATCTTGCTGGGATCCTATGATCCCCGCTGACTTCCTGCCCCTGGGGCAGGGGGCTGGACTTGATAATCTTCCGAGGTCCCTTTCAGCCCTGATGTCTATGAAATCTATGAATCATTTGTCTAATCTCTTCCCTTAGCTTGCTAGTGAGTGTGTCATAGGAGACTGTGAAAAACCTTGATAAAGTTAAGATATATCACATCTACTCCTCTCCGCCTTCCACAGAGCTTATCACCTTGCCATAGAAAAAAGTCAGGTTGGTCAGGCTTGACTTGCTTTTGGTGAATCCACACTGGCTGCTCTTAATCACCTTGCTAGGTGCTTCACAACAGACTCGTTGAGAACCTTCTCCATGAACTTGCTAGGAGTTGAGGTCAGACAGACTGATCTGTAATTCCTTGGATCCTTCTTCTTCTCTTTCCTAGATGGACACTATATTTGTCCTTTTCCAGTCATCTGGGATGTTACCCAGTCTTCAGGCGCTCTCAAAGAGGACAGCCAATGTCTATGAAATCACCTCACCTAATTCCTTCAGTACCCTAGGGTGCATCCCATCTGGCCCTACCAACTTGGAAGTATTGAGCTTTTCTATGTAATTCCTAACCTGTTCCTCTACTGCTCTACGCTGCTTGTCTCCTTCCCTATCTTTGCTCTCAACCATGCTTATCATCTGGGAGCAGTTTTCCTATTTAAGAAAACTGAAGTAAAAAGGGCACTAAATATTTCAGTCTTTTCTGCATGATCCGTATCTAGTTTGCCTTCAGCATTCTGTAAAGGACCTATGGTTTCTTTTGTTTTCCTTTTACTTCGAAAGTACTTGTAGAATCACATTTTTTCCCTTTCATGTCCCTTGTCAGTTGCATTCTAAGTATGCCTTGGCCTTCCTAATTTTTTTCCTCCTCACCCATGCAATATACTTATACTCTTCTCTAGTAATATGACCACTGTTTAGAGAAATCCTTTTTCATTTTTAACTCATTGAAAATTGCTGTCTTAACCAGGCTGGTCTCCTGTTGCACTGCCCATCACATCAAGATAACTTGCTCCTGTACCCTTCATATGGCCTTAAAGTACAGCCAGGTCTTCTGGGCAACATTTACCCTCAGACATTCCTTCCAAGGAATCCAGTTCTCTCAGTTTGTTGAAGTTCACTTTTCTGAAGTCCACTATCTTTATAATGCTTCTCTCCCTCCTTCCTCCCCATAGAATCTTGAACGCTCTCATTTTGTGGTCACAGTCACCCAACTTACCTTCCATCTTCACATTCTCAACCAGTTTCTCCCTGTTTCTGAGCAGCAAATCAAGAGTCGTGTGTCCATCCCCCCCATCACACACAAAAATTGGTCTCTCTACCATCTATGTCAAAAACTTATCCCCAACACTCTAAGAATTTGCTGGACTGTTTGCTGGAGTGCTTGTGCACTGCGTTGTTTCCATCCCATGATATGTCGTGATAATTAAGTCCCCCATGAGACCCAGGTCCTGGAATTTGAAAGTTTCTATTAGGTGTTTAAAAAGGGCTTCATTCACCTCTTTCTTCTTGTTTGATGCCCACCATGACATCCCCTTTGCTCCTCTTCCCTCTGATCTTTATCCAGAGGCTATCAACAGGCATATCTTCTACTTTGTTCTGCACCTCAGACACTTTTATACATCTTCTTTATATACAAGATATTTATAAAGTCCTTGTGCAACTTTAATAACTTTGGATATACACATGATAGAAGCAAACTGTAAACAGCGACTGAAAGCATAATTTATTAAGTTTTTTATCATAGTGTAAGCATAACATTTTTTTCCATTTTATTTCAGACCCCGTAACTGAAAATAAAAATAATTTTCAAAATGAGTTGGAAAATCAGATTGAACGATGATGTATCACGAAAGATGGTGGTTATGTTGAAGTCTAGACATTTGAGCTGTGGTGTGTTAAAACTTAAAGAATTCTGCTTTCAATTGCCATTCACAGTTTGCTTCTATCATGTGTAGACCCAAACCTATTAAAGTTTAAAGTTGCACAACAACTTTATAAACACCCTGTATATGGCAATACCTTTTTGCTGTGTTTGTCCTTCCTGAATAATTATGTCCATCCCTAACAGTATTCTGGTAATGTGAAAAATCCTACCATGGCTCCATAATCCCAGTTACATTGTAATTCTGTGATTGTACATGAGGTAAAGAAGAAACAGTGAGTACACTCTGTTATGGGGGTCACTCAGTTAGAACTGGTAAGAAAAAGGAAGAAAAATCCATATTTGGGGGGGGGGGCAGGTTTCAATAAAACATTAGTCTCACTTAATTTTTCTATCTGGCTCCTCTCAGAAATGTTGCATTGAATGCTGTAGGCTGCTGTAGCCTTTGAACATACAGTTATTTACTATCTTATTATATTGCCTAGGATCCCTAGTCATATTTTATTTACCTGAAGACAAATTATAGCTTCCAGACTCATCAAACTTGTCAAAGTATTTTTTAAAGCTGTAGCATGTCTACTTAAAACTATAAATAAACAACACTTTCAGATCATGTGTTGAGGTTGGTTAGCTTCTTGTTTTTATGCTTATGTGGTGTAGAGGGGAAGGAAGAGGAGTGAACTGAGAAATTTCAAAGAAACCTTGCATTAGAGCCAAACACAGCCAAAGGGGCTATTGGCAACTAACCTTCAGAGAAGAGTAGATCAATACTGTACAGTCACCAGAAAGGAGATTTTATACATCACACACACACACACACACACACACTAGCCAATTGCCCATCAAGAATGATGGGGGGGGAGGGGGCTGGAATGGGGTGCCACCACCTAATGCCTCATGCTGCCACTCTTTTGCCTCTTGCAGGGAGTGGGGTAGGGAAGCCGAGGCCAGTGCTGCTGGCCCAGCTCCCCCACCCTCTGTCCGGTCCTTGGTGCGGCTTGCAGGGAGTGGAGTGGGGGAGCTGCGGCCAATGCTGTGGAATCATGGTGGCGCTCCCCCACGCTTGGAGCACTGTGATTGGCTGTTTCCATCAGCCAGTCAGAGTGCAAATAAAGTATTACGGACAGACAGACAGACAGACTTAGGCTTTTATAATATTAGAATATATATATAAATATATTTATACAAATATACACAGTATATACAAATATATTTTCTTTTCTGATTAAGAACTCAACCTTTTTCCAGTTCTATAACCTATGATCCTGATCCAATCCCACCAGCACAGGGGGCATTATTTTGAGAAATGACAGGGCATGGCCAATGGCCGCTGTCCTCTGGTTGTAAGGTTCAAGTTAATGTGTTTTGTGTCTGGTCTTAACTTGAACCAAGGATCAGGACTCCAGAGTTCTGTCCTGTATTTAGTTTGAAGCTGTAAGCAGAATATTTTTTTTCCTATATATTACAAGGCTGGTCACATAAAACAAAAGTCTCATTGCATGAAGAAATGTTTGTTATAGTTAAAAAAAAAGTGCTATAAGCTATTTGCTTTTTTAAAAATATGGTATATTGCAAGAAATATGTTCTTCTCCAGCCAACAGAAATGACTCTAAAAATCAGACAGACTGTGACTTTTAGTATTAAAGGCCACAAAAGAAATCAGACAAAGAAATCAGACAAATGCTCTAATAGTGAAAGTGCAATTAAGAACTTGGGATTGACTTATTTATTGTGAAACTATATAAGTAGCTTTTTATTAAGTTACCCTATTACTGAGAAAGTCCAACATTATTAGTAGTTGACAGACCTGATGCTTTTCCCCAACTGAACATATTTTATCACAAAGGTCAAAACTGAGATCATTTTTAAGATGCAATACAATGCTAGCATCATTTATTTCCTATTAAGGAAATCCTTCAAATCCCAACTCTACAAATGTTTGAAGCCAACAGAGCTTCACACAAAGATTTTCTGCCTAGAGCAGCTTGTAGAATCAGGATCTTAGAATTTAATTTGGTGCAGGGATATAGAGAACTACTCAGAGCACATCGTGACTTGTGCAACATTTTTTTGGAGTAATGCCAGCTATAAAGTAAAACAGTGGCCTCCTTATTTTACTGTATTGGGTTCAGCAGGAATTCCCAAGCCACTATGCAGTCTATTACTAGTTGTTGTGTAGGAGAAAGAAAGGCATTCTGGTGTCAATTCTACCTGCTGCTTTTATATATACTGGGCTGTAATGGAGCTAGAAGGAGCCAGGGGAGAATGTTTTCAGCACTGGGTTATAGAACTCCTTAAGTGTTGTAATTTATTCTGAGTTCTATTCAGACCCTGGCCAGCTGAGAACACAGATGGGACAAAAATGGCTTAAAACTCCTTTGCCTCCTTTCTTTGGTATGTGCTGTGTTGCACTTCCCAGGAAGCACAGCACATTATTTGTGTAAAATATCCTCCAGGACCAAAAGGATTCATCCTACATTCTGGATATATGAAAAGGCTGTTAATAAAACACTGTAATAAACCAGGGACTAACTGGGGCTGAGCCAGTCCCAGGCCCCAGCTAGAGGTAATCAGACAATCAAGCTGAGTTATCCCTCAGAGAGAAGGCCCACCCATACTGGCCATATAAGCTCAGATCAGACAGCAGGAAAGCTATGTGGGCAATGGACCTCATTTTTGTGCTTCTGGCCTGCTTGGAACTACTAAACTTGACCAGGGTTTGAATTATACTCCTACTCCTGGGAAGGGTCTGCAGTGGTGGCAGCTGGAAGGAGCCACTGCCTGAGCTGCTTAGAAAGGTGCAGGGCAAGCCAGGGGCTCTTGTCTTTTATGGGGGGCCTCTTGTCTCTTATGGGGGGCTCAGTCCCCTCTGAACCCTGAACTTGACTCTATGCTCTGAAACTCTAGTTTGTGACTGCTTATTCATGATTGTTCCTGTTGCTGTTCCTATCTTGGTCCTTTTGACCTGAATGAAGTGCTTGTCCTGACTAGTACCTCATTTTGTCCTTTGGTTTGATATCTTGGACCCAGGCTAACACCCAGCTTAATCTTGGCTTACACTTCAGTAACCCCTGACCTGGTTTGCTTCACTTGACCATCCTGACCTTGTTGCCCCTTACAGATGTTCACACATGTGCATGCACATGCATGAAAGTTCACAGACTTTCTAGGATGCATGCTTGTTTAGAGCTGGTTATCTTTCTGGCATTTGGTAGTACTTCTTATCAAATGCATGGGATCTATCTCCACCTCATGACAGCTGTATGTCTTAAAACCAAGATCAGATGAACATCTCGGCTTATCCTGAAGAAGCAATTAACTAAATTTGTTGTTTGAACTATACTGAAATGAAGGTGGTAGTTGAAGTAGGAAAGAAACAAAAAGTGACTAGTTTCAAGTTGTATGAGATGGTATTTTCCTCTGCAAGAGGAAGAATAGGAAGGAATGGAAATGTTAGATTTCTAAGAGGCTATTGCCAATAATAAAAAATAACAGAGAAATATGCAACTGCCAATGAAACAATTGTTAACATTTTCTACAGCAGTACATTTAAGATAATTATAATTGTTCTTGCAATACTTACAGAAAATATACCACATTAAACAAGAGGGGAAAATATATTTTATAAAACTCAGGCATATATTGGTTTTGTGTAGAAGAAACAATAACAGGAAGTAAATGACTAAATCATATCACTCTCAGAGGATTCACAACTTAAACACTAATAGACAATGCTTTATAAACTTTCAGCTAATAAAAAGAACTATCATCATGAAAAAGCTTGTTGGAAAAGCTTCTGAAAGAAAAGAAAAAGATGATGACAACTTCCAGATAAACATTAAATAAAAATTGAGCTACAGAGCTGGACTTACACAGTCCCTGCATTTGGGCTGCAGTTTTTTCAAAAGAGAATAATCAGGTCTGCATTTTGGTGCCTACAGTGAATTGTGGGTACAGTCAGTCATAGTTGAATATCTACTTGTTTGTCCCTACAAATCAGGTAAATAACAAGTTTATTAATAATCTGTCCTATAATTAACCAAGATTGTAAAACTACACATGCAAAAACTGAGACCCAACTGAATTTCAGATTTTTTAATTCCAGTTTCTGTTGTTAAATCTGAACAATTTCCATTGAAGCCATAATGTTTGTTCATAAATATAACCCAAAGCAAGATAATATCTACTTTTAATTCTGTTTACTGCTTTTAGGATCTGAACATTTAATAGGTGTGAAGTACAGTGATGACCACATTTTAGACCCTGAACAGAACTGAACTGAATTCAGTAGAAGCTGGTGACCACATTTTAGACCCTGAACAGAACTGAACTGAATTCAGTAGAAGCTGGATTTTGCCTGCTGAAGCCAGTAACAAAATACATACTTATCTAAGGTGAATTCTGAAACAGTAATCCTACCTGAAGCAGCTTCCTGATTCTTTTCAGGTTGTGTATCAACAAGAGGTTCTTTTCTTGTGAAACGCGGTCTAATTGTTCTTCCACTTGTATTAACAAGTTCTGCAAGAGGATTGTTGCCATTGGTTCATTGTTGGAGGCAGCCTCCCTATGCAATAAAAATTAATATGAAGCATACTTGCAAATGAACAAAAATTCATGATAAACGTCACTCATTAAATAACTTTTTTGGTTTGTTAATTTATATTGAGCAGAGAGAGTGAGAGAGAGAGAATGATTCTGTAGCTTGGTGGTTATAACCCTCATTTGAGAGGGAGGACAAACTAGGTTCCAATCTCTGCTCCACTGAATAGTTAAGCTACATGGAACAGCTTCAGCAGGAGAGATTCAGAATGATCCATCCTAGAATGTATCTTGCTGGTTAGGAAGATTTCTTGGCAGGTAGGAGACTTCACTTTAATCCCTGCTCCAAATGAAGCAGAGGGGGTACGGAATTGATATCTTTTGCATCCCTCATGAGTGCCCCAACCACAAAATCAAAGGTTCCTCTTTTTAATTCTCACCACTTTTGTAAATGGCACCTCTGTCCCTTTGTGAGTACAGCCTGAAAAATTTAAATATCTCATTTTAAGAATGAACCCTCAAATTAACTCTTTTGATGTTTATTTTTTATTTCTTCACAACTGAAAGTATTCACCAAATATAACCCAAATTTGCAAATAGTTTTGGCTGCCCCAAAACTCTACTTTTCTCCAGACAAAAGATTTTGGGGAAAAATTGCTTAGTTCTTTATTAAGCAAGGGGGGGAAAAGAAATGAAACAACTTCAAGCTTTAATTCAAAACTGATAAAATAGCCTAGAATCATTTTCTTCCATGCATACAATTTTGACATATCATTAATGTTCTAAACTGCTGTGTTACTACTGTCTATTGCTGTTCGCTGTGCCACATCTGTATCTGGCCTGCAGACCAGATCTAGCCCATGAGGAGAGGCAAGTTTGGCACCTCTGGTTTAGATAAACCCCTTCTGATCCAGACAGATAGCATGTAATCTTTTAATTAATACATTACTAAAACATGTGGATAGGATGTGTTTGCAACATTCATAAGCAAGTGCATTAGAAATCTGTTTCTATGGGTGCGTCCAGACGAGCACGCATGTGTCTCTTGCCCCATCTCAAACCCCTTTGAGATGGGGCAAGAGGCACATACGGGAATGAAAAAATGTTTCCTGCGCTGCAAACTGGCAGCATAGGGAGAAAATTAGACCCCTATCCAGGGGTCTAAAAAAAACAGTTTAAAAAAGCCAGGCAGGACACGGTCCCAGGCCATGCCCTGAGGCAGACTGGGTCCTCCACGGAGACGCTGTGGCTGCCAGAGTGTCTCTATGGTTGACCCTCACCTGGTGCTGAAATGTGGCCTGCCAGACAGCACATTCAGCACCAGGGCTCTAGTGCCGTAAGTAAGGGGTTGGGGAGGGGAAGCTGGAGGAGGGGACTATGGGGGGACCCCACTGGCCCCGCCTGCTCCCCCAGCCCCCCTGACCCAGCCCTGCCCGGCCCCACATCTGCCCATCCCAGGACCCAATCACTTCCCTGCCCAGCCCCTCCCCCTGGCTGCCCCCCAAACCCCTGATCATTTCCTGCATGCTCCTCCCCCTGCCTGCCCCCCAGACTCCCCCATCACTTCCCTGACTGGCTGCCCCCCCTGCCTGCCCCCCCGAGGCCCCAATTCCTGCCTCCCCACCCCAGCATCCCCATAGTTTTGAAAAAACAAAAGAAAAAAACCCCGGCACTTACTGGCAGTTGGCTGCTGTCTGTGTCACTGGGGCCCTGCCCACACACTGCAGGAAGAGAGACAGCCCCAGCCTGGGACCTCCTGTCCCCCGCTGCCCTGTGCTGCCTGGGGGGGCTCTGCCAGGAAGCCCCAGAGCGCCCCCCACCCCTGCTTCTAGGGTAAGTAGAGGCTTTTTTTCCCTTTTTTTTCTTTTTTTTAAAGTGAGGGTGCCTGGAGTTGGGGGGAGCCATGGGGGCCTGGGGTGCAAGTGGGGGTGGGGTCAGGCAGGGCAGCCATTGGGGGTCTGGGGAAGCGGGAGGTGGGGCTGGGAGGCAGCCATTGGGGGGCTGGAGCAGCTGGCAGGGGATGGGGCCAGGTGGGGCAGCAATTGGGGGGGTGGGGTGGGGCATGTGGGCCTTGCAGGGGGTTGGGGGGCTGTAGTGTGGGGGCCCTGTGTGGGGACTGCCCCCTGTTGGGGGGCCATAACCCCTGTTGGGGGGCTGTATGTTGGGGTGGCCTGAATCCCCTGTTGGGGGGGCCATAGCCCCTGTGGGAGGGCAGCAAAATATATATTCATGAATTCATGAAACATGTATTTAGAGTTCACTTTATTATTATTATAAGAGAGGCTTCCATATTGCTTTAATACTGTAGATATATCAATAAAACATTGCCCAACTGATCGCTGTCTCTGTCTCACTCTCTCTCTTATAGTGGTCTTTTGTTTTACTTGTGGAGGAACATGGATTTTGGGGTATTTTACAGAGTGACTTTGGGATTTTTTTATCAGGGATTTTTCAGTTTTCCAATAGGGAACACCAGAATTCCTGCTAGGGAGGCCAGTGGCAGGACCCTGCCTGCTCAGAGCTGGCACCTTGGACCCAGCTGGCTGTGGCTGACCTCCTGGCCAAATGAAGCCAGGAGGATCATGCTTTGACAGTTCAAAGCAGGCCACCACACCTGGAACATCTTCTGGGCGATAGCTGCCCAGATGGCTGGGCAGGGGCACACATGGCAGTAGTGCTGCACAGAGGCCAACTGGCCTGGCCCAGAGGGGCAGATGCCTCTATGGCTCTGCAGTCCCCATCCGGGTCTGGCAGGTGGGCAGCAGGTCACAGCCAGGCAGCAGCCCCCACTGCCAGACTGCTGCAGTGGGTAGAGCGTGCAGGGAACTCTCAGGGCTGCTTTAGCAGTCCAGCTGGCACAAGGGGTAGTGTCCCCAGGTACCAATTGGCTGGGCCCCAGAAGCTCCTGAGAGCTAGCCCTGAGCTACTTGCCAGGGTGGCTTTTTATATTGATGGGGACAACACAGGTACTGGCCCCGGGTTCTGGCTCCCCCTGGCTGCAGATCTGGGAGGAGCCAGGCAGGGTTATTTTGCCCCAAGTGGCACAATTTGCTCCTCAGCAAAGTGCATGTCTGAAGCATGTGCGCTGAGGCAAAAAGCCCCGGCTCAAATTTGCACTGCTTCTATTTGAGCTGCTGCAAGTGCACGTGCTTGCATGTGTGGACACGCCCTATCATAGAACTGGTCTACCTGCTCCAGAAATTTTATTTCCAGCTGCTGGACTTGACTCCACTGGGACATACTATATAAGAAACAGCAAAAAGGGTTAATGTTAAATATACATTTAAGTCTTTTGTTTTCAGAATACATGCTGCCTACTTCTCACTTCCCTCCTTTCAGAGGATGCTGTCAGCTCAAAACAATCAGTTAGTCAGTTAAATAAGAGTTAGAAGTATTTTTTGGTGTTATCCCTGCCTGGGCATTCCTGCCAATTTTTTGTGGTTCCACAACCATAGTTTCCTCTTTATTGTAAATGGCTTTCTGCATTTATAAGTCAGTGTATGAAAACTTGTAAAGAAAGTAGAAGGTAATCTTTCTTTTAAATAGAAAGTCCATTTCAGGAAAGTACTGTAGTTTAAATAGCAAAATTATATTTTAAACTTAGAAATGATCATTCTTAACAGAATTTTAGTAAGCAGCTAGGTAGTTGCACCTGCTAGTTTGAATAATTTATGAGGCAAAGTGTTTTTTTGTGATATATTTTATTAGACCAGTTGTATAGTTGGGAGAGAAACCCTTGCTTCTTGCACATTTTTCTGGGTCAGCCGGGTTACAACAATACTCCAACCCTACTACACAATTTAATTAATTTATACTGCTCTCATTGTGTATTGTATATTTAATAGTATTTTATTTATAATTACTATGTAGCCCCCTCATTTTCTTTGCTGGTGGGCTATATCCTAGCCCATCACATGAAGTTATTTATCTCTTTAACTACTATGACACTTTGTGTGCTTTGGGAACCAACCTAGGAACCGTAAATCAATACAGAATAAAAGGAATGAAATAAAAGGGATGAAGACATGGATAGAAATCAGAAAGTTTATATCTAAACTAGGTGTCTCTAATTTTACCTTACCTGTGGGGCTTTCAGTTTGGAATTTTGCACTCTACATTTTTACAGGATTGTGGCTATGTGTCTGGTAAAAGTAGTTCTGGAACGATAACTAAATACAAAGAATATGGGATAACCCTTGATGTAGGACCAGGACACATATATCAGACCTACACTTTCATTCCTTACTCAGGCAAAACTTATACTGATCTCCAACACTTTTTAAGTGCAGGATTGTGATAATTATTATTATGGTTATAATCTGCGACAAAACTCTAGTAATAGAGTTTTGGAAAATACTACAGAGTCATGGTTATAAATACTGGGCCAGATCTGAATACTAGATCCAACCTTTGCCAGGCAGATTGGAGTGGGAGCTGTGACTAGCTGACTGACTATGCCTCCTTGATTGGATGCATGTTAGCAGTGCTTGGGGCTGCACTAAATTGCTGCAGCTAGCATCCTGCTTCAGCTACTGCTTCTGCCTATCATTCATCTTTACCCCTGCTAAGCCTCCTGCGGTGGGGGCTGCAGAACAAAAGAAACCTAGAAGTCAGGCATGGTATCTTGGTATCTTTGGTATCCCTCTGGTACAAAGGACAAGTTGATTTGAGATATCAGACTTATATTTACTTTTTTGAAAGAACATGAATTTATTTTTGAAGAAAATTATAAGCAAAGTATGCATTAGTTTTGAATGCTTCAAACTAAACGAGTGAAGGAGGGGAAAAAAGAAACAAAACGTCACTGCCTTGACCTTCGTCTCTTGTTGTTAGTATTTATTAATTAAATGTATTTAATAAATGAAAGCCTCAACCAGAGATTTGGTCCCTTTTACATATGTGTATAAACATTATACTTGTTGAAATATTCACATGGAAATGTTTCCTCGATAAAATAAGGGCTCATCAGATTATTTTTTTTGCAAGGAAATGTTGACTTTAACCAAATATTCATTTTTTTTCAGTTTTGAATCACCATGGCATAATGTCACAATTTTGAAGTACTGACCTTGCTTTTTTAGTCTTGTGACTATCCATGTTTAATTTTCTTTGAGCCTAAGAGGGGCACTGTATAAGCTGAAGTACTTATATATGTACTTGAGTCTTGAGTAGTTACCCAGGCAACACAGAAGGTTGCTGGTAGCTTTTTCTCTGAAAAGTCTTCATAATTTGTCCCTGTGTATGTGAGTTATTGAATGCAGTATATAACATCACTAGGGAGTATGCCCCAGAAAAAAAATGATTAAGGGTCAAAATGTGCTCAGATAATAAAATCAGATAATATTTGTGAAATAGATACTATCTGGTTCTCTTAAGTTGATGGGCTGTTCTCTTAAGTTGGAGTGTTGTAATGGTTCAGAAAATGTGACAGGCAAGGATGGTTTTTGGTGATTTTTCTTAAGTTGGTAAATAATTATGCATTTACTTCAATATACAAAGTCCTCTGAAACTGCATTATAATTCTATTTTATAAAAACTTCCCAGGAATATAATTTCTGAATGACATCCTAATTTTTAATTCCTTTTCTCCTTCTTACATTACTTTTACTTAGCGAAAGAGAAAATAGTCCCTCATTCACTTTTGTTTCCTTGAAATGGTCCAGGAAGAATTAGATATGAAGGTATGTCATTCTCTTTACAGGTGAACTGATAATTTTGCAGTTTGCAGAAAACTCAGCACTCAAAGATACATACAAAGAGCCAATTTCAGTCTTAACCCCACTGATTTTGTCATACTTGCTCAGGGAAGTCCTGGGATTTATATACTGAGTCACTTTCAGTGAGTGTTTTGCGTAGAAAATGTTAATGGAGTTTAATGTTTGGGAGTTCTGGAGTTGCAGACACATCAAGAACACACAATGAAGCCTAGGGAAGGAAGGCTATATTTTGCTCAGGTGTAAATTTTTCTAGGATTCTATTTACATGTATTTGCCTCAATAAATAAATACCTGCAGGGCAAGGACTTTTATTTTTAAACGGGATTTTGGTAGCATAGCACAGAGGCTTAGAATGTTAGGGTTGGAAGGGACCTCAGGAGGTCATCTAGTCCAACCCCCTGCTCAAAGCAGCACCATCCCCAGCTAGATCATGCCAGCCAAGACTTTGTCTAGCCAAATCTTAAAAATTTCTATCTAGTACAATCTAGCTCAAACTAACCAATACAAATCATGGTGTTTTCCATTTCTTTTTCAGTCATGAAATAAACCATTTAAGTAGACTGACTGCCATGTTCTTTTGTTGGGAAACAGAAATTGAAAAACAACTTGAAGCACTGACTTGGTCAAACTCATACCCATAAAATATTTTAGCTTCTCAATTTTTTTTGTTTTTATTTTTTTGTTTGTTTCCAAGGAAGCTAAGACTAAACATCAAAACCACTGAACATACGCAGTTTACTTTTATTATTACCTTAAAGCACAATATATACATGGTTGCCTTACATTGCAAACTTGTTTACATTGTGTGCATATGACTCTCAAACTGTTTCTTATTTACGTGGTGTATAGTACAAACTGAACATGGCTACAAATTTTGAACTATTTCTAGGGATAAAAAAATCTTGCAGAGCACTATATTTTCAATATGTTCCAGGAAAACTGCCTGGCTTCAAAATGTGCTGGTTCTGAGGATGTCACACGCAGGTGGTTGCAACATTTCTGCCTATCATCTCCCTGTCCATCCATCCATCTGAATCATAGACCATCCTGATGTCTAACCTAATCTGCCCTTGCTGCAGCTTGAGACCGTTTCTTTCTCTCTGCTCCTGTCCGTCCACCCTGCAGTGACTCCTCGTGAAGGCCCGCTTGGGGCAAGGCGGGCTCCCACCCCGAGCACCCCCGCTCAGGACTGCCGCCGGGGCCTCCCCGCGCCTCAGGGCTCCGCCGACACGTGCGCGTCGCGTCCCCCCCATCCCCGACGCCGCCGGGCTCCGAGCCGCGCCCGCCCCGGCCCCCCGCCGCGTCCCCCGTCAGGGCGGCTCCGCACCCGCCCTCCGCCCGCTCCGGGCCCCCGGCTGGGGCACGCGACGGGCTGCCCCGCGCCTCCGCGGAGCTGCCCCTGGCCCGGGCCAGCGAGGTCGGTGCCCGCCGCGCCCCGCACTTGCCTGTCCGGGCGGGTCCGAGCGGACCCCAGCGGCGCGACGCGGACTCCCTGCGCTCCGCTCCGCGCCCGCCCGCGCCGCGCACTTTATGCTGCCGGCGCCGCCGCCGCGGCTTTCCTGTGCGTCAGTGCCGGAGCCTGCCCTTCCTGCCCCGGCCCCGCTCCCCGGGGCTCCCCCACCTCGCCGGCCCCGGGGAAAGCCCGCCTCTGCGCCTTCCCCTCCCGTCTCAGCCGGGAGCCCGACGCGGGGCGAAGGCCGGGCTCCTCCTGGCTCGTGGGGAGTACGTGCCTCTCGGGGGCTGCGGGGCCGCTCTCCTGAGCCCAGCGCCCCTGCACCCTGCGGCGCCGCGGGAGCCTTTCTCGAGGTGATGAGTTAAACCCAGGGCTTGTGTACAAGTGCCTTTACACCGGCTTAAAGTTCCTGCGCCGCGCGCAAGAATAGGCTGGGGTTGCCATGTGCAGGCTTAAGGCACATTCACACTGTGCGTGGACCATTGGGGACCCTCCGAGATCGGCCGCGCACCCCCTGGAAGCGCCTCCCCCTCCCCCATCAGGGATCTGGTCCCCCCCCTCGACTCGGGAGGTATCAGTCGCCCGTGGTGCGGACAGATTTGGGATTATGGTCCCACATCTAAGTCAGTCCACACGCGCACAGCATTACTGGGTGTCCAGACTGCAGTTCTTCACAGCCAAGGTGCCTAGACTGGAATCAGCTCCCTCCAGAGGTGGTGCAGTCGCCTACCCTGGAAATCTTCCAAAGGAGACTGGACTGTCACCTTGCTGGGGTCACCTGACCCCACTTGTGTTTCCTGCCTGGTGTAGGGGGCGGGCCCGATGATCTTCCGAGGTCCTTTCTAGCCTGCAACCTATCAATCTATACAAGAGCATTACTGTGCAGTAACACATCAGGCATATGTTATACTTGCATGACACAGGTATCACATTTGCACTCAAGTTGGCAGAAGTCACCATATTTCCTGTGCAATATGGGCATGCACGTGTAGACATGTGCCCATACTGCACAGTAATTTCAGTTACTGTGCAGTAAAAGTGCATGTGTAGACACACCCCAAGAGATTCAAATAGGAATCCACTTGCTGTGGTCTTGTTGAGCTCTGCCACAGAAGAACCCCTCTCCTATTTTTCTGCAGTCAGAAAAACGATTCAAAACCAAGAGCTAGCATTTTCCAAGGGCGGCCTCCAGTCTGAAAGGTTAAGGACTGCTGCCTTCCTCCAAAGGCTAAGCGCATCCAAAGTGGATTCTTTTGTCCCCCTCTACTGGTACCTACTATAGCCAGCAAACTACTGTGCCTCAGCCAGGCATCAGCTGGTGAAAGGTTTTACCATTGTTGGCAATTCAGTCAGGAGGCTGGCAAGTGAACGTATCTTCTTGGAAATAATTGGGGAACAAAAGATTTTACAGGAATTTCTGGTATTCTTGCTGCTGGCTCCATTTTGCAGGTTTCAAACTGGACATATGTTCCAGGGCTTTGTAAAAATGGCAGCTACCTTTTATTTTTTTTATCGAAATAATGTTTGAGATCGCTGCTGAGTATTTTTATTTCTGACAGCTGCAACAATAACGTTATCATCTCAACACCCTTTCAGTAAGAAATTGGATTCAAAATACCAGTGGCAGAAACCTTAGCAAAAAGGAAAAAAAAAAAAAAAAGGAAAATTGTTAAGACGTTGAAAGTGATTTGTAAAGAATTGGTTTTGGGGGAAATTCCAATTTTCATCAGAAAAAATACCAACAAGTAAAAGAATCCAGAAACGAAAAAGTTGAGAGTCTATTTATTATCATAACACTTTTATCTATAAAACAAAATATGAGTCTGGGTGGAAAGCTACATTTCCTTTTAATTTCCACCGATCTGCTATCAACATACAAGGAGACTGTACATCCTAATAGAATTTTCCTGTTTTTCAGTTGGGCAAGATGATCTCTCCTAGTCCAAAGGCTGGTCAGTCAAATGTCACATTTTGACACGCTTGGCTGATTGAACGACTTTCACAAGTTAAGCTGCTGGTTAATACTAGCTACGAGCAAGATATTCTTGTGAAGAATCTGTTCATAAGTAGTAGTAAAGGTATGAAAATATCAGTTTGCAGTTTATGAAACTTTATGTGCAATGGCTATCATTATCTATATTTCTGCCTAGCAATGACCAACGTGTGATAACTTCTTTCCAAACTAAAATAAGCCTCAATCCCTGACCAAAGGAGTTTGCATTCGAAACTCAGAGGCTGCGTCTACATTTGCCACTAGGGGTCAGCAATTACCTAGGGAGTTTACGGCTCCTGGGAAGCTCCCGCGTGTGGGTCTGCATGTATGCCTGGACTGCAGCACACTGAGCCACGTTGTAGCAGCTCTGGCTGGCAGGGGATCCCAGGGAACACCTGCTAAATACACTGTATGCCTTGCTTTTGAGGTCCAAGGCACACTGCTGTACTTTACCAACATGTTGCTTCTGTGCTGGTTTTATAGGCACTTTGTAAAGTCTAAAGAGTGGGTACATCTATATGTGCTCTGAAGGCGCCGTGGTTACTGTGCTGTCATTTAGTACTTCCTTTTGGGAAGTGTTGCACAGTAACAGCCCGTACTATGCCACGTGTGCCACGCATGGTTCTTTTTAGGGGTTACGTCACTGTAGCAATGCCGCCTACTGAGGGAGTACGTCTCTATGGCCACGTAGCTGCAGCATCAGGTTTTTTGCCCTCGGATGCTATATCACAGTAACACATTGCTACAGCAATGTAGTGGCACGTGTACAGATTTCCCTTGCTTTATGCTGTACATGTGTTCCTGGAAAACAGCACAAAACTTAAAGTTGCATAAAGGGAACCCACTTTACAATGTAACAAATACAGATACATTCCAAGACCTCATTGTACTGACCCCCACACCTATTTCTACTACTTTTACAAGATGATTTTGGTATTCACCAACACCAGACAGTACACACAAGCACAGGGCACTATCATAACGCAGATGGCAACTATAGAAACGTGTCAGACAACAAGCAAGGAACACACATCCACACAGGAGACTATATTTTGGTGCGCATCACTCCCACAATGCACTGCACAAAGCAGCTGATTGTGGACTTCCATCACACTGATTGCATAAGAGTGAATTTACTTTGCATATAACACATTTTTGGTATAAAAAGGGTCATTGCATAAGAGTGAATTTTCACATACAGAACCCACATAAAGCGAGGGAAACCTGTTTTTTGTGCCCACTGACAAAACTGATCCATTAACTTCAAAGAACATTGGTTGGGTCTTTCCTGTGTGCAACATGAACATAAAATGATATGTCTAAATAAGTGGAGGATTCTAACTGGTGATATATTTTGCTGCATTGGGTACACAAGATATAAAGCAGTCTGCAAATAGTGTTCTCTTTCTGCTTCAGATTGCTATGAAAATAATCTGCCAGCAGAGGGCACTTAACACCATACTTCTGAGAATTACCTGCAAGAATAAAACAAGCAAACAAAACTGGTGTTAATTTAAACTTTTTTTTACTATATCTAGACCATCTAGCAGTAAGTGTTAGCTTTATATCTTAATGATAATATTCAATTTTTTAAATGAGTTATTTAGAGGATTAAAACAAAACTCCTGGTTTGAAATTTCTAAGGAAATTTGAAACCATATCTGAATGTTCTGGTTTGGACCCATATCTTATGTTAATAATAAACATTCAAGGGGTGCATCTACAAGTGCACTTTAATATGCATTAGCCTATTTTAATGTGTATTAAAGTGTCACAAAAACCCATGGTCTTTAGTTAATGCACATTAAAATAGACTAATGCAACTTTTTATAGTTTCTCACAATGGAGGTACTAAATATAATGTGCATTACCTAAAGCGCGTTAATGAACGTGTAGATGTGCAAGGTATATTTAAAAGAGATAAGAGAACAATTCAGTATCTCTATACAAAGCCCTGTTTACTTCTGAAAATTGGATACTTTTTATTTATGTCTACTGCATACAGATTAGTTCACTTAATAGCTTTATGAAATTTTCATAAATCTCATTTGTGAGATTTTTGATAGAGAAATGAGTTACTTTCCTGTAGGCAAAATTCTGCTCTCAGACTTGCTTACAGGACCTTACTCAGATAGTTTGTATTGTCTGTGTGTGTGTGGGAGGGGTAGGCATGCACATCAAATGTCCATTCACCATCATGGGTATTCTACTTTAAAACATCAAGTAAAATATTCAAGGTGCTCTCCATTAGTAAGATCTCAGATCAGAATTTTTTTCCTGTGAGATTCAGTATTCAGTAACCACTCTGAGTACTCTGGGGAAATTTGGATTTTAACTGGACTAGATTACTGGTTCTTGCATCAGTGTTCAGACTTGTATATGACAGTGTGTCTGACAGATAATGGCAGTAAATGGTGTTTCTTCCCTGTAATAAAGCTAACATGCAAGACATTTCATTTGTTGTGTGTTTAGTGTCAGTTTTACATGGTTTCCTCATATACCCACAGGTACAAGTCTTTTTAGAACTTGTTCATTTTAATCACTGATGAGAATATTTGCTTGTCATGAATGGGAGGTTTATAGTCACTATCATAGTGATTTTATGTAGTAAATGAAATTCACAGGCTTTCATTTAAACAACTTATCAAATTAATACAGAATGCAAAAAGAATTACAATTTTGTATTTTCTCCCCTCTCAGAGCTAGTGATTATACCATAAGACTTAGTACTGTAAGGGGGCACCTGGGCCATCAAGTATGGTGTAAAGATTGTATAAACATTCCATATGATTTATGTTGCAGGTGTCTCCTAGAGCCGTCAGCTCCACTGTGCAAGGCACGGTATGAACAGAAGAGATTTTGTTACTCACTGTGCAACCTTGGGCAATACGTTTAGCATGCTGTGCTTCAGTTTCCTCATCTGTTAAATGAGAATATTTAGGCCTGCCTCACAGATGGATTGTTGAACTGCTTTAATACTACATGGAAAATCCTATAGAAGGCCAGATGTATTCTTATTGCTAAACCAGGCATGTTATGTAATTAACAGTGTCCTGTTGTCCATTACTTTTCTTGTTAGATGATCTGATCACAACTGTAACAAAAATATACATAGAAAGATAGCTCTATATACCAAATTAAATTTTATAACTTTTAAAGACTATGTAACTGTTCACCTATATTGAACTTTTTTTTTCTTTTCTTTTTCTGAATTGGTCAGGTAGGTCAACATTTCCTTACCAGCAGTAACAGTGGGCTGCAAATTATTTATGTGCATCCAGAGATATAGAGTAGCAAAAATACAAAATGTTTCTATATAAACAGGGTGTGAATTGAGATGGAGCTTGGTGGCGGGGGGGGACCTAAGGCCCCCCCCATAAGAGATGAGAGCCCCCTGTAAGATTTGAAAAATAACCTAGGGGGTCTCTGATTGGATTGCTCCTTCACTTAGGTGAACTTGTTAATCAATGAACCAGTTTAATTTTTTTTGCAGACCCCGCTGAGAGTCAAAGTATAATTCAAACCCTGTATATAAAGACATAACCTATCACAGAAATTAGGATGCTCATGAGACCATACCTACAGTTGAATCCTAGGTATATTTTGGGGCACTGAAATACCAAAAAAAGTACCATTAATTGTTGATATAGTAATACTTTATTACTGGAGAAGAGAATTTCCATCTGAGCTCTTACAGTCACCATTGTTAGAGGGCCCCCAGTATGGTAATATCTTAACATCTAAGTACCCTCAAAATTCAGATTCAGAACCTGATGTTATGGCTCAATGGGGAGAGGGTTGGTTTGTAACCACAGAAGTCATTGGTTCAGTTCCTGCCTTTAGCAGGCTTTACTCTTGAAATTTGCTTTCCCTTGAGGTTTATTTTGTCTTCTTTACTGTTTAACCTCAAGCCCTGGTTCCTGTTTGAGCAAAAAGAGAGAGAGAGGGAGCCCTTTCAGCAGGTGGAGGAGTAAGACTTAGAATCATAGAATCATAGAACTGGAAGGGTCCTGTACGATCATCCAGTCCGGCCCCCTGCCATGGGCAGGAAGTATTGGGCTCAGATGAGCTCGGCAAAGTGCCTGTCCAGCCTCATCTTTTGAACACCTTCAAGGAGGGTGACTGCATCATCTCTGCTGGGAGTGCTTTCTAGATTCTGGTGACCTTTACAGAGAAGAAGTTTTTCCTTATATCCAGCCTGAATTTACCCTCTATGGGCGTGTCCAGATGAGTGCGCACGTGCCTGTTGCCCCACCTCAAATCCCTTTGAGGCAGGGCAACAGGCACGTGCAGGAATGAAAAAATGTTCCCCACACTGCAAGTTTGCAGAACGGGTAGGAAGTTATAGACTCCTGGATATCCAGGGGTCTAAAAAAACCACTCCGCAATAGAGCAGAGCAAGGCATGGTTCACCACCATGCCCGGAGCCAGTCCTCCAAAAGAGATGCTCTGGTTTTGGCCAGAGCATCTATTTTGTGTTTCTGCTGCCCCCGGCACTATCCGAGGTAAGTTGGGGGGAAGGGGATTCATGGGTGTTGAGGGGGTGAGGGGAGGCAGGGGGATGTGGAGTGGGGTTTGGAGAGTGGGGGAGAATGTCCCTGGGGCTGTGAGGTCAGGGGTGAGGACCTGGCCCAGATCCCTGAGGCTTGCTGGTCTGGCTTTGCACTGGAGCGGGTCGCATGGCTCCAGGAGGCATGCACAGGAGCCCTGTGACCCGCTCTGGTGCAAGGCCAGACTAGAGAGCCACATGGGGCTGAGCCAGGTCCTCACCACCCCCCGCAGGTACAGGGGGCAGAGGCGGGAGCTGGCTCTAGGGCCTAGCCCATGCTAACAGGAGCTGACACAGCATGCGGTTCCCGCGTGCTGCACCAGGTCCTGTCACAAGCGGGCCCTTCCTATAGCTGTAGGACCTGGCCTGTTGTGTAGTGACCACATGGACCTGAGCTGGTTCCTGCTGGCCCTGGGGCTGCTCATGCCACCTGGCAGCTGGGCGGCATGAACAGCCCCAAGGCTGGCAGGACCCGGCTCGGCTCCATGCGGTCTTTGCGTGCAGGGCCAGGCTGGGGAACATGAGCTGCTTGGGGCCAGCAGGACACAGCTTGGCTCCGCATGGTCCCAGCATGCCGGGCCAGGTCCTGCAGCTATAGGAAGGGCTGGGCTGGCTCCTGTCAGCATGTGCCAGGCCCCGGGCCAGCTCCCGCCTCTGCCCCTTGTACCTGAAAGGGGGTGAGGACCTGACCTAACCCCATGTGGCTCACTAGTCTGGCCTTGCACCAGAGCGGGTCACAGGGCTCCGGGAGGCGCACTCCTGCATGCGCCTCCTGGAGCTGTGCGAACTGCTCCAGTGCAAAGCCAGACTAGCGAGCCTCAGGGATCCGGGCCCAGCCTGGCTGGACTGTAGAGGGGCCCCAGGACCCGGGTGGGCCTGGCACGTGGTCCCCACGTGCTGCACCGGGTCCTGCTGCCACACAACCAGTCTGGTTGGGTGGCAAGAGCAGCCCCAGGGCTGGCAGAACCAGGCTGGGCTCGGCGCATGGTCCCCCTGCTGCTGCTGTTAGAGGTTAGTTATGGGCCCTGGGCAGGGGGGCTGGGGCCCTGTGGGGGATAGGGGCTGGGGCCCTCCAGGGTGGAGCTGGGATCCTGGGTCAGGGTGGTATTCCATGTGCTGTGTCGGGGGGGGGGTTGTACCCTGTGGGGGCCGTGGGACCCACCCCTCCTGAGCAGCTCCCACACCAGTTCCCCCACACCCACAGTGCTCCCACCAATTGCCCCACTCCTACCCACAGACCAACCCACATCCCTCCACATCCACCCACTGCCTTCTCCCACACCCCTTCCACCACCTTCCTGCAAACACCACATCCCCCCAACACACCCATCATGTGTGAAGAAAACCAAAAGCACAGATCAACACACAGGTATTTAGAATGTATTTTTTCATGATGATAGAGACACTGGTAGGCTTCCAAATTGCTTTAACATTGTAAATATACCAATAAAGCATTACCCAACTTATCACTGTCTCTCTCTTTCTCTAGATATGTATATGTGTGTGTGTGTGTGTAGAGTGGTTTTTTGTTTTAAATGTGGAAGAACATGGATTTGGGGTTATTTTAAAAAATGGATTTGGGATGCTGCTGCAGCAGTCCAGCTGGCACAAGGGGTAGTGTCCCCAGGTATTAATTGGCTGGGTCCCAGAAGCTCCAGAGAGCAAGTAGCCCTGAGCTGTTTGCCAGGGCAGCTTTTTGTATGGATGGGGCCAGGACAGGGCAACTTTTTATACTGATGGGGACAGCACAGGTGCTGTCCCAGGGCTCTAGCTCCTCCTGGCTGCAGATCTGGGAGGAGCCAGGCAGGGTTATTTTGTCCCAAGTGGCACAATTTGCTCCACACCAAAGTGCATGTCCGAGCACATGCACTGAGGCAAAAAGCCCTGGCTCAAATTTGCACCGCTTCTATTTGAGCTGCTGCAAGCACTTGTGCTTGCATGTGTGGACATGCCCTATTAGTTTATGCCCATTGGTCCTCATCCTCCCTTGAAGTGCCCTCCTGAATAGTTGCTCTCCTAGTTCTTGATGCTCCCCCCTGAGGTACTTGTAGGCAGCTATCAAGTCACCTTTCAGCCTTCTCTTCTTCAGGCTGAACAGGCCCAGTTCCTGGAGTCTCTCCTGACAGGGCCAACCCTCCATACCCTTAATCAAATGGGTGGCCCTTCTTTGTACCCTCTCGAGCTTATTCATGTCCCTTTTGAAGTCCAGTGCAGATAACTGGGCACAGTACTCCAGCTGTCATGGTGTTTTACAAACCACTCAAAAATGTATAGACAAAATATAGCTCTCTCAGTTATTTCTAAAGTGCCAATTGCTTTTTAAGTACCAGCTGCTCTGTGAGCTACACTGAAATTGACATTCCATTCCTCCATAACTGAATTCTTCACCTGCCTCTTTTTTTTTTATTTTAATTTTTGCCTTTTTTCCTGCTTCCTCATAACCTGTGCACTGGCAGTGATAATGGTCATTTCTCATTGAAAAGTAATAATTTCAGTGTACTGTGGAGGCTAAGACTGCATTGGTAGAGATGTGGTAAAAGGGATATCAAGTTTTTTGCATTTTTAGATTCTTATTTTGATCTTTAGTTCCTATGCCTTTGGACTTTATCAGCATTAAACAGGCTAGTTTACAACTGACATTTTCCATGAATTAGCAGGTGCCAAGCATTTGGATCCTAGTGGCTCAACTGAAGTCAAGGGAATGGGACTAACTGGATGCATCTACAGGAGATGCTTACTATGTGGTAGCCTAATAACACTGTGCAGTAGTGAGCCGGTCAAAACCCATGCTAATAATTTGCTGTGCAGTATTATTAGGCTACTGCACAACAAGCATCATAAAAAACCATGCTTCAGTGTGTGAAGTGTAATTACTACTACATATTCAGTTAGTACTTCATTAAGGAAGTACTAAACTAAATGTGCAGTAACTATGGCATATTAATGAACATCTAGACATGCCAACAGTGTACTTAAAATTAGGCACATATTCAGATACACTGTTGAATTGAAGCCATCATCATGACAATAGAACAAATTATGCCATTTTACTATACTAATAAATGTACTTCATGGGTGAATTGGAAGTATTACTCATTCTCAATACACCCCTGAATTAATCAGCAGTAATACATGGTCTATTGTCTCTTATTGCTTAATTAGATACATTTCACATATTCAAATAATGATGACACATAATGTAGAACTATATAATTAAATTGCTTCACTTTGTCAACTAATCTTCATGACCTGCACAATAATTTTGAAATAGATTTACTTTTAATTAAGTCATTCATATAGTCAGAAACAGAAAACGTTCATGATTTGGAATCAAACAATTTTATGCCAAAATGGTTTAAAGTGTGTATTCATTTTCTTTGTACAAGAGTCATTTTGTACAAACACCTAGCACCTTCTATTCAGATGTAGTTTTTGATGAAGGAAAAGATGAAAGAATTGCAAACTATTTTACTGCTGAAGGTGTGTAGTTTCAGTGACAGAATAATGTAGTCAGGATTAGTGTCTCTTCTAACTCACCATTTGGGGAATACAAAGGGTAGTAACATTCCTCTAAAAAGCTCATGTTTAAACTTGCCAGTGTATTGCTTGCTTATGACTAACACCAAATTTATGCCACATCATTTTAAAAAGCTAAAAGCTGATTTTTCAGGAGGATTCGGGCAGGTTACCTCTCTAGCTGCAACTGATGTTCAGCTTTCATTTGTGCGTTCTTCTTTGAGACTGTGACAGAAGTTGTCAGTCAGGCTGAAAAGCTTGCAGTGTGTAGAAATAGTTCAACTCCATAACCTTGTTGTTTCAAGAGATGCTGAATTCCATCACCCACTTTATCACCATGAATTGCTCTTGCACAGTGTTGTAACAAATAAACCAAGCAAAACCCAACCCCTGCACTTTAAATATCGTGCTGTACTGCACAAGAATGGGCACAAGTCATATTAGGGGAAGATATTTTTATTTGCGATAGACTCATTCAACTGTGCAGATTAGACAAAAGAACAACAGTGTCATGTTTCCTAAAATCCAATAAAGCCTTCCAATTATACTGTAGTGATTCAGTGTTTCTTGTTGCTGTTCTTTGGATCCAATTAAAGTGAAAACAAAGTAATTAAGCAAGCAAAGTGAAATGGTTCCTTGTCTAAAAGAGGAATAAATTAATCATGTCCAGCCCCACTTCACTTTTAGGTTATGCCTACAACCAGCTCCAACTGCAAACGCTGTTTTCCGGAAAGACTTTTTAAGACTGCCACGTGAGCCATTCCAGACCACAGGCACAGTCACAACAGTTCTTGAAGTTCCATCCACCATTCTCCTCCCCTCTCATTTTCAAATTATACATTTAGGCCCATATTCTTCCTTGTGGTACCACTGGTTCATGGTGCATGGCCAGAGCAAAGGAAGAAAGTATAGTTGCACAATGTAAATAAAGATGATCACCTAGTCGTCTGGAACCAGAATGTTTCCTATTCCATTACAGTCCTCTGCTGTTGGCTTAGGTGGTATGGCTAGGGTTTGAGAGAGAAAGAGAGGGTGAATTTATTACTCTGCTATTTTTTTAATCTCCAGTTCTCACATGTTTTGTCATGGTCTCTTCAAATTGTATTGTCCTAAAGAAATAATGCTGTCTACTTTGGGTTGTGGACTGAGATGTGGCTTCTGATCTAAGTCAGTCCTCTTGACTTGTTGATGCCTTTCAAGATTAGGGCAGAGGCTTTGAACAATGGAAACAGGAGCAGTTCCAAGTGAGAAGTATTTAACTCTTTTCTTCTCACACAGCAGTTAAGATTTTGTATGCAGGACTTTTAAATGAAAAGGAAACTTTAATTATGCAGCATTACATTTAACATTCTATGTGATCTAGAGATATAGGTTGGTGAAGGAGGAGTCCTGAACTTGCCAACCGGGCAAGTTTTATTATTTATGGAAAAGGCTGTTTATATTTGCCATGTTTTTAAAAAGCAGCTAAGGCTGCACTAAAGTATTGTACTATCCATACCACTGCTTCAGGCAAAAACCTCAGTTATTTTTAGTTTATTATCTTCAGGTATGTTTTGACTACGCACATATTTTTAAAGATCAATTTAAAAATGCATAGGTATGTTGAAAGAAGTATAGCAATTTCTGCTCAGTTTTATCTTAGGAATTTCTATTGCAGGCTGAGTTATCACAAGCAAGCCTTCTGAATTTCTTGGAAATGTACTGTGGGATGGAACAACACATCTCAGCAGAAAAGGTGGTGGTAAATGGCAATGCATCACACCTTTGGTATTTGATGCTCTTGACAAAGACCACAAAACCAGGGAAAAAATCCACTGTAAGTAGTTTCTGTACTTAGTCACCAAGTCAGACAATGTAAGTATAGTGCATACCTCTTGCTTCCATTTATGGAATTTACAAATGGTTGATCAAGGCAAAAGAGTACACCTTGTTTTAGTTAAAGATATAGGAGAGATAGCTAAAACTTAAGCATTGAGCTTATTGTACCTTGAGTTGAAAATGAACCTCTGGCCCTTAACATACTCAAAAATGACTAGCTAATGAAGAATGAGATTGTAATTTGTCAGAACAAATTTACAGATTAAAACGGTTTTGCTGAATGTGAAATTAATTAATTATTCAATGACATGCAAAAAACTAGAACTCTTGGTTCCAAAATGATACTTTTTATTAGACCAACTGGGAAATTGCAAGAAAATTGTCCTTTTTGCAAACTTTCAGGATCAAAGTCCCTTCATGAGGCTCTGGGAAAAGTATAGATCAGGGGTTAGCAACCCCCAGCACGTGCTGAGCACGGCATGCGAGGCCATTTTGCTTGGCATGTGCCACTGCCAACCTGGGCTGTAGGCAGCTGCTGGCAGCCACAAAGCCCAGGCTGCTCCCAGCAGGCAGCTGGGTGGCTGCAAGCCCTGCTGCAAGCAGACTGGGCTCCACGGTTGGCAGTAGCTACCCAGAGCCTGGGCCAGTTGCAGCCAGGAGGCTATAAAGATCTGGTCCAGGCTCCATCATTAGCTCCATACCAGCGGGTGCACATGCACCTCAGAGAGGATGGTCAGAGGCAGTGCAACCCTGGCCTCTCCCCTGCTGCTGGCACAGAGCTGATGACTGGGCTCTGGAGCCTGGCACAGCTATTTGTAGTCAGCCTGGGTTCTGGGCAGCTGCAGAAAGCAGCAAGCAGGCTGCAAACAGCTGCACCGGGCTTCAAAGCCCTGGCATCAACTCCATGGAAGCAGCAACTTCATGTGGACCATAGAGTGGATAGCAGGAGGGTTGTGCTGCCTCAGGCCCTATTCTCATCATCCGCTCTGAGGCGTGCATGCACCTGCTGGTATGGACCTGACGCCAGAGCCTGGAGCAGATGTTTGCAGCCTCCTGGCTGCAACCAGCCCAGGCTCTGGGTAGCTGCTGCCAACCACGGAGCCTGGTCTGCTTGCAGCAGGGCTTGCAGGCACCCAGCCACCTGCTGGAAGCAGCCCTGGGTTCGTCGCTGGCAGCAGCTGAGCCCACCTGACTCCTACCTGCTCCGAACCCAGCATCCATTTCTGCATGTTTGTCTGCCTGTCTGGTTCTGTATGTCTGTGTGCACACACATGTGTCTGGTTGTGGATGTTCATGTGCATTTTTCTGTTCTGAGTGTATTCTGGTTCTCTGTGTTTGTGCATGTGGTTGTCTGCGTGTGTGTGTCTGGTTCTCTTTCTGCTCTCCTTTTTCTTTCTCTTTCTCTCTCTCTCCTCTTCCTTTTGTCTCTTTTTTTCTCTCTCTCATTGCAACATGCTCAACAAAAAAGGAATACAGAACAATGAAGGCAACATTTATGATGATTAAATATATTAATATGCAGTGCATCCTGCCATGTAGCCCCCTGCCCTCATTTTGTTTTTCTGGTATGATGGCACTCCAGCACCTTCCAAGGTAGACATTGAGCATTTTTTGGCACTCTGGCCAAAAAACATTGCCTACTCCTGGTATAGATGGTACAAGATGGTAAAAAGTCCCCATAGGTAGGAAATAAACTTCATTTTTGCACAGAGGGAGCTGAAGATGGAAGGCTGTCCCTCTGGGTCCATGAGAGTGTCTTTGTGAGCTGTGCTGGGTAGCTCTTTGATGTGTAGATCAGGCAGAATTGCTTCCCTGGAGGTGTCAGATCTGGGCAGGCAGAGAGGTAAAAAATCTTTCTTGCTCTGCAATTAAGTTTAAAATCCAAAATCGGCTAGTATTCGGCATCTTCCATGTGCCGGGGGTATCTTGGTAGCCGTGTTGGTCTGAGACAAGAACACAAAAAACTAGAACTCTTGGTTCCAAAATGATAGCTTTGATTGGACCAACTAGGAAATCGCAAGAAAATTGTCCTTTTCTGCAAGCTTTCAGCATCAAAGTCCCTTTGTCAGACAGTGGGAAAAGTATAAATGGTACAAGATGACAAAACGACATTAATTTTTCAATGTCATTTCTGCCCCATTCTACTCCCATTTTTCCTTTACTGTTTTGATTGATTTTGTATACACAAGTGAAAAAATGTCATCCATAAATGCGTCTTATGCAACAATACATTGTAGTGCCGAAAAAACTAGTGTCCTATTGAGTTCCAAAGGTGCTAGAGCAATAGTAAAAGCATATGAATTTTTAAATGATTAACAATGTTGACCATTTTTGTAGGGCTAGTATTATTGATTCAGTAGGAGGGACTGTCTAAGTCTCTTAAACCAATTTCTTGCTTGCTGTTAAGGTGTACTGGCTGTTCAGTTGATGTTTTTTGGATAAACTGCGTGTGTCTACATGTTTGCTTTAATGTGCATTACCCTATTTTAATGCACGTTAAAGCATCACTAAAAAACTGTGCTCTTTAGTTAATGTTCATTAAGACAGGAAAATGCACGTTTTCCTAGTTCCTCACAATGGAAGTACTAGATTTAATGCACATTGACTGAAGTATGTTAATACATATATAGATGCACCCACTGAGGGTCTAATTATTGTAATCTGATTTAATTTAATCTCTGACCTTTATAATATGTCTGTCACCAGGATAGCTGAGCACATATTTGGCTATCTGACCATCTGATCAACTTTCAAAATAGGTTATTATTCTTGTGGGCAATATCTTTTATTGGATCAACTGAATGCTTGGGATAAACAGAGAAACTTTCAGGTATTACAGTACCTTTCCTCAGGTCTCTGAGAGAAAAGCAAAGCTAAGTAGCAGATGGAACAAAAGCTTGTGTAAAACACCATATATAAATAAAAACAGGATATAAGAGAAATAATTAGATAGCTGACAAACAAGACAGATACCTTAAAACCTGATAAGGGAAGAACAAGATCATTGAGGAGAGTTGTTATTACTTATGAAGTACAGAGATTAGTGAGTAGCAGGTAGATTATAATGGACCATGAAGTCATTGTCTATGTTAAGTTCCTGGTACTTAGTGTCCATTTAGCTAATGATGTTTTGCGGTCAAGTTCCTCCAGATGTAAGCTTATAATATTTTTAAAGTTTGTCTGGTTTATATAGATAATGGACAGTTGGTATAAGAACTTCAAAGCATGTTTTATATACATAAATATATATACATATATATAAAACATGCTTTGAAGTTCTTATACCAACTATCCATTATCTGGAATTTTTAAAAAGATGTCATTAGCCATTACATTATAAAAGCCTCAACCTTAGCAGATGGTCAAACCCTATTTTGATTGTAAGCAGTTACGCTTTTTAGTCATTAAGCAGAAATGCAAACAACTGCTAAACAAATGGAGTTCAAATGGTACAAACCATTTTAAGGATTGATTGATTCTCAATGCTGACATTCTGTAAGTGATTCATGAAAACAGAAATCAAAAGTAGTTGTAATAAGAATTTAAGTGATACTGTTGGGACACAGATGTGACAAATAAGAACGAATTTAGAGAAACACAGAGCATGGGGAGGTGACATGCTTATTCTTACAGTTCATTCTATGTAATGCTTTTCTTATAATACACAGGGACACTATCTTATGTAACTCACTTTTGGATAACATTAAGTCTACAAAGCCTTACTAAGCTGGAGCAAACATGTTGGATCACTGTATTATTGGAGACAACTAGTTAATCAGATGTAATATGAAACCTTGACATGATTTACTACCTGCTGGTAGCTTGTACTGTAACTGTATTGTCTTCCTGCAGGTACTGTACAATAGATTTAAGCTGTCCTTGGATAGTGTCCCACCATAAACAAGTTGTCTGACTTAACTGAGATATTGTGTAAATATATGTTAATAAAAATAGAATCTGCCATTGTAAAGCAGGGGTGCTCAATCTGCAGCCTGCAGGCCAGATCCAGACCATGGAGCTGTATTATCTGGCCCACAGGGCTCCCCAAAGGTCCAGAAATTTGGTGGCTGGGGAGCAGTGGCAGTGTAAATTGCTGCTCCCTTGCTGCCAAATTTCTGGATCCATGGGGAGCCCTGCAGACCAGTTAACATAACCCTGCATGCTAGACTGCACGAGTGTGTGGCCAGATCTAGTAAGCAGGAGGCACAAGGCCAGACTGGGTCAGCACGTGTTTAAATTGGGGTGGCAGGGTAGTGCAAGACCAGGTTAGTGTGCAGGTAGTGCAAGGCTGGATCAGAGTGGCGCAGTCAAGTTGGGATAGAGGCCAGAATGAAGCCAGATCAGGGGAGCAGGCAGCACAAGGCTGAATCTGTGGTGTGTCGCCCATCTGCATGGTAGGTTATACAAGGCTGGACTGGGATGGCATGTGGCTGCATCAGGGAGGTGGGTGGCATGAGGCTGGATCAGGTTGGTGTATGGCCAGATCAGAGACCACTCTGAGGGGCATTGAGGGGCCATACTGGGGTGCTGTGGGGCCAAATCAGGGTGGCGATCACAGAGTTGGATTGGAACAGTTAACAGTGCATGGCTGGATAAGCCAGTTGACCGAGCCAGTGGACTGACCCTGCACCAGATTAGGCCTGTAGACTAACCCCATTATTATGATAACGTCATTGTCTTCCATAGTAATTTTGGAACACCTATCTCCATACTGGTAGGTAGGTAGGTAATTTCAGTTCATTGGGCTGGATCCATATGGGCCACATTCAGTCCTCAGTCGCATCATGCAAAATAAAGAAAGAAAATAATTTGGCCCTTTGAAAATAAACTCTCAGCACATTCCATGTCTGTACCTATTAACAATAATCCCACCTTCTAATATCCCTGAGTTGATAGTTTCATCCTATATCTCTTGAAATCACAGGTGGTATCATCTGGAGGTAGGAAATGCTTCAAGGAGTTCTATATCAAAAATGAATCATCAGCAGTGATCTGTGTTTTTCATTTGCTGCGGAAAAAAGCTGATTTTCTCCTTTAAAGGAGAAAAATGCAGGAAATCATGGGTTTTTCCTTTGCAGACTGGCAGAGTTCTAGCCTGCAAGGGGCTGCTTGGGGCTGAGGCTAGCAGGATGCAGGCAGTGCCACATGTATGTGTGCTCACACTCATGCACATGGCAGCCAGGCAGGGTGGTGGAGAGCAGCTCCTGCAACTCCAAGTCTATGGGGGTACACAGGTAATGTGTGGGGAGGTGTGGGGGGGGGCACACACAACATGGTGGGACAACAGGGGAAGCACATGCCTCACCAGATTTCTGCACCCGCAGCAGGGTGCAGGGCTGCATTCAGGCCAGACCAGTTCAGCTCTAGGCAGAAAATGCCTCTGTGGCCCAGCACACAGGACCCCATGCTGGAGGGAGCACCACGCCACCATGACTGCCAAGGTGAGGCACCCCCTGCCCACCCACCAGGGATACAACTCCATGCTGTCACAGCTGCTGTTACTGCTGTCACTGCCACTGTGCTTCACCTTAGCAGCCATGTGGCATGGCATTCCCTTCTGCGCCAGGTTCTGCCCACTGGGCTGCGGAGGCAGCTCCTGCCTGGAGTTGGTTTGACCTGGTGGCTGCCCTGCACCCTACTGTAGGTGCAGAAATCTTGGGGGACACATGCCCCCCTGTTCCCTCAACATGTCACCTATGCCCACACCCTGCCTGCCTCACACACTCACCTTCTTCCTCACACACTGGAAGGCTGCGGCCTGAAGGCAGAGGGCAGCAGGTTGGGAGAGAAGGGCGCTAGAGGGGCTAGGGGAGCTGTGGGTTGAGAATGAGGGGCAGCAGCAGGGCCAGAGGGCTGTGAGTCAGGAGTGAAGGCCACCGGAAAGGCCAGGGGGCTGTGGGTCAGGAGTGAGGGGCATCAGTATGGGCAGGGTAGGGCACCATCATATCAGGCCTGGTGAGCAGCACAAAGCAGCAGGGGGACAGCCACAGTTGGACCTGCATCCTGGGGGAGCTCTGATTTTCCATGATAAAAATACCAAGATCAAATGTCAAAGTTTATAGGTATTTAGAATTTATTTTATTATAACTGAGGCACTGGTAGGCTTCCAAATCACTTTAAAATGGTAAATATATCAATAAAACATTGTGTTCAACTGATACCCATATATATAGTGGCATTTCATTTTACTTGTGGAAAAATGCATATTTGGGGTTTTTAAATCAAAGAATTTGGAATTTTTTATCAGGAATTTGGGATTTTTAAACAGAAAACCAGGATCCCTAGTCATCATACATTACCAAAAGAGAACTCCAATAGCTGATATGACTTAGTATAGCATTCAAAAAATGGCATTCTTATAATTTCCTGCAAAATTAGGTACTATCTTTTTAAATGGGGTCTGCTTTTCACTCTGGCAGGTTATGGTTATGGGCAGATGGAAGATTTAGATGTGCAAAAATATCTGGGAAAGACAAGACAAGAAGCCCAGATCTCTCTTTGAAAGTCACCTTGCACAATTGCTATACATCAGGTAGCTATTCAATTACGTGTTCTGGCCAGATGCATAACAGGGAAGCTCTGTGCTCTTGGCCAAGGCAGTGGTAGCTCTTAGCTGCGGGTGGCATAGCCAGCCAGTACCAGCAGTGGCCAAAGAAATAGCTGGGCAGCTTCACACCTTGGGCAGCAGTACTTGCCCAAAGGTGGCAGTTATGGCTGCTGCCATGATCACCTTCAACCCCCCACTTTTCCAGTTACACTACTGGTCCTGGCTTCCAATGTTGTATCTAACCTAACTGTGCCAGGGGCACAGGATCAGGAAGAGGGGAAGCCTTGCCCAGAGGCAAAACCCCAACTGGAAAAAAGAAAGAAAAAAATAATGACTTACCTGTTCCAGGGGCCATGGTGACATCATGAAGAGATGCCACCTGGCGGAGATTAAAGGGGGCTGCAAAAGTGCGGGAAGCCTGCCAAGGGCTGGAGAACCAGCAGGAACCCACCAGCCAGTAGGGGACCAGCCGTGGCGGACAGCAGATGGCAGCAGAAGTGGCAGTGGCACCAGCACCAGCAGCTGTGGCGGAAGTGATGACGGCAGCCGCAACTGCAGCAGCTGTGGAAGCGGTGAGGGATCCCTGACCCGGGGGAGACTGGCGGGGACCAAGGACGCCGGCAGAGAGGCCAGCACAGTCAGCAGCAGCGGTGGCTGCAGTGTCCGGAGTGGGAGATCCCCGAGCCGGGGATTGAAGATGCTGGCAAAGAAGCCATCAGGAAAGCCAGCAGTGGTAGCGGCAGTGGCAGCAGCAGGAGCAACGGGGAGCCCCAAGCCGGAGAAGCCCAGCGAGACCCAGAGGAGCCAGCAGAGGAGCCCATGGTAACCTCGGGGGGACCTGGCGGTCAAGCCTACCTACAGGCAACGGGGGCCGTAGCTCCGAGTGGAGGCAGGGCCCAGAGAGGGAAAGAGAGGGACCCCGGCTGGGGTGAAGGCACGCGTTCTGACTCATAGCATTCCCAAGGCTTAGGAAGTTGAGGGTGCTAAAGGGTACGGAGCGTGGTGGGTGCTCTGTTTCCTCCAGGGTCTTTCCTTCTTTTCCTTTTTTTTTTCTTCTTTTGGCTACACCTCACCAGTAGGTGGTGGGTAGTGGGTTTGTTCATTTGATGTCATGACAGGTGTTTCAGGGAAAAGGGGTTTAGGGTCCAGGCAGTGGCAGGGGACCCCTTTTGGGCCTGTTTATTTCCATCTCCTTTGTGAGGGAAGGTGGGCGAAGTCCTCAGCATTAGGTGAGGGTGGCGAGGACCGTGGGGAAGAGAAGAGAGAGAGAGGTGGCACAGGAACATGCTGGGAACAGGCGCTAAGGGCACCAGAGACAACAGGCCCGAAAGCGGAAGGTGTCCAGGCCCACCCACCGGAGTTCAACAAGGGATCAGGGTGACTTCTGTCGTGAGGCAACGTGGAGGCCAGGGAAGATACCTGTCGGGGCTGACTGCAAACTAGACTTGGCGGCCTGTCTCACAAGGGTGGTGTTTGGCCGGGGTGTAGGGAAGGTTGGAGCCCTGTGACCGCCTGCGGAGACACGTAACGGCTCTGGAGGTAGCTCCAAAGGGGACCCCCTCCACTGAAGAGTTATTCAAAGTCGTGGCAGGCAAGTTGTCTTGACAACCGAGGTATCCTGTGGGGTCTGCATGTGGGACCTTGGCAAATGAGATCAACTGCCCAAGCAAAGGCGGTGCAGGAGCGTACAGTGGAGTGGAGGCAGGCACACTAACTATTAATGTCCCTTAAAATCATCAGTGATACCTAGTGCACAACCACATTCACATGGTATTGCCACACTTTAAACGCTGAGGAAAGAATCTCTGACATTTGAGAAAGGACATGGATAAACTCTCCAAATTGATGTGTACAGCATATTGGTATATTTAAGCTGACATGAAAACAAAAATCCTGGGCTTGTGATTGTTTATGTTATGTGAAGAGGACCTGAAAAGTTGTTTTTCCTGGTTGGTTTTTAAATAGTAGAATGCTGTTGTTATCTGTCACTACTAGAATAAACTCTAGTGGACAGAACTGCAGGAACTGGGGCAGTTCAGTTGTTTAAAAGTAAAGTGTGGAATATTCTGTTCTGGGGCTGGAGTTTGCTGTAACTCGAGTGATGCTGGAGATCTCTTCCAGACAAGCAAGATGACAACTTAACTTGTTTCACTGTTGCCTTTTTTCTTCTTCTGATCCACTTAAAGTTTTTGTAATTAAATTTAAATATATGATTGGATTTTGCATTTTGGTAACAACAAGGAAAAAGGGAACAAAAGGTGAACAACAGAGTATGTGTCCTAACTGCCAACAATAGGCATGCTAATTAGTCAGATAGTTAATTTAAGGGAAAATGGGTTGTAAAATCCAAATGGAAACAAGACAAAGGTTGATTTCTTTTTTTTTTTAAGTCACAGAATGTGTGGTTTGGATCATAGGTCGGTTAATGTACAGGTCACCTGGGCCCAGGGATAGTGTTGCCAGGCATACAATAATTACTCTTCAATTTTATCCCAGATCTCATTCACTCACAGGCCAGCATGGTGAGCAATACAAAGCAAACAAAAAGAAGACTCATGCACATATCCATTTTGCATATACTGGGAATATGCAAAGAATTATGCAAATAAATCCTCTTCTGACTTATTCCACATTGCTCATCATAACCTGCCAGTGAGTGAGTGAGAACTGTCACATACCTCTTCAACAACAGCACTAAGAAGGGAGGAGACTTTTTGGTTTGTTTTTTTTTCCTCCCTGGTGGAGCCCTGTGCCTGTCTGGGTGGAAGAAACCCCAGGGGGCTCTCCACTTCTCTTCTTCCCTGGAGCCCCAAGGCATCTTAATCTGCTTTTGGTTGAGATAAATGCTAGGTTTGTGGGAGGAACATAGTGTTAAACTCAAAGATACAGTGAGGTAAGCATGAGCAATGCCTCTTTCCACTAGGATTTGTAACTATATAGCTGATTCACTTTTCTTGGTGTAAAACACATTAGTAAAGAAACTGTCTGTGAGAAATTGGGTTCTTACTCAAACTCTAAAACATTTTAGGTGAAAACCTTGCCCTACTAAAGTCAATAGTAAAATTTCTGATTTTAGTGTATTTATTTCTGTGACTAACAGCCATTTTGGAGAAATAATTTCATTATTGAGATGGCAACATTTTCATCCCTTCACTGATCAATACTAAAAATGTTGGTATTCTTAACACTCTTCTTTAATTGCTCAGATCATCTTTAGTTAGTAAGGCATTAAACCTATCTACCGTCCATTCACAGGAGAATTGTCAACATTACTCATATCAGTGGGTATTAACTAGTGCTAACAATGGCAGTAAACTTTAAGAACATCTCTTTGGCTACCCAGGGCAAGTGAAGCTTTTTAAACAGTATTGCTCCTTTGTTTCAACCTTTGTTAGTTAAACGTAAGTTTCTGGTGGTTGGCCAACCCATCTGTGGCAGAAAGTACAGTGCTATCTATGATGGCTTTCACCTTGCCATGAACTAAGAATATGTGTGTGTGTGGATAAAGGCAAACTATTGTTTTAGGATTATTATACACTCAATTAGATTTATTTCAGAGGGTGATTTCTCAACTCCTGGCATTCGTGTACTACTCTTCTTGATTTTGCTTATATCTGCTTGTAAGGAAAGCATTTCTAAATTCCTCAAGTTTCCTGCTAATGTAAGTTAGCATTTATTCTATACTTGTCTCTCAGAGTAGGAAGAAAAGAGCAAAAACCAAGCAATCCAAGGTGTTTAAAGGTCTGTGGAGTCCCTTTTCCAAACCTACCTGCACTTTCCGCTATAGTGACAAGCTTCCAACCAATTTTTCTTTCCCTCCGTACCCCAGTGAAAGTAGCTGTGCATGAACTGTCCTGAACTGCCAGGACTTCTTTGCTTCACCCCTCAGGCAGACCAAACCAACAACCTTTCCACCTCCAAACACAAAGAAATCAGTTGGACAATCCCTTGCTACCTTATGCTCCCTTGCCCTCCTTGGTTAGGATTACTATTTAGTCATTTTCGTTTTTGGTTGCATAGGCCAAACTGAAGATGGAGTTGCCCCACAAAAAGCAGTCTCTTGAATCTAAACAGTGTTAGAACTGTTTATGAAGGTCTTCTAGAAAGATCGTCCACCTTACTTGATAGGTAATTATCTGTATACCCTATACTTCTAATATTATTTGAACAATATAAGAAATTGCCCTACTTGATTCATTTTGAGAGGTAAAAAGATATGTACCAAAAAAGCAATTATCAATTCTTATTACATTCTTTTTTATCATACCCTTCCCCTCCCCACCCCACCTTTTTCCTAGCTTACTGTTCCCTAGCAGCATTTGCCTCTTGGTTTGCTAGTTCTTAGGTGACTTGCACAATCATGGTTCTTCTAAGATAAAGATATGATTCCCCACCCATTCAGAAAGGTGGCTAATCCGTGGCCTTCAACCTAGTTTGTTCACTCAGACTCAATAGTATCTCATAGAACACATCTTGCCCAAACTTGTCCTGCATTTTCATTTGGCATAGTTGAGCTGTATCATTAACTGCCCCCCTTGAGCCAATGAGACTAAAGAGGCAGTCAAGACAGAAGCTGGAAAATTATCAGAGAACTGAGCATTAAGTAATGCTGCATACATTTTGTATCCAATGCAAGCAATGACAATTAATGAAACTGTTTGATGGATTTCTGTGTTCATGAATCATAGCTAAATCATGAATTCCTAGAGATATCCTTAAGTGCCAGGCTTTCAGTCAGTAGTTGGAGTATATTCTACTCCCTGTAGGACTTTTGTGTGTATGAAAAAATATTTTGATCGATGGCCAATCTGCAATAAAGATATAAATAAAAATTGCAAATAATTTGTATTGTTATTTTCCCAGTACCATCTAATAATAGAGAAAACACGTAAGAACTGATTTTTAAAATCCATTTGATATGATAGAATTGCCATATTCCCAAAGTCTAAATTTGGGTAAATAAGACCAATTTTTGTCCCATTGTATTTTACATGCTCACATAAAAATGGCTTCCACTCCAGAGCATAGTTTTACAACAGGTATAGCAAGCATACAAATCCTCTGGATTTATTGTCATTCATTAATAGGATTGTGTGTGTGTGTGTGTGTGTGTGTGTGTGTGTATAAATTAATTTATAAGAAGAAGTAAATATTACCATAAAATATGAGAAGGCAAGTTAGATATATTCAGGGTTTGTAGGAGATGTGTTAGCCTGTGGAACAGTCTGCCAAGGGAGCTAGTGGAAAACATGTTCCTTAACACATTAAAACTGGATTGGAAGAAACACTTGTAAAGTACAATGGGGCCGTTCTGCATAGTCAAGGAGCTGCAGACTAGAAGACTTTGTACTTCTCTTGCTAGGGGTGTGGACACCTGATGCAATTACTCTAAAATTATTTATCTTGGATTTTACTCAGAATAAGGAGCAGACACCCAAGTGTAGCTGTCCACAGTAAATGCTGTTACAGTGCCTGGCTACTATCAGTGAAAGAGCCAAATTGTATTGAACAAATGACTATCTTTGGCTGGAACTGGGCAGAGAAGACAAATGAGCAGTATAACTTAAACCACTTAACTCCTCACTTTTCCAGGGTAACTTTACCTGGAATGTAGTGACTTATACTGGTGCAGGTCTGCATGTTATCTGTTAGCTTTCCTTTTACATTAATGTCAAATTACTAAGGAATAAACATGGTGCATGTCTGCATCTTAGTTTATATTGCGATAACAGCTGAGTTTGGTAACAGACCAAACATTGAAATTTTTCAGGAAAACAGTTTAGAACCCGATCTCTGAAACAGAAGTACATAATATAGGGAAATGAATATCTTAGGAGGTTTGACTGAAAGAATCTTATAGGTCTTATTTATAGGGAGAGTATATCAGGATTTTCCGCCATTGCTCTATCATGAGTATAACTTGCGCAGGAACTAAACTCTGGACTGATTCACCACATCGTTTATGTCTGAGCTAGGCAGTGTTGATCAGCATGCTGGCAGAAGTGCTGGCAGCTCATCTATTACTAGTGCTGGCATCATAATGGTCGGTGAATGAGGTGCAGCACTGTTGGAGCAATGGTGGTGATTCTTCTAAATTTCCCATCATAGGTTCAGCTATTTAGTTTTAAGAGAATTATAGTCACAAATTCAGAACACAACCAATCAGGATGTAATGACTAGATTATTAACTTTCTGATATAGGGGACATATATGCTTTTGCATTATAATATATGCCACATGAGTCTATGATAATGTAAACAGAAGCTGTGGCTAATATGACCTAGAGTATAACCTTATTTAAAAATATTTTTTCATAGGAAGGATTCTGGAAGGGTAAATGGGCATTATGATTGGTTTAAATATTACACAATCACTTCAAGTACCTTTAAACTGGAGAAAGGCAAAAGGGTCTTTAGCACAGGTAAGAATCTTGCCAATGGTCACCATTAAAGTGGTAACACTTTTGTTCAGAATGGATTATTATGCCATTAAAAAAATACAAGTGTAATTTTAAAAAATCGAATGAACAGACATCACCCAAATCTATACATCAGTTATTTTAGAAACTGATCTTGCCCAACAGAAAATATATTCTTCCTTTCAGCTAGTTCCTGTTTGCCCATATGGTGCTCAAGAAACATAGTTGAGATGACCCTGATGCTTTGAATATGGAACTCTTCTCACCCACTGTACATTAAATTGTTACAATACCTTTGTTCCAAAGCAGAAGTAAAGACTTTTTAACAGTACAGGAAGGGGAGAAAATAGTTGTGTATGGAAATAAGCTGTGATTCAGTGAACATGTTTATGTGTGTGTAAATTTTCTCATGTAAGAAATCCCAATGAGTTATATAGGATTCTGGACTAGGAGCACATTTGTTAATTATGGAAAATGACATGGAAATTGAAAAAGAACTTGTAAAAATCTCTAAGAATACTCAATAAGTGCTCCTTATTCTTTGGATCTAGAGTTAGTCTTTACCAATATGTCTTTTAGATAAGAGGCTGTGCAAACTAGTACTTTGTAGCACTGTCCCTGACTGATTCATGAGTTGATAAGGGACCTTAGTCATGAGGTGCTGTTTACAGAGCAAGGCTTGGTGTACTTAAAGAAGTAATGAACACAGGGATGTGATCAGGATGATCTATGAAACAAACTTCTACATTTATTTATTTATATTCTTACTTGTGAGTTTAGCTATGACACTTTTGATAAAATAGGAAGTGGCCACATTTCCTTACATCTGTCCTGCTTGCAAAGGGCAGCAAACAGATCCTTACATAGAAATTATAGTTTGCAAGTGCACTAAATTTTTTTTAGAGGTACACAGTGCTTGCAGTTTTCCCTGGCTCTGTTCAAAATTGTGGATGCTCAACACCCCCACATAAATAGGACATGAATCTTACTGGAGCTGTTTCTTATTGCTCCCAACAGGGGTGCACCGATAGAGATTTTGAGGGCTGATACTGATAGCCAATTTTTAAGGAGGCATATCGCCCGATACTGATCCGATTTCCGATACAGCTGCATGCAGCTGGTAAGTCTGTTATGGTAAAAGGGGAGATGGGGGGAAGGACCATGGTGGTGCAGATTAATGCCCCCTGCAGTGAGGGAAGAGTTGGGCTGGGGCTGGAGTAGGTGGTGCCCAGCCGAGGCAGGGAGGGCATGAGATGTAGCTGCCACTCATCCGGGAGGCGGTGGCTCCTGTCACTGCACACCCCTGGTCCAGGAGCAGCTTATCCAGTGGCCTGTCTGCTTGTCTGCTGGCTCCTACCTCTACTCCTGCCTCTCATCTGGGAGGGCATGGGGGGGGTGTGCCCCTAGATCTGTGTGGGGTGTAGAGGGCCGGGCAGGCTTCAGCTGTGGGTTGGGACTGGGGGCTGTGCTCCCAGTGCCAGCAGCAGCTGCTCCAAGGTTGCAGGCCCTGGGCCCAGCCCACAGCTGCAGCCCTCCCGCCCTACCCCACCCCATGCAGATCCAGGGGAACATGCCCCCTCGCATCCTGGATGAGCAGTGGGAGCACTGGTGGGAGCCACTGGATGAGCAGATGAGCCTCTGGATAAGCCGCTCCCAGACCAGCAGAGGGAGCTGCCGCGCCCCTCCCCGTGCCCCCAGATGAGCCACAGCTCCATTCTGTGCCTGCCTCACCCCAGCTGGGCATCACCTACGCCAGCCCCAGCCCCACTCCTCCCTCACCATTGGGGACATTGATCTGCCCCCCCCCCCCCAAGACCCTTCCCTCCCTCCTGCCCTTTCACCACAACAGACTTACCAGCTGCATGCAGCTGTTCATGCTGCCCAGGTGCTTCTTACTGCCTGTGTGCTGCGCTGTGGCTGCATGCAGGCACAGGCATTTATCGGCCAGATTATCAGCCACATTAGGCCTTTTTCCGATATAGTCAATTTTCATTATATTGATGCCAGTTCCATATCAGACCAACACATCACTGCACCTCTAATTCCTAAGATATAATGTCACCCTTTTGGAGTGGGTGTCAGGGAAGCAGAATGATGTAAATAAAACCAGTTTGGGGCAGCAGCAGACTTCTGGCTGAAGCTGTGATCTTGATGTATGGATTGCAAATATTCAAGGCTGTAGGAATGTGTGATTTGCTATCCAATACAAGTGTGAAGCAGTTGCCTCCATTAGGGGCCAATATTTAACCACAGCAATGTATGAGTAACTTTTTCATTTATGTTATTTAGTTTCAAAACATAGAACATGCCATTTGTGCCTATTCTGGCTGTTGATGGCATTTTTGATTGTTAAAATATGTCTTGCATAATTTCTTAAATTAGCCTGGCAATGCTTCCCTTGAATGTCTGCTTTAATTATGCCGAAGCAAACTGTGATTTAACTGGCTTAAAATTTCCAAGCATAGATGCCAACAGTGGTATATTTGGCCACACTGTCATTCCAGGTCCTGCCAAAGTGGAGTCTCTCAGGCTATTCACTTCTGATTTTATTGGATGTCAGACATTAAATCAAGAGACACATGATACAGTGCTAGTTCTGAGTGGCTATTGGCTCTCATACCCAGCTATCAAAATATGCCAAAAATTGGTACACAGAAACCCTAGATAAAAAAGAATCTGCTTGCTTTAGCAATGATGGCAAAGAATGTCTGCATATGTCCTGTGCAAAAATATCATTATTAAAGCCTTTCAGCTACTGTTTCCAGCTGTGTAGAGGATGCTTTCCTTTAATGTCCTATCCTCTTCTTTTATAGATGAATTACGTATGGAAATTTCTTTTTTTCAGTATCAGAGGTATGTAAGATAGATGTTCCTTCTCCTGTGCAACTGGAATGTGTAATGCTCTCCTCTTCTACAGGAAAAGTATATTAAAAAGAACTGTATATATGCATTACATATTCGAGCTCTGTAGGAGGGAGATATCTTACAGTTAGACCTTACCCAAATAAAATAAGTTACCATAGATAGGGACCTACCAAATTTGGGGCAGCTGCCCACTGATTTTGCAGGTAGAACATGGGGCCCAGCAGCCATTTCATGGGTGGAGCGTGGCAGGCCCCCTACACCTCTAAGGGGCCCTGGTGACCCTGCTTCTAGTCACTAATTATCTTTGCTTATCACATGGCCCTGCACCTGACTGCTGATTGGTGGAGAGGATTGGGGCCACATGGCAGGCAGCCCTTGCAGCCAATCAGTGGCAAGGTGACAGCGACAGTCATTTTACCAGCAGCCCTTTGAGTGGTTACACCCCCTCCCCCTCCCCATTTCCCTGCCCCAGTGGGCTGCCACAGTGCCCTTAGGGTTTCTGGCTCCCTTTGGGGAGCTGGCATTTTCTTTTTAGTAAGGTTTATTTTATTTTTTTTATTGCAGATTTCTATTTTGGTAGGTCACTAACCATAGATAACTACTAACTCTAGCTACATTGCTAGCAATACTCAGGACAGCTCAGGTATGTCTACGCAAGCTGCTGTCACTTCCATGAATGCTACGTCGCAGTAACCTGATTATAATGCTCCAATCACTGTACTAGTTAGACCTTATACTAATTTAAAAAAATCAGCTGGCATCTGGTCACAGAGGGTGTTTCCCCTCCCATCTCTTCTCTAGCATATATATTTTGGAGAAGGATAATTAGACACAGTGATTTGTACCAAAACTGGATAATTTGAAGTCAGCTCTCATGAGCTGTGTCCAACCCCCTTTAGCTAGGTCATCGTATTTGAAATGGTGTTCTCTGATGGTTAAATCCAGGGAGCAAATGATAAATGTTATGCTGGCTATGCTGGTTTATAAGCACAGGGGTTTATTTCTGTGTAAAGCAGGGGTTTCTAACCTTTTTGGGTCAGTGTACGCCCGGTAGCCAGATGCAGAGCACTGTACCCCCAGCAGCTAGACATGGGGGGGGTAGGGGCAGAGTGGTGCATGGCCGGACATGGAATGAGGTCTGATCACCGATCCCAACAATTGTACCTCCTGGGTCCCACCTGGTAACTGTCAACTCACGAGCTCCCCCGCTGGGATCAGGGAGCCTCTCCCTATTCCCAGGGTCTTGGTGGATGTCTAGAAATTGTACTTGTAGTTTGGCTGCACATGTGATTTTTAAAGGTCCTGGTGCCCCCAGGACATTTAAACTACATTTGCAGCCCAGTGCATACAAGGCAAGGCAGTCAAAGCACCCTGTTCAAATTTGCTGATGATACTAAGATGTGGGGGGATGTGGGCATGCTAGAAGGGAGGAATAGGCTGCAATCAGACCTAGACAGGTTATAGGGGTGGGCGGAAGAGAATAGGACGGGATTCAACACTGACAAGTGCAAAGTGGTGCACCTGGGGAGGAAGAACCAGCACCATACCTACAGGGTGGGGAACTACCTTCTCGTCAGTGCAGAGGCAGAAAAGGATTTTGGAGTCATCACTGATGCCAAGATGAACATGGGCTGGCAGTGTGGGGATGCAGTCAGGAAGGCCAACCGCACCTTGTCATGCATCCACAGATGCATCTTGGGCAGTTCCAAGGAGGTGATCCTCCCACTCTATGCGGCACTGGTCAGGCCGCAGCTGGAGTAGTGCATCCAGTTCTGGGCGCTGCACTTCAGGAGGGATGTGGACAACATGGATAGGGTCCAGAGGAGGGCCACTCGCATGATCAGGGGGAAGCAGGGCAGGCCCTACGAGGAGAGGCTACGGGACCTGAACCTGTTCAGCCTACACAAGAGAAGGCTGAGGGGGGATATAGTGGCTTGTTACAAACTAGTCAGGGGGGATCAGCAGGCACTGGGGGAGTCCCTGTTCCCCTGAGCACTGCCAGCAGTGACCAGGAATAATGGTCACAAGCTGGCAGAGGGTAGATTCAGATTAGACATCACTGTCAGGGCGGCTGGGATCTGGAACCAACTTCCAAGCGAAGTGGTGCTGGCCCCTACCCTGGGGGTCTTTAAGACAAGGCTAGACAAACACTTTGCTTAGGTCGTTTAACCCCAGTACTCTTTCCTGCCGTGGCAGAGGGTCATACTTAATGATCTGCTCAGGTCCCTTCCGACCCAACAAACTATGAAATTATGAAACTTTGGAAGGCAAGGTGAAGAAGGCTCCTGAGTATGGGGGTTGTCAGGTTCCCAGCAAGGGCAACCCCTTGGCTCTTGCTGCAGCAGAACCTTGCAACCCGTTCCACTAGCACCCCATTTTCAGCAATAGGGTTGGGGGCTGTCCTAGTCCTGATGCCAACTGTATCAGGCATGTCGGGGAATGCTGCATGTTTAATTTATGGCACCAGAAAAACAAGCCGCCAAGATGTACCACGTTGTGGAATGTACTTGTGGTTGGTTTGCCACTGTTATTATTCATGGCATAATTAATTCATTAAATACACCACAAATGTAACATGTGCCGGGGTCAAATAGCATGATCTTTCTTAAAGGACTAATACAAAACCATTTCAAATAGTATCTCTTTTGTCAGTTTGTTACGTGTGCAAAAGCTTGTGCAGCTTCTCCTTATTTGACTATGAAAATAGTTTGCATTATGGTACATTAATTCAGGTCTACTACAGATAGGGAAATTGCATGACTAAAAAGAGCCATGCCAGAAGCAGGAAGGTACAGAGCAGGAGTATCAAATCTATAATCTGAGGGCTGGATCTGGCCTGTGGAGCCATTTCCTCTGGCCTGCAGGGCTCCGAGAGGTGCCAGGAATTTGGGGGCAAAAAGGGGGGTGGGGCCTGCCACTGAATTTGAGACTACAGAGCCCAAATAGGGACAGCCCTCAGTGGCAGGGGGTGAATGATGGCTATGTTGCCACAGTGTCCTTGTGTTGCCACTGCTTGTGCAGCCACCACTTGCCCACTACTGCTCACCTTGCCACCACCCAGTCTGGAACTGGCCTGTGAGGAGCTATGTGGTCCAGATCCAGCCTAGGCCAAAGAGTGAATTTGATACCCCTGTTATAGAGAAAGCAGAGCCAAGCTGAGAATCATGTAGTTATCACTTTTTATTTAAATATAAGTACACCTAGGGTGCATGATGTAATATTATGCTTAGTGTATCTGCAAATAAGTGCTTTAGGGTAATTAGAACAAGAGCAGTAGTTTTTTCTAAAGCAAAATTAGTTTATTGCAGACTCAGACTTTTAGGCCAAATGCTGCCCTGTCCTGTAATTACAACAGATGTACTTCCAGGCAGAATTAAGATTTCTCCTAGAAGTATTTCAATTCTAACATTATATTGGGTCACCCAAGAAGAGGGAAGTATGACATCATCAAGCCACTTATTTGTTAAACACAGACTCAGCTAAAGTCCCCTTTAGGCAGTGGTGGAAAGTCAAGTAGCAATAGGAGGCCAAAACCTTGATTTAGCCATAGGAGTGTTAGGGATTAAGTGGGTAGCACAGACAGGAAGAAGGTACTGATTCAATACATCCTTTCAGCAGCCTCAACTGGCAAAGCTCCTCTGGAGCCCTGGAAGAAATCCACCACCAGTTAGTTGAATTTAGCCTCCAGGGGGGTAGCATACTGTTGCTTCAGGTGGTTTAACCCATTCATGAGTATTCTGTAACTAGGCCACACATACCTTTTTAATTTGGCTTTTCTGAGAGAAAGCCAAACATAAAAGAGAGACAGCTGCAGAATTATTAAAAGCTGTAGCTACACAGATGCTGTATGAGGTGGCCAAAATAATAAGAAAAGATTGTTTTTTTGATAAAATGTTTTAATGATACATACTGAACACTTCATAGCAGTAGTTCTCAGCATTTTTAGAATAAAGAAACCCCTCAAAATGTTAGATCTTGGTTTTCACTTGTTTTTGACTACAGAAAAATAATAGAGTAATTCTTCTGTTACCATAAACTCAGAAAGACTGCAACAGGTCAGAATGGTTTTAACACTATGAATTCCTACTTGGATTCCCTGGTTTTATCTTGTGAATCATGTTGGCAGCCTACTAACATTGCATGGTTCCTTGGTATCGTTGAAAGGATCTGAAAGCACCTTGGTTGGAAATCACAAGCCTATGGTAAGCTATCAACATCTATTTAATTATCTGTAATGAATAATCAGGGATTCTATTTATGTAACAATACATTGACCAGATAAATGAAAAAAGCATTTTTAAAATCTTGCTTTAATATGGCTCCTGCTGAGCTCTGGCTCCATAGAACCCCAGTTCTCTGCAGTTGGAGGCAGTTCAGGAGAAATGGCATCAGAGCCTTTACTATCCAATCTAATCCTCAGACCTAGCCCTTGACTTGGTTTGGTTTTATGTTTTATTTGTTTGTTTCATGCCTAGGCAATGTCTAGTAAATAAAAACCCAGTGCTTTTTTACCATTTTAAAATCCCCCAAACAACAAACCTGCATCAGGTTATTAAGCCAAATTGCACCCTGGATATTTAACTAAGTCGGGGTTGTTTATCAATGCTAATGTCCTTAAAAACATTGCTTCCTTAGATGTGACCTTGATCAACAACTCTGATCTCTGGCTGGGACTAGGATGTTGACGGCTGAACTGTAATGATGATTGATATGCCACTTCTATTCTAAGAAGAGTGCCTCCCCTTCATGATCTTTTAGAGCAAACAAACCTGGTAAGTGTTTATTAGTGTTTATACTCTGGAGAACCCTATTTGATTATTTGAAATGCAATGGGAAGGTAAACAAATTTTTCCAACTTGGAAAAACACTAGCCAAAAATCAAAAGCAGTACTATCACTCTGTATTCAGGTTAGACGAGGGTCTGGCATTTTATTGTTGTGCTTGTTAAGTTTTATTCTCATGCTATTGCCTCTGCAGTGCTCTTGAGGAGCACTGTCCTCAGGTATGCCCCATCCACACACTCTTACTCCATACACACAAGACTTGATAGTGAAGCCACACTGTGTATGTCCTGTATCCTGCCCCCCCCCACACTTTTAAGAAATCTGTCTCTGATATGCCTGAGGGTAGTAGCAGAAGGCATCTTCAAGGTCATCACTTCATTCCCTCATTTTGGGATTAGCACATATGGAATAGTAGTTGTACCCCTGGGAAGAGCTGCAGAAACAGTTACAAACATAGACTAAGGCTTCCAATAAAGCTACTATACAATTTTCAAGGGACTAAATTTACTAAAATTCCCTAATGTGGACAAATCTATGTTATGGGACAACAGGTACATTGTTAAGATGTAAGCATAAAAGTAGTAATTTTTCTTATTAAAAACATTTCATTCATTTCTTTATCAACAACACAAATGTCTGGCATTAAAAAACTTAACAAAAAGAAAAAGAGAATTTTGTACAGTTCTTATCTACATAGCATTTTCTTAGATGTACAGTATATTTGGCAATGGTCATTAACTCCTTATTTTGTGATGGTTGCAGTTTCTTACTGGAAAAAAATTATCTGTTCCCTAAACCACAACATGCAAATGAACTTATTTTAAAATGTATCTTTATTCAGCAAGTTTCCTGGGAACTTATTTCTACATGTAGGCATGGATAGTTTCTGGACTCAAGCCATTCATTCTTCTCCCCAGTCAGTTATATTTATTATACCCTACATCTTGTTTTGAGTCAACTAGTTGTCTGCTATGAGGAATCCAGTACTTTGGGCATGGTTCTTATAAATTCTGTTGTCAACAGTTTGGTGATAGAATGTAGGGACCCACTTTTGTGCTTTGACCGCTCTGTAAATTAATTTTGGACCTATATCCAAAGATCGTTCAAGGCATTGAGAGTCTTTCCATTAAGTTGAACAGACTTTGGATCAGGCCCGCAGAGGCATAACTGATAAGGACTGTTTGACCAGTCCTCCCTCATCCCCATGTAACTTCTGACTCCAGAAGCTCCAGCATGCAAAAGGAACAGCATGGGCAACTGGTGCCACCTTAGTCAGGGGGAGCACATGCCCCCCCAGCGGTCCCCTGAGGCCAAGCTTACTGACAGGGTGGGTAGGGGGGTGTCCCCCTGCGGCCGATTGTGAAGCAGTCATGGCACTCACACTCCCTGGCCAGCGCTTGTAGGGGGGCACTGGTGCTCCTGCCTGTCCCTCCCCTGCCCATTGGTTAAGTGGGAAGCACAGCTTCTCAGGGGGTGCACATGAGCCCCGTATGTGTCGCCACTGAGGAACAAACAAAGTTGCTGATGCTGGGGGGAGATGTCAATTCTTTCATCAATCAATCATTTTCTTGCTGCAGTCACGTATATTGAGCAGGCACAAAACTCCTGTTTTAGTGGCAGAAAAATGGAGTGACAAAAACAGTAGCAAACTCCACTGCCACTGTACAGAACTACGTTTCCCAGAATGTCCTTCACTTGGGGACATGCTGCCTTGCACTCCTCTGTGTGGTGCTGAGGCTAGTTAGAAAGTGCAAGGGGTGTAAGGGATAGGAGGATGAGGTTACCCCTGCTCCATATTGGTATCTACCCCTACCTTAGGTTGTTTGTGGGGCTTGTACTCTGCTTATCCCTCCTGGCCCTGCCATACATCCTTATGGTACTTCAAGCCTGCAATACATACTTTACCTTTTAGTTTTCATGTTGTTCACTCTTCATGTTTGAGGTTTGCTGTACCCTTCATAGAATGCTTGGTCCCGTGACCAAATGGTTTTCTGTAAAGCATGGTACAATAACCCTGAACACATATCCCCTACATAATGAAACTGTTGCTGCTTCTGTTTATACAACATATCAAGGGAGTAGACCTGGCTGTAGAACCAGTTTTCCTCTTTCAGTGGCTCAAAACTAACAGAATAAATGTTGGAGACATTGGAGTTGGAAGCGGACTGACCAAACTTTGGGGCAAAGCATCCACGGCAGAAGACAGGAGGGTGATCCATTTTAATATATGCCACATGAGTCTATGATAATGTAAACAGAAGCTGTGGCTAATATGACCTAGAGTATAGCCTTATTTAAAAATATTTTTTTATAGGAAGGGTAAATGGGCATTATGATTGGTTTAAATATTACACAATCACTTCAAGTACCTTTACACTGGAGAAAGGTACCTAAACAGGCTCAGCAAATGGGCAGACAAGAACCTGATGGTGTTTAATGCTGAAAAATGCAAGGTTCTCCACCTTGGGAGGAAAAACCTGCAGCCTGCTTATAGGCTCGGCAGTGCTACACTGGCTAGCACTACAGATGGAAGGGACTTGGGGGTCATGATTGACCACAAGATGAACATGAGCCATCAATGTGATGCTGTAGCTAGTAAAGCAATCAAAACGCTGGCTTGCATCCATAGATGCTTCTCAAGCAAATCTCAGGACGTCATTCTCCCCTTGTACTCGGCCTTGGTGAGGCCGCAGCTGGAGTACTGCACCCAGTTTTGGGCTCCACAATTCAAAAAGGATGTGGAGAAGCTTGAGAGAGTCCAGAGAAGAGCCATGTGCATGATCAGAGGTCAGGAAAACAGATCTTACAACGACAGACCGAAAGCTATGGGGCTCTATAACCTGGAAAATTTTTCCATGTAATTATACACACCTTTAGGAGGGTGAGGTACAGAAATACCCTGCTTTTGAGGAACTTTGTAAAAGCCTTTATCATAGGAGGCATATCTCTTCTCTAATATCAGACATGCAAGGGAAGCCCATCAGCTGCATCTTTTTCTTTTCTTCATATATTGTATGCAGGGATGAACAAAACTCTTTTCTTACCCATCTTGGATTTCCTGTGTGGCTTTGGCATATAAGAAGAGAGCTGTTCTTGTGTGACCCTAAGCATACAGGGCACATCTACATGTGCATTAATGTACTGTTATTATTGCGCATTATGTTTAGTACCCCTGATATGAGGTACTGACTAAATGCGCAGTAATCCGTGCTACTGCCTAATAGCATGGTTTCTTTGTGATGCTTAATGTGCAGTAGACTAATTCTACTGCACATTAGCTCATTAGCATGACTTTTGCCATGATGTGCTAATTCCCAGTAGAATTAGTCTACTGCGCATTAAGCATCTTGTGTAGATGTGTGCACAGATTAAAATTTTCACTGTTCCCGTGTGTGAGAAGATGGGTATATGAAGAAATGTTCCCTGCCAACTAACACTTTTTTCCTGGTGCCTTTGGTAACTGTCTAGTGCTTCTGTAGGAGATACTACATAGTTCACAGACAAACTGTGCACTTATCCCTCATAAGAGCAAGTTTATTACCATTTTATTTCTTGCCTTCTTTTCTGATAGTGCTTTCACAGAAACCATGACTTAAATTACCTGACAGTTTCTCTTTAAAAACATATCTCACATCTTTAGCTACTTCCCAGAAAACAACTTGTATACATATGCTCTTGTATAATACCTGAATATTTCTGTGCCCAAAATAAATAGACAGTCGGCAATTCTATAAGCATTATTTACTTAGTTAAATATATATTTTGTCCAGATGTGCTACATGAAACTTCTATATATTCAATGGATCCAAAAAATCATGGACTAAATACAGGCAGACAAGGTTCTCTGGGTAAATCTGATATCTTTTATTAGACCAAGTTAATAGTTGGAAAAAAATTTCTTAGCAAGCTTTCTTGTTTAGAAACCCTTTGTCAGGCTGAGGAAGCATCTGCAGTTGGTGTGTGCTCTTCCTGGATGGAACGAATAGTAAAGAATCCAGAGGCTGGTATGCATGCAAGCAGTCAGTGAAGATGTAAATTGAGGAGTCAGTGGATGAGAGACAGGCTGGGGGGGAAGGGAGTGCAGGGATGAATGTAGCAGGTAAGCAGTGGAGTGGTACCTGGGGAGTCAGATGTCAGGCAAATTTATAATGTGTCATAAATCTAACGTCTATGTTTATTCCATGATTTTTTGTATCTAGTAGGTTTCATAGACATTTGGGCTGGAAGGGACGCCGGAGGATCATTGAGTCCAGCCACCTGCCCCAGGGGCAGGAAGTCAGCAGGGATCATAGGATCCCAGCAAGATAAGCATCCAAATATATCCTGAAGGCGTTCAAAGTGGGTGCTTGAACCGCCTGCGGCGGCAGTCTGTTCCAAACCTTGGGGGCTCAGACAGTGAAGAAGTTCTTTCTTATGTCCAGCCTGAATCGGTCACAGTGGAGTTTGTGACCGTTCGATCTTGTCATTCTTTAGGGGGCTCTGGTGAACAGATGTTCCCCCAGATCCTGATAAGCACCCCAATAAATTTATAGGTGGCCACCAGATCACTGCTGAGCCTGTGTTTTTCTAGGCTGAATAGCCCCATTGCTCTCAGCCTCTCATCATAAGGTCTCTTTTCCTGACCTCTGATCATGCGCGTGGCTCTCCTCTGCAATCTCTCAAGCTTCTCCACATCCTTTTTGAATTGTGGAGCCCAAAACTGGATGCAGTACTCCAGCTACAGCCTCACCAAGGCCGAGTACAAGGGGAGAACGATGTCCTAGGATCTGCTTGAGAAGCCTCTATGGATACAAGCCAGTGTTTTGCTCGCTTTACCAGCTGCGGCATCACATTGAAGGCTCATGTTCATCTTGTGGTCAATCATGACCCCCAAGTCCCTTTCATCTGTAGTGCTAATCAGCATAGTACTACCGAGCCTATAAGCGTGCTGCAGGTTTTTCTTCCAAAGGTGGAGAACCTTGCATTTTTCGGTGTTGAACACCATCAGGTTCTCATTCGACCATTTTGTGAGTCTGTCCAGATCTGCTTGGATCACCCTCCTGTCCTCAGGTGTGGATGCTTTATCCCAGAGTTTGGTGTTCTTGGCCAGTCCGTTTCTGACACCTATGTCCACATTACTGATGAAGATGTTAAACAGTATAGGCCCTAAGACCCCACTGGTCACAGAGCACCAAGATGATTGGCTCCCATTGACCACCACCCTCTGGGTCCTACCATGGAGCCAGTTTCCCAGCCAGTGGATCATGGTGACGTCAAGGCTGCAGTTTAGCCAAGAGGTGATCGTGGGATACCCGATTGAAGGCTTTTTTGTAGTTGAGGTATACAACATTGATCTTTTCCCCTTTGTCCAGGTGATACATCACCTGGTCATAAAAGGAAATGAGGTTGGTCAAGGAAGACCTACCCTCAACAAACCCATGCTGGGTATCCCTCAGGATATTGCCTTCAGCTAGTCTTTTAAGGATGGCTTCTTTGGTAATCTTTTCCAGGAACTTCCCCAGGATAGAGGTCAGGCTGATGGGCCTGTAGTTTGCCGGATCTACTTTCTTCCCTTTCTTGAAGATAGGCACGACATTGGCCCTCTTCCAGTCATCAGGCACTTCACCAGAGTGCCAAGAACTCTAAAAGATCCGTGCCAGGGGCTGAGCTATGATGCTCGCTAGCTCCCTGAGTACCCTTGGGTGTAACCCCTCAGGGCCGGCTGACTTGAAAGTATCCAGCCTGTCAAGATGTTCCTTCATGAGGTCAGCTTCAATGGAGGGTAACGAATCTCCCTTGCCTGGGCATCCCTGACCCACAGTGGGCAGGACTGTCCCATGGGGCTGATGAAAAACTGATGCAAAGTACCCATTTAGCAAGTTGGCTTTTTCCTGGGTGTCAGTCATCAGTTGCCCCACCTGGTTTAGCAGGGGTCCAAAGTTGCCCTTGCTTTTCCTCCAGCTCCCCACATATCTAAAAAAGGACTTTTTATTTTCCTTGCTATTTGTTGATCAACTGCAGTTCATAGGCTTGTTTGTGAAAAGTGTTTTGTAAATTCCCTTTTAGGTTCAGAACTGAGAGACTGGAGAGAGAGTGTTTTTCTTGTGAGAAATGTGCCTCCATTGGTAACTGGGTATTCTTGTCATTAGTAGATGTCCGGTGTGCATTCATTCTGGTGCGCAGTTATTGTTTGGTCTCTCCTACATATTTCCCATCCAGGCATTTGGTGCATTGGATGAGACAGACTATATTTCTGGAGGTGCGGCTCTAAGGTCCAGGAATGCCGATGGTTCTGTTGTGGGGTGTAGTAATTGTGGAGGCAGTGGAGATATTTTGGCAGGTTTTGCATGTTTTCTCATGGCATGGTCTGGATCCAGTCGGTGTATTCTGGGCCGTAGGAAGCTTGCTTCTGGTGATGAGGTTAGCGAGGTTTGGTGCTTGTTTGAATGCTAGGATGGGTGGTTCTGGGAAGATCCCTTTAAGAATTGGGTCTCTGTCTAGTATGGGTTGCAATTGTTTGAGGATTTTCTGTATAGGTTTGAGAGAGGGGTGAGATATGTCATAACCAGCAGTGTGAGATTCATGGGGGTTTTCTTTCTGTACTGCAGCAATTCTTCACATGGTATCCAGGTGGCTTTCAAACATGTAATCTATCTCACTGGAGGAGTGTCCTTGTTGAGTGAAATGCTTTTAAAGATTTGTGAAATGGCAATCTGCTTGCATGCATACTAGCCTCTGGCTTCCATCCAGGAAGAGCACTTGCCAACTGCAGATGCTTCCTCAGCCTGATGAAAGGTTTTTAAACCAAAAAGGTTGCTAAGAAATTTTTTTCCACTATTTAGTTGGTCTAATAAGATATCAGATTCACCCAAAGAACCTTGTCTGTTTATGTCATTAGACCAACACAGCTACAACCTACACCCCTGAACTAAATATAGACATTGGATTTATGACACACATTGTAACCTGCCTAAAATCTGACTCCCTAGGTAACCCCTCCACTTATTACCAGTTATGTTAATTCTCCTTCCCCCAGCCTGTATCTCACATATTGACTACCTCAATTTACATGTTAAATGACTGCCTTTCTTGCATAGGTACTGGCTTCTGGCTGCTTTGCTACTCCATCCAGAAGCACTTTGTCTTTGTGCTCTGTCGGTATCTGAAAGCTTGCAAAGAAGATTTTTTTCCAACTATTTGTGTTAATCTAATAAAAGATATTGGTTTTGCCCAAAGAACCTTGTCTGCCTATGTCCTTAGACCAACATGGCTACAACCTACACCCCTATTTACTCTATGTAACTTCAAGAGCTATTAACTGTCAGTTGGGTAACTTTAACTCTTGAAATGCTTATATTAACTTGGGTCCTGATCCCACAATTACGTATCACTTGGCAAGGTGCTTGTTAAATTTAGTATCTTGCTTTTTGAAGTAATGAGGCAACAAGCACTGTACCTAGTGCTAAGTGTTAGGCTCTCAGTTGGTAAATGCATATTTACCTGGTGCACTGAGATGGGTAAATCTTTCAAGTAACTATTTACATCTTTTTAAAAGGCCACTTTAATGACCAAAGCTTAAAGCATGACTTCAAGCATCAAAATAGTACTTAAACCTAACTTACCTGTAAAAGCTTTGCTGAAACAGGGCCTAATTTTTAACATAACTTCAGAAGATACCAAGGTCAATTATTTAAATTTTTCTCATCACCTAATTTCTTCATCACAAATTATTAACCCAATACTTTAAAAGCCCAGTGGTAGCAGCTCCCTTGAACATGGCAATTCAAGAATTTTAGAAGGACATACAGAATGTTTAGGTGTGGGCAAAATATGGCCCATGGGGCCATGTCTGGTCCACCTAAGGATTATATCTGGCCCATGACAGGCCCCTCAGCTCTGCCTGGCCTAGGCGGGGGGCAGCTCAGGCCATGGCAAATTTGCTAGTGTCTCTGCCACTGCTGGACCCAGCCCCACTGCCCAGGCACCCCAGCCTGTCCACCCTGCACCCACCATCAGGGGTGCCAGACAGAGCAGGAAGATGGGTTTTTAATAGGAACCAGCCTGTGACACCCCTCCCTCCCCAGAGGCAGGGTGCACTAGGTCGGGTGAACTGGATGAGGCAATGGGCGGGTGTGGAGCAGTACGTGGGCGTGGAATGGGTGGGCAGGCCCAAGGCTGGGATCACATGATGGTGACAGCACAGGGCCGGGGCAGAGCCATAATCGCACTCCCTGGTGTGTGGAGACCAGATTGTGGCTCCGTCCCAGGCCTAGCGCTGTGCTGTCACCACTGTGTGATCTGGGCCCTGGCCCTACCTGTCTGTCCTGCTCCTAGATGCCACTCCCTGCCTGCCTGCCTGCAGCCTCATCCCATCTGAAAGGCCGAGTGCGCCCTGCCCACAGGGGTCACAGGCTGGTGTCCATAGAGACCCCAACATCTGCTCTGTCTGGCACCCCCAACTGTGGGTGTGGGGTGGACAGGCCTTGACCGGATAGGATTGATTGCACCCCCCCACACACACATCTGGCCAGGTCAGCACCACCCCATGCTGGGCTGGGTCAAGACCCCCCTTACCCCTCCAAATTGGGCTGGGTCAGCACCTGTCCTCATATAACAGCTCACCAAAATTCCTAAAGTGTCCCTCCAGTCAAAATAATTGCCCACCCCTATTCTATTTGGTAAATTTTAGGTGAACACATGATTGATTACAGTACAGCTGTATATACACTGAAATGTATGTTCTGCTTCTTGCTCTGTCTGATTTTTTTTTATCTTTACGTTTGTTTCTTTATCAGAATAGTATAATATTCACAACAGTCTTCAAATATTAAAATTATGGAGCACATTTGGATTTATTTTATTAGTGTAAATTATATCTCAGGCAGATATTGTGGCTCAGTCTGTTAATCTTAAACAAAATGTTGGTGAATTCGGACAAATGGACTGAACTTCTAGTAGCTGGATTTGAGGTATGGTGACCCTGGGTTGGTGGGACAATACCTGTTCAACTTTCTTGATGCTGCTCATGCTGTTCCTATTTGTAGATAAATAAAATATTTAGGCTTTATTCAGATCTTAGATAGATATATCTCCACTGATTCAGTAGATCTGCTTCTGATTTTTGTACTGGTATAGTTGAAAATGGATTAAAGCTCTTTGCATCTAGAGAGTTGCCACTAGCAGCTTTCAAGAGCACTAAATTTGCTTATAAAGGGAAATGGGGACACATCATACACATGTGGTATTAATTTTCTCTTGTTTGGCAAAAGTATGTAGTTCTAAAAAGTTCAGTGTTGCTACGAAGCTGGAGAATATGAATAAAAAATTACTACTTCTCCGCAAATAAAATGGGCATAGTCTCCAGAGGTCTAATAACATTTAGGAACATGGGGAGAACCTCAAAATTGGCAACATTTGTCTGGCAGTTATAGTCATAGCCATCATAACTGGGTTACCTTCCACACTACAGTATCTTCCTGCAATTGAGGAAGAAGAAGGATTTGTCCTTATGTGCCCCAGACATACCCCTCCATCTTTCTTAGTTATCAGGATAAGTGTAAGACTCCCAGGCTTGTAAAAAAGTTTAGAACAGAGATTCCAATCCCTTTAAGCTATTTGTTTTTCCATTCTGTGTGATTTTCCCGCCCCCCCCCTTATGTATGCTACTCTTTTGTTGCTAACATTCAACCAAGACCTTGACAGTGTTTTCTCCATCTGACTGTTTTTTTGCTTGAAGATCAAAAAGGGTTTGAGAACTGAGTCTAGGACTTACACTGTTGGAGCCTGTTTATCTTCTCCTTCGATGAATCATCAAGGTGATAGATTATTATATAATTCAAAAAGAGAATTTTTACCTCGGAGTACAAAATTCTTAGTGAAAGACAAAAGACATAACTTGCAAAATTATCTCTGCCCATAATGCTCAGGGCTATTATTACAGTGAACTCTCATTATATCCTTGTTAGTACTACATATTGAATTAGTTCTGGTCACTTTTAATCTCTCATTGACCCACTCTTTTCCACATGAATTATTTTTGAGACATGCTTAAACATTTGTCATTATAATTTCATAAAACAATAAAACCCTGAATGAATAGTAGACACACCCAAAAGGAGTCTCTAGCATATTCTTCCCCTCCCCTCCTTACATAATGCAATCTTCCATGTTTTGAAGGAAATGTAATACACTGCATCCTGAAAGTTTTCCATATTCTAATTTGATATTCATAGAAAAAATCTTTCAAAAAGTGTTTCTTTCCTTTGTTTATCATTCAGTTATTGGGGATGCCCACTGTCGTTGCCCAGTCTGCACCAGGAGCTTTACAATACAGGGCAGGATCTAGCTCAAGGGTGGCCAACTTGCAGCGCATGGGCAGCCTTCATATGTAACATGCAGGAGGTTGGGGAGAGGACAGGCAGCACAGTGGCAGATAGGGCAGGAAGCAGAAAGCAAAGCAAAAACTCAGGCAGGGGGAACAGGGAAGGAAGTAGAAAACAGCAGTGATTGGGCAGGGGATTTGAGTGAAGCTTGGGGAGGGCATGGAACTAATCTGTGTTACCCCTTCCAAAAAGGTTGGTCCCACACTGATCTGTCCTATCTATATGACGTATCTATAAACTGGCATGAGAAAAAAATAAATTAACTTTATTACCCTAACTGGCCTGGAAGGATAGAGAATATATTTTTAAAAATATGAATGGGCATGAATAAGACTAGGGGCTATACAATGTTGTTTCTTAGCACAGTCTTTGTAGATCTCATCTGAATAACGTTATAATGCAGAAATATTAAGGTTTGAAAATAGTAATTATGATTAACTTAACTGGTAGAGAAATTATTCACATTACATGATTATTGGCCTTATTTTTAATATACATAGATGTCAGTTTCCAAAGGACTGATATCAAATGCAATAATATGAAGTTATATTTCTACCTAGGAGAAATGTTACAGTCTGTGCATTCTCCTGCACCTGAGGAAGGGTGCATGTGTCCAAAAGCTTGCAAATAAAGACATTTTTTGCAACTATGTAGTTGGTCTAATAAAAGATATCGCCTCTACCAAGAGTTCTCATTGGTTTCCGCTACAGATTTTTGTTCTCAGTTTCTATACTAAAATAGCTTCCTTTTGCTTGAAGCCCATCTTCCTCTCTGTGTTTCTAATCAACTGTCACCACAATAGCCCAAACCAGGATCCACAACAGAAGGATGTGTGCGTTTTACTTAACATCTCCAAGAAAAGGAAAAAGACTAGTAGTAAGTACCAAGCTGCAAAACTTTGCAAGCTGTACAATACAAAATGCTTTAAATACAAATATGTTAAAAATACCATATTATATTTATCATCTTGCATTTAGTAGAGAAAGTTTGGTGTGCATTTTTTTTCCTATTCTTTTCTCATTTTCATCTTCCCTAACCACATTTTGTGAGTTAAACTCAGGGTTTCTTCTTCTACCAGGTATTCTGGAGACTTGATCTCATTTGAGCCTTTAAATCTTGCAGGGTAATATGCTTTTTCTCCCCTAAACTATGCTCTCTGAGATTTACTTGAGGGTATTTATGAAGAGATTCATCAAAGCAGGTCTCGAAAGAATTTCTCCTTTAGAGCGGGGAGAGATGTAGGAGAAATATGAGCTTTTTTCTGTCCTACCATATCAACTGTGAAGTCCTACCAGACAGGTTGATTAATTAAGGAGTTTGAAATTACAAGTGTGTTTTCTGTGATCAAACTCTTTCTACCATATGATTAAGGATCTTGCAGCTTGTGGGATTGGATGAGAGGGAATTTACAAGATTTCCATATCTTATTTGTTTCTCCAATCCCTGATGGATGCATTGCTCTTAAATCAAAAAGCAAGAGAAATTTGGTTACTTTGACACTGAGAAGTCCATATTAGAGAGCCTCATATGAGTTTTCTGTAAAAAATGATAAAAGAAAATCTTTATGGGGATTTCTAATTTCTTGGCTCAATGCCCTTATGTTTATGCAGTACTTTCTGAGATTATTAGCTGTTATAGTCTCCAGACTCTTAGAGGAAACACTTATTGTTCCATTTATCTTTTTTTTAAAAAAACCCCTATACAATACTTGTGATGGGCAATTGGAAGATAATTAAATGCATAAATACAAAATGATATTCAGCCTTCCAAGGTTCTCTATCTATACTGAGTTCCATTCTTCATGGTGGTGTGGTGTGTGGAAAGCCTTAAAAATATAGGATCAGATCATGCTTGTGGACACTTGTGCAGGAAGCTCTGGGAGTTCTTGTCTTTTCTCATTGCCTAATGTATGGAGTATATCCTCAGTCATCTCTCAGAAAGGTTTCTTTGTACAGACTCCTACTTCTACACAATATCAGCATGCTTTTTGTTTGTATCAGGTTGTTTTTAATTTTATTTTCAAAGTGGTTCTATTTTATATATGGCTTTTAATTATTTTCAATACAGAAAAGCATACTTATTCTCTCCACCCCCTCCCCTCCCCCCCGGCCCCCCAATGGCTGTTCTGAGGTATTTTACAGACATCCATTTTGGAGGAGCTCAGTGCTCAGTTCAGTATTGGTCTACGTTCCCTTTGTGCCAGCAAAAGGATTCCCCCCAGAATAACTCTGGAGACAACATGTTTCAGAAGCCCAAGCATAGGCTACATATTTTAGAGCTGGACAGGGCTGGGTGAGTAGGAGATAGGACACTAGTAGGGATTCCTTGCTACAAGTTTCTTAACATCATGACTAGAGGTGGAATAGGCAAAAGTTAGCCCTTGGGTCTGTCTTTGGGTGTATCCAGACAGCCTCTGAACAGACAAGGAGACTGCTACCTTCTCTTAGTTTCTGTGCCATTATTAACACGAATGCATGGATAAATTATTTCCTAAGGTGACCTCTTGCTTTCTTTTTAAGACCCCATCCCCAGTCTGCGTTCCTCAAATTTTAAGTAGCTGGAGGGGGAAGGGGGGGGAATAGTATGTTAATTGAATGCATATTGCTGTTCCCAGACAAAGAAGGAAAGACCCTGTTTGGCTGAGAAAGGAGACATTTGCAAAATGGAAAGTTTACAGTGTTTTGACAGGTGGGAACACAAGCCCTATATTAGATCCATTGTTGGAGAAGGCAGATAATCTAGCTCAGAACTGAATTAACTGATATGGTACAAACCACTTTTTAAGAAAAATTCTAGTACTTGGCTGCACCTCTCCACTATTTGCTCATTCTGACCTAAATAAGATTTAATATGCTAGAGGTGAGTGGAAGATGAAAACCTGCATTAACATGAACTCTCTGCTCCAATGAATGTCTTTCCATGACAGAGTCACTGAAGTGGAATTCTTTAGACCACCAGCAGCATTACCCAGCATTACCCATTTTCCATGGCAAAAAAGCCAGACACTCTTATCATTAAATCCTGGCTCTTAGTGTTAGATTGATATTTCCTGAACATTTCTCATAAGTACTATTTTTCCCTGAACTGGAAAAATATTAATATTGTAGTGTAGGGTGTAGTTCCATAATCCTCCAGTATATGCTCATCCCCCACTAATTTAGAACATACTTTTACTTGAAGCATTTCATGAATATGCTGACTTTCCTGACCAAATGCTGGAAAATGAATAAACCTAGTCCTGTGGCTAAAGCACAGGGTTGGCAGTAAGGAGAGTTAGTTTTTTGGCAGAGCTGGAAATAAAACCTTGCTATGTTATCTTGGATGGATCATTCTTGCTGACTCAGTTTCTCCCGCTATAAAATGGGAAGCATTTTTATGGGAAGCATATTTACTTATAGACTAGTGTCAATTACATTTGGAAAATACAGCTCTATGAAAGTTAAATAAATCCTAGCAATCAATTACTGTCCTTGAAAACGGAGACAAAAGAGTCTTGGTTATTTTCACATACTCTTTCTTAACTTACTAGGCAATAATTTAAATCAGAAATAGCAAATTAGGAATAGCACAGAAAAGCTGTGAACTACCTTCAAACTGGGGTGCCATGTTGCTCAGATATAGATGGGCAGGTACTGTAGTATATTATAATTCACAATATTTCTGTTCTTGTTGTATAAAGCATCATTCAGACAATCCTCTCCCTTTTTAGTAAGGTTGGCTAAAATATGTTCCTAGTTATTCATCAGTGCACTTTCAATTGGACTAGTACTGTTGGAGACAAGTTTGAAGAATGTCATGGATGCAGATAGACATTCTGGGTTGAATATTATGGGTGCATACCTAGAAATGTTTCATAAAGGAAACCTTTTAGCTTGAGGACACACACCCAAGTAGATGAAGTGGTCCCTGGCTGAAAGATTTCAAATGCTACAGCCTCTTCTACAGGGCTGAAGCATTTGATGAAGAGCTCTGCTCTTTGTTCCCGCTTCCCCACCCCTTACAGGAATAGAAGGTGGCAGAGGGAGAGACTGAGAGCTGAGCAGAGAAGTGGGAACATGGAAGGGGCTCCCTGGCTCCTGAGCTAGGAGCCTGACCTTCGGTCCCCTCTACCTCTCTTCTCCCCTCCAGCCCAGCAGAGGTAAAGGGGACTGGAGCTCAAAGGCCCAGCTCTGGTGAGGTGGAGGGTGGAGGCTTTATAAATTGGCAGGGAAGCCATGGAGAGTAAGCTGTACTCTGGGTCTGGTAGGGCTTGCAGGGGTTCCCATGGGGACTGCAAGGGTCTTAGTGGAGACCTTCTGATGCCCCAAGACCTGGAGTGTGACCCATCAGTAGTGTTCATCTGCTCCCCTTTCCTGCACAGCACTGCCCCTGTGCAGACATAACTAAAAGTCAGATGCTCCAGAACTGTACCTCATGTAAAGAGGTGCTATTTTGGAGTATTTCAACCATTTAAAACAGTTCAAAGGGCTTGTGCATCTATATCACCACCTCTTTTGAAGGTATTTGAAATGCTCTGTCCACACCCTATATATCTATTGTTGGATGGGTGTACCAAAACAGTGCTGTGGATGGACCCCAGTTTTTCATATATTGTACTCGCAGGATCAGCAACAACTATGTCTACAGTCTGGCTCATGAACCTGGAGACTGCATAGTCCCAGTTCAAGGAAGCACTTAGTCCTATCATCCTTCTTCAGGACAGGACTTGAGCACAGGCTTAACTTTAACTTCTGTTTTAATAGAGAATTTATTATCCTAGCTTGAAACTGTTTAATATTGCTTTTTAGGTAATATTTGTAACCAATAGGGTATTTTAGTTTGTAGTTTAAACTAAATCTTAATATTTAATACAGTATAAGTTATGGAGTAGATTCTGCCTCCACCAGCTCCAAATGCTTTTTATGCTGGAAGTCAGTTTAACCTGCTGTGGAGAATTAGGGAATATCTATATTGTTCACACTATATTTATGAATACGGTGCAAGTTTCTGTGTATATACTCATGAGGGGTCACTAGCTACAGGTGTAGATCAAAAGGGGACTGTAAGAGGAACCAAGGAGGTAAGACAGGACAATCTAGGTGTAAGGATACAAAAACAATAGCCAGGCATGAAAAGGTGGGGTGCCTGGTCACTCCTCAGCCTCAGGCCTAGTAAAGTAGATGTTTTGCCAAATCTGAGAGCATGGACATCGAAAGACACTGACCATTTATAATATCCACCCTACCAACAGGGAGGGGGAAACATGTCCACTCCTTCAGGCTATCACAGACTGATGGAGAGGAAACCTGGGGCACAATGATGTCAAGGTTACCGAGGACTTTGAGGAGAATGCCAAGTATAGGCAAGAGGGTGTGCACATTAGGAAATTCCTTTGTTGTTTTAAATTAATTTCTCGAGCATTGTGCACATTTGGGCAAATAAATTCTGCTTTGTTTTGAAGAAGTTGCTTCTGTTTGGCTGCATTCTCTTATTACTTATATAGGAGTCTTAAAGATTGCAAGGCCCTTTGGCCCATTAGACATCCAGAGGGTGTAATCTGGCAAACTGCAGAATGGTTGATCTGTAGTTCTCTCCAAAAAAACAGGGGGCACAGGCATGGGTCTTGGACAGGTTACAATTAGGAGACTGATTATAGAGTCTCAGAAAGGGCAGCTTACCCAGAAATCATGATAGCTGCAGCTTTGGAATTCCCCTTATGAAAAGTTATATGAAGCTGGCATAGTGGCCATGTCTCTTCATATCAAGTGTGTTGCTGAGGAATCATGCTGTGGCTGGAGCCCCTCGCATTGTATTTCTAGATGGTACTGTGGGGAGTTGTGAATAAAATGAGCACCTGAAGCTTTTGGGCTACTCTAACTTATACTGAAGTCAACTTTAATTCGCCGTCAGTGGGAACATGGCTTCGGTTGTGGTGGTGGGGACGGGTTAGTGAACAATAGCTTGCCTGCTTGTGGACGTGGAGCTAGCTGAGAGGGATGATTATCAGTCCCAGAGTAAGCTAAAAGCCCCAAGGTAGGGGAGCTGAGGGAGAGGGAAGAAGGCGATTTTGGAGGAGGTAGCAGCTGTGAGTTAACCTTTGTTTGTTTAAGTGCTTGCTTTGTTATATTGTTTTCTGTATAGGGACAATTTTGCTCCAGGAAAAATAAAGAACTGAGTGACAACCTGCTATACCTCCAGAACACAGTTCAAAATTGAATCTATTTCCAGCCACCTGCAGAATGACAAATGTTTCCTGAAGAAATGGAATATTTAACAGTTCAGTGCATCCAGGAATTCCTCTTAAGAAATGGCCAAGATATAGCTGCAGGGTTGATATTCTAGTTGACATTCTAAAAAGGCATGGACAAGTATTGAGCAAGAATGATCTTCAGGTATGTGAATCTGTATGCACGAGAGCCTTCCATTTTGCTTTTAAGTCCTTTGAATATTCTTTGTGGTCTTTTTGTTTTGTTTCCCAATTAAAATAATATTCATGTGCCCCCTGATATATCTGATGCTATAGCTGTGGTCAGGCATCTCTTTTATTCTTTTTAGTTTCTTATTTACTGCAAGATATGGAAGTGGTAAATATGGTAGTAGATAAATAAATACATTTCAAGTTGGAGTAGTGATTCCCTTTAAATCAAAATAACTTGCTTTAGATGAAGAAAAAGCTGTGATTTGAGGATCAGCGTCTCATATTAAGCCAGGAGAAAGCAAGGCAGAGACTGGAAGCTTGAGTGAGATGGTGCTGATTTGTATTTTATAAAATGAGAAATAGGTAATGGAAGAATGCATAGATGCTCGGGCACTGGCATAATGAGGGTGGGGCAGCCACCACAGGGGTCTACTTGGCGTGGGAAGGGGGAGCAAAAAAACCCATTGCCATTGGCAGCTGTGTGATTGTATTGGTGATGTGGCAGCAACCAGAAGTCACTCATGTACCCCAGGCACCCAGCTGCATCGTTACACCAGCACATTTGGGGATAAGCAGTGGCACTGTGTTGCATGTTTCTATGCTGATTTGAATGGAGTGGAAACTGGGAGCTGTTTGAGGCTATGAAAAGACTAGACAGCAGATTGTCCTCTAGGTTGTCAAATGAGACTGAAACAGTACTCTGAAAGAACTGCAAATTTGTATTACAAAAACCAGCAAGTAACACAACTGCTATTATATGGCATCTTTATTGGTACATTTTAAATAATGAAGTATGAAATACACATGGAGACCCTACTCCAGAAGTGTGTCTTACTAGCCTGATTGAAGCATGTTGGCCGGACTGTGGGAAAGCCTACATTACTGCTTCCTGTGCTGAACCTATCCAGTAGATAAACAGAGAATTTTAGTCTTCATCGTAGAAAATATAACATTTTTCATAGCAATACAACAAAATGGTAATGATGGGAAGATTGAGATGTGTTTGGAGCTTCTAATCAATAATGTACCTGTGTTTTACAAGATCAGTTTAACTGTCGGAATATACTCTAAGTACAAGGAATAGATAACTGACAAAATTTCTTAAAATATATTTCTGCAGATGGCTTATGTGCTGAAAAATTTCAGAATGGTTAAATTTCCCTGAGACAGTTAGTTTTTGAACAAACCCTGTATTTATTGATAAAAAATAGGTGTTACTGAAATTTATTTTAATCATCTCTAATAGTAACCCTTAGCAATTTTACAGATATAAGAGCCTTGGGCAGGAGAGTAGGGGTGAACAAACCTTTGGAGCTACTCATCTGTTCTGAAAATCTTGGTAGTTTAAGGAGTAAAATTAAGCACCTGTCAGATGGAGAATAAATAACAGAACGAAGAAATTTCTTGGGATGGTTCCTGCAGGGCAGCTGCAAGTGATGGATGCTGCAACATTTGCAGTCTTTTAGGTGTGAAAGACTTGTTCTTGTTATATTTGTAAACTTACATATCATCAGACTGTTGGCAAATCTGGACCTTACACATGGTGCAGAAAATGAAACTTAAATTGAACTAAATGGGGAAAGTGCAGTGTGTGAAGTTAAGTGCAGAAGTTAAGAGGTATTCTAACATGAATGGTTTTTAAATACATGAGCCTATCTCTTGATCTGTTATTTGTTTCTGATTATGTTGAATTTGTACTTTGTGATATCTTTCCACTGAGAAGGTGTGAGACTGAATTTTTAAGGCCAGTTCTAAAAAGTCTTGTGCCTCTTTTCAGTGCGTCTACAGTTTATTTTCCCCTCTCTGTATCTAACCAATACTGGAACAACATCAAGCTAAATCAAGGCCTTTAAAAACAGCCCCACTCAGGAAAGAGTTCAGGAGTTCAGTTATTTTCAGTCATCTTAGATGGAGGTGAGGTATTTTAAGTGTAAATAGAAAATACGATACTGAGTCTGAGGAGAAGTTAAAGAGACAAAGAAGTTGACTGTGGACATACCATTAATGCCACAAGCCTCTTTTGAACAAGTCTGGGAAATCTAGTTTCATACTATCAGTGCAAAGATGTTATATTAGATGTGGTTTCAGTATAATCGGAAACACACAGACCAAGAAATACATTAATATGTTTAAAAATGCTTCATTTAGAACATCTTTCAACTCCTACACTGTACTTTATATATTGCATTCTAATACGATCTCTACACCAGTGTAAGTTCAATAGTCAGTAGAATTATTTTAGGCTTAAACTGGTGAAAATTAGTAGAGAATCAAATTCACATTTTTCTGCAGTACTTTTGAGATAATGATTACTGTGTTTACTCAAACCTAAGACACAACTTTTTCCTCCAGTCAGCATGGGGAAGCCCCTCGTCTTAAATTTGCATACAAAGTGGAGGGGGGGGGCAGGCAAATGCTGTGGCTCTGACTGTGGTCCTGAGCCCAGGTTGGGGTCAGAGTCAGACCCAGAACAGCCTCCTACCCCTCACCCTCCACTTGCGTCTGCATCTTATGCTCCTTAGCTGCTTTTTTCTCTCTTTACTGTCTGGCACACCTTAGCTCCAGTTCAGGCTGGGTTCCCTCCCAGGCAGGGAGCATATGGAAACAGTACCATAGCAAAGGAGGGGGCAAGTGGGTGATCACCCCAGGTGCTGAAGCAAAGGGGCGCCAACTAGTACTGCTCAGCTGGGGCAGGGTGTGGGATGGTCCTGCGAGCAGTTTGTTGGGGTGGGGGATGTGAGGAGGGCAGCTCCCACCTCTGCATGCGCTCCCAGGCAAGCATGGGGATCTGTGCGCAGGGCAAGGGTGGGCTGCCACTGTGCGCTTGACCCAGGCACCAAACTTCCTTGCTACCGTACTGCCTGCAAACTCGGTCGCCTGCCTGGCCAGTCGGCATCAGTGATACTGCTTGCATGGCTTGGCAAGGGCTGAGCTTCCACCTGCTGTGCTCGGAGAGAGAGCAGAGCCTCTGCAGCATATGACAGTAAGGGGGTGGTGTGGGGGAAGAGGCAGAGACTGCATGGAGCAGGAGGAAAGGGGCAGCAGTGTAGGGAATAGGAAAGCTGCAGAGGCTATGTGGGTGGGAGGGCAGGAAAGTTGCAGGAGGAAGAGTGAGGGGAGGCAGAGAGCAAGGGGGCTACTTGCCTCCCACCAGCCACTATTTTCCTTGCTGTAGCAATGGGAGGGGGGGATAAATAAAAAGACAACCCTTTGATAATTATATTGTATACCTGGAAAATTATAATAAACTTATAATTTTTCCATATATACACTCTAATTATTGAAGGGTCATTAAATTCAGGGTTGACTTCAATTTGAGTAAATACTGTATTTTTAAATACAGTCAACGTTTGCCTTTATTTTTTATATTGTTTGGGTATAGTTAAAACGTAGTTGTAGTCATAATGTAAGAAATTACTAAACACTTGCACTTTCTCTAGGAAGGAACACATAAAATGTTGTTGGGTTCTGTTGGGCAACATGAAAGAGTGTAATGCATAGGTCACAGATGCTTCCCCTAGGGCCTAAGCGATAGGTTGAAGGGCTGCTTCTGTGTGTTGGCAACCTTTTCTGGAGCAGAAGAGAGATGCTGTTTTGCTGTGGTGATAATGTATGGCCACTTCTTCAAACTCAGAACTGGAGTAACCTTCATATTGTTTTTCTATGGGAGGAGGGTACAGCCAAATAGTTCTGGATTTCGGTGAGATTTGTTTGAGATGGAAACGAGCTGATACGATATATTATTTCAGTGCTATACACTAATACTTGTAGAATCCTTTTATGGTTTTGAATCCAAGCTTGTTGAAAACACATAATTGTAAAAGCCTGGTCATGATCACTCAAATTTCTATAATAAAATAGTTTCTTTTCTTTTTGTTTCATTTTTTGAAGGCTAAAGGCAGGAGATGGCTCTAAAAAAACAAGATTAAAATACAGGAAACCAGATGCTAACTTAGAGACTGAGGAACCTGGATGCTGAGAAGCCTGACACAGGGATTTCTTGCTTTGATAGTAAGAATATTTAATTTTTCAAGACTTTTATATTTTAATTTATAAGAAAAGGTGAGGCCATATCAAAACAGGCATAATACACGCTGGAACAGAATATGAATGGATTGAGCTTTTTTTTTTTATTTTGTGCATTGAAACAACCAGGCAGAAGGCCACTGTGCCTTGGCAGTGCTCACAAGTTGCACAGCATCTCAACAGACTAATGTGGAGCTGGAGAAGAAAAAGAGAAAGCGCACACCTTTTTCCTTCTGAAATTTGAAAAACGTGATCCACTGCCTTGTATTCAAAAAGTTTGTCTAACTCTATCCCAATTATGCAGTAGGTCCAATAAAATATATTACTCTAAGAAATCCTTGCCTCTCACACAATTTCTGGCCTATCACAGATCCAATATAAGTCTTACACTACAGTCAGTTGTAAAGTCAGTTAAAATGGGGGGCAGGGAGGCAAGTTGTACTGCAACATTTTCATTTTTTTCCCATGTTTATTTTCAATGTGCCTGGCAGTGGCAGCAGCATTTCTAGTTGGGCAGTGACAAGGGAATCCATTGACTTCACGGCTCATTAGAGTCTACCTGATTCCCTTCTACAGGTGTCAACCACCCTCTTCTTTTTAATGGTCTTGATGTTCTGCCAATCAAGCTATCCTTTGTTCTACAATTCTGCTGTCTCTTGGCTCCTAGTTCACTGCCCTGCAGATTCCAGTGAAGTGATAATTTGCTTATGCAGTTTAAGATTGAAGCAAAAGTCTACCCTAAGCCCCAGGCATATTAGTGAAACATCCAGTTTCTTTTTAACTGGAGAAAAATATGTATTGTTTCATATGTGATGCTGCATGTTACCATCTGCCCACAATTATGCTAATATATATATTTGTCATTGGCAATCCCTCAATCTGAGGACAATAGCTCATTCGTGGATCTTGAGATAATTTAAGAGTCCAATCCTTGAGCCACAGATCCAGCCCGAAGTTGAAGGCCTTTTTGCAGGGGAGACTAGGCTGCATGCTGGGGTTCCTCTCCTTTTCCTTCCTCTGCTTCAAGGGCAAGATGCTTTACCTTGACATGGGCTGACACTTGGTTGAGTCTGTGGTGCCACTGGAGTTGGGCAGCAGCCAAATCCTCCCAACACTTGAAGTTGGCGTATGTTTTCTGCATCTGAGAATCACAGAAAACGAGGCTGGTAGGGACCTCAGGAAGTCGTCTCGTTCAGTGGTTCTCAACTTTTTTGGACCTCAGACCCTTTTTAAACAACACTGATGGCCAGTCCTGACCCGCAGCCCCTTGCAGGCTGGAACCTCTCACAGCCTGAAAGGGAAAAGCCACCCTTTCCCACATTTTTCTCCTTTAAAGGAGAGTCCATTTTGAAAGTTTGTCGATTCATTTTTAAAGCTTGCTTGTGACCCTTTCGTATGTTTTCATCACCCCCTTTTGGGTCGCGACCCATGGGTTGAGAAACGCCCATGTAGTCCCCCCCGCTGAAAGCAGGACCACCCTGAGCTAAACCATCCCAGACAAAGCTTTGTCTAGCCGGGTCTTAAAATCCTCCTAAAAGGATGGAGGTTCACCACCTCTCCGGGTAGCCTGTCCCAGTGCTTCACCACCCTCCTGATGAAAGTCTTTTTTCTTTTCCCCTGATATTCGACTTAAAACTTCCCTTGCTGCGACTGGAGCCCACTGCTCCTCGGCCTGCCTCCAGCGTGTCCTTGTCTGGCCCTAGGCTGGGCGCTGGTTTGTGAAAAGGAGGGGCAGGGCGGGCCGAGCACCCCCTCCTCGCCTCCCTCCCTGTCTGAAAGGTGCAGCCCGGCCCGCAAGGCGGGGGCCGGGGCCGGGGCCGGGGCCGGGGCTCCGGGCGCCCAGCCGCATGCCCGCTCGCGCGGGGCGGCGCTCGGCGCTCCCCGGGGCGGGCTGAGGCCGCGGGGGGGCGCTGCGAGTGCGGGCGGCTGCCGCTGCAGAAGGTGGGTCTGGAGCCCCGCCCCGCCCCGCCCCGCCCCGCCCGCGCCCTCCTGCCCCCGCCCCCTGCCCGAGCGGAGCGGGCCGGGCTCGCCACACTCGGCTGCTCTCGGCGCGGCAGACGCCAGGGGAGAGGTAGGTCCGGCGCTGCCCCCGGTGGCGCTGTGGGATGGGGAGGCCGGGCTCTCCGGGGCAGCAGCGGCCGGGGCCGCGAGGGGTCGTGTCCCGCCGGGGGACGAAGCCCGCGCCCCTTTGTCCGGCCGCCTCCCGCCGGCGGGGCGAGCCCCTTTGTGCCGCCGCCGCCGCAACAAGTCCCCTGCTTGTTGCCGCCTCCTTGCTTCGGCCCCTGCCCCCCCCGCCCGGGCTCTGCCCTTGCCGCGGGGGCTGGGCGTGCCGGGGTGAAGCCGTGCCTCGTCCCCCGGCTCGGGGGAGAGCCTGGGAAGAAGCGGCAGAAGGACACACTCTTGCTAAACGCCGGATCCTCCAGCTGTAACCTTGCCTTGGAAATCCCTCCCAAGGACTCCTTCCCTCGGCATCCTTAGGGCTGTTGGGGCTTCCCTTAGCAAGCAGCCAGTGGGTCCGGGAGCTGTAGATGGCCCCACTTGGCCTAAAGCTCCTTCCCCGTCAAGAGTGATCCCTGCTTTCAATCTGCAGTCTCTGAATGCAGAGGCGCTGCCTGCGTGGGGCAGGGGTGCCACTGTACATGTGTGCCGGACAAGGGCTGTCACCTGAAATGTGTCGAACTTTCCACGTGTCCATCACCTCCCTCCCCCCTCTCCCCCCCCAACAAAAATAAAAGTATCTATGGGTGTGTGGTTCCCTGGGAGGGGATTGTTACCTCTGCTTTTTCCCCCCTGGTAATTACCTTGTGTGTAAAGCTTCATTTAACTTCAGTTGATGGGGCAGAAGACCAGTGCACCAGAATCAGTTCCTAAGATATATTTAGGCAGAAAGGGACTGGCAGTATCTTTCAGAGCTGTTTAACATTTCAAGATCAGATCTGTTTTAGGAGAGGAGACTTTTTCTGGGGAGGGCTTTCTAGTGCCAGACAGCTACTTAAGTGCCCAAACTTACAGGGTGTAATTTACCCAAAATATTCAAGTGCAGGCTGTTTAGAGCTGTCTGTGCACATAGCGATGTGATCTAGCAGGATGCCCAGTTATACACCAGGGTGTGGCTTACTTTGAAAAGAAGACTGAATGCACATTCCCTTCTAACTACATCTATTCTAAAAAGGACTTTTTGGTAGTAGGGGAAACGCTGATGCAATGACAAGTACCTTTGAAAAGGCACTGGTATGGGGGGAGTATTGCCTTCCACTTTCATTAATTCTCGCTACTTTGTGCACGTGCCTGTGGACTTTTCAAAAGACTTGCATGGAATGTGTATGGTTTGAGGCAGAATGGATTGGTACGCTACTATGTAGATAAGGCATGGCCATTGTCCCAAATAGCTCATGTAATATTAATAACACATGTTAAGAGCAGTTGGCTTTTATGTTGGTTGCTTAACAAAAGGCCAGGATAGGAATTGCTACTGGAAAAAAAATCACAGGTCCAGTACCAGGGCTGACTTAGCAGTTTTGGAGCTGAGTCATGATTTTCCCATATCCGGCTATCCCATTGTTAATTGTGAATTTAGGCTGGCAGTAGGCTGCCCATCCTTCCCTGTATGAATCATCACTTTGTCAAGCCCTGTATCAAAAGCAAGGCTTTTCCCAAATGCCAACTCAGTTGTGCTAAGAGGTTGAAATAGTTTGACGTCTGTTGACTGGAGTTAATCACTTTAATCATATTAAAGGATGATATAATTTCTATTCACATTTTTAAAAAAATTTCTGACTTTCCTACTTATTTCTGATTATAAAAATGTGGGTTTACAGTAGTGTTCTTAGCTGCTGCATGCTGACTTTGGTTTGATTTTTGTAATGATGTTTACTGACTATATCATCACAGGTAGCATTTTCCAACACTTACCAAAAGATGGTATTTTGAATGACTACAAGTCCAGTACCCTCAGCCTCCATACTTAAAAACAGATGTTTCTGGAAAGTAAATTTTAATGGTTTCTACTTTATCTGGACACTGCAGGTACGATTATGACTAGTCTGGGCCAAGCAGAAGGTGAAGGAATTCTTAAAATATCAAAAGAAAGAACAATGACTGGAGTGGCTTAAGACATAGAGTCCCTCATCAAATTAGCGTTATAAGGAAGGTCTGAGGGACCCAGGGGAGAGAGGACAGACTGTGACTTTAAGGTGATTTAGTACTTAAACTAGCCCCTTCCAACTGGATGTAAAGCAGGATTATTTTAGGAAGGCAGGTATACATTGCTGAACCTTTTTGTGCTTCTGTAGGAAAGGAAGGGACAAAAAAGAGAGTCAGATGAGAGGAGGAAGTGGGAAGAAAAAAACTGGAAACATCAGCAGCAGATTCATTTTTCCCACTATGCTCTGAAGAGGCTGCTGGCAATGTACAGAAGACATTCTTGCTTATGAAAGCATCAGGGGTCTTTCTTCACATGATCCTCTGAGATCATCAAGTTTCTGAGTTCTGTGGGAACACAAATTCTTCATGCTGGTTTCTGATCTCATCTTTCCCTAGCATCAGTAATAGTAGAAGTGGAGTAGTTGGGAAGCTGCGAGGGAGAAAGGAGAAGTGGAATATAGTCTGTAGGGCAGCTGTGCTTTACTCTAGACTAATCTGGTGGTTATTACATATGTACCTCTTTCATTTATACTAACCTGGTCAGGTGTTAATATACTGGGTTAGATTAGACAATATGTCGGAGCTCTGATCTTCTTTATGGCATCTTAAATGCAAAATTGTCCTATATATCTTCCCTTGTATTTCATTCATCTGTTTTATTATGCCAGTGGAAAATAAATCAAAATGGAAAACTGTGTTCCTAGTGATTTATGTTTTAAGAATTGGGGAATTTCCCAAGTTGTACATAGTGGAAAGCAAAGCAAAAACTACTTTTTCATGAATATGGACTCAAACTATTTAGTTCCCTCTTCATTTTTACTAATAAAATGTGGGGTATGTCAGTCACTACTGCCCCCATTGGAGGAATGTGACAAGATTTTTGGACACCATGGTAGTGAGGTCCCAGTATTGAAAGCTGTAACCTGATCCACCGGTCCCCCTCCTCAATCTAGGAAGCAAAAGCTCCAATTACACCCTTATGTAACATCACTATTCATGTTCTCTAAACAGAAGGAAACAAGGGCTCGATTTCTAATGTAAAAGTTAAGCAGGAAACTGGTTTATTAAATGCCCAGGAACATTTCATTACAAGAAGAGGTCAGTCCATGGCACAAAGGAGTAATTTTTTGCTTTTACAATTCTGAGAATCAGAAGGTTAAAGGTGACTAGTCTTCTTTTGTGTTGGTGCTAATGCAAGAGGCTACAACTCCCTGCCATTGGCCAGCTCAACAGCTGTTTGCAGGTTGTGATTCTGGCCACCGCGCTTTCGCTGAATTCTGCTTGAGGTTTTTTGTCTTTTTGCCTGACAGAAATGTGGAACAGCCTATAACTCTGGACTGGAGATTTTGCTCTTTCTTGTCCTAGCAGGGGATGTGGTCGGGCTTCACTAATCAAACTTCTGTCTTAGCCTCTTTATTTTCTATAAGGGGAGTGGTAACTCTGCTCTCCTATCCCTTTTTTTTTTTTTTTGGTGGAGTTAGGAATAGCAGTTTCCACTTCCCTGCTGTCAGATCCATCCAGTCTCCATTTCTCCACTCTTGTGGTTCTCTCATTGATCCCAGTCCCTTTTGGTTTGATTAGGGATACTGCTTTTCCGACCACAGAGCAAGCAAGGTCTCTACCCAAACCCCTAAACCAGTGTTGCTTAAGCTCGGGTCCATGAGGCTAAGATACTTGGCTTGTGGGTTTCTCCATGAGTCCACAAGTATGGTGGCAGGAGAGTAGTGGCAGCATTAGTTGCCACTGCTGCCAAATTTCTGGACCTGTGGGGAGCCCTGTGGGCTGAATGACATGTAAGATATAGTGCTGGTGTGTGGTGGGGCCAGTGTGCAGGGTCATTTCACAGCTATACCTGGCATGCAGGCTCAGGCCAACACCATGCAGGACCTAGCCTGAAGATCACTCCTGTATGTGCGATTTGGCCTGGGGACTGGCCTCACATCATTCATTCGGCTTGCGGGGGCTACTGCTCTAAATGAATGAGAGTGTCAAATCCCTTCAGCATCCATTTGCACTACCTGGTTCAGGCTACTTCCTCATACAAATGAGAGAACCTTCTTTGGGCTTCGTATTTACTTCTTAAAAGTTCTCTTCCCCTATCCTTGCTATAGGCAGCTCCAGCAAAGTATTTAACTCTGGTTAGTGTCCTCTGACTCTGGATCTTCTGTATATCCTGTAAATGATGTGACTGGACTCCCTTAGAGAAAAAGCACCACTTCTGGACAGCGGCCTCACCTCATTACTAACCCAAACTCGGCATGGGAAAGTAGATAGAGGTACAGTTGTGCCTGAGCCAGCCCAACTTCTGTCAGTAGGACTCCCTTGGAGTACTTGCAAATCTTGCAAGTATATATACTTCCCATAGGGTATCCTGCTGCCACATCCTTGATATTGCTGGGGACCTAGACACCAGCTTTTGAGGATGTCTTATCCATCCTACACTTGCCAAATTCAAAGGTGCTTCTGGGACCATGTGGTGCAGCTGTAAAGGAGACTGAAAACAGATCTCAAGATCAGTCAGGAAGGTACTCCTGGAGCTGGTTCGCTGGCACATTTCTGTGTTTGGTGCTTGAAAGGGGATGTGCCCAAGAGGAGGTGTCCCTGGCAGGAGTGGGTATGTAGCTTGGACAGACTGGTAAGTGAATGATATGGACATGATTCTTGCCACTTTCACTGTAGTCCTCAGGGTTTAAAGAATAGCTGTAAAACTGGGCAGTTAAGCTTATCTTTTGTTTGAGGATTGCTGTCAGTAGTGGCAGAAGCGTGGAAGCTGTCAGCAGACTCGGGAAGGCAATATTAATCATCTGTATAAACAGCAGGTTTAATCTGTGCACCATTAAGCTTTCTTTTGGATGAAAGCTTAAATTCTGGAGAAGCAGATAGTCTGTCCCCGTTTCCTCTCCACTGCCTTCTACCAGGGGAAATTACTGACATGCCACTAGTGAATAAACTTCTGGCTCTTTCCCAGTGTATTCTAATCATGCCAGTGACCTCGTACTGGTAATGAAAAGTATTGTTTCACTTCAACAGTCTGTGTCAAGGGATAGGCCACTGAGTGTCTTTCCGAAGTAAAAGATTGAAATACATGCTGTTCTGGGAAAAGTCTGAGGTAGATTGAGTGATTGGGAATCAAGTGAGAAAGGAGCATGCATCCTTTTCTACCCAGTGAAAGTCTGCAGGGAATCTAACATTCCATCCTGGGCATGAAAGTAGTCCACAGATGGGCCTTAAACCTAAATAAGCAGACTGAAAGTTTAGTAAACAGGCTGAAGGCCTAAGATAAGGAGCCCAAATAGCCCAAGCCATCAGCAGAGAAAGCAGAGATGTTTAGTGTCTGAAAGGTTTCCTCACTTGTGGGGGTGGAGGCTGGGTGTATCTTGAATATTAGACATCTTTTTTGGCCTTAACTTTTTTGCCAGCCAGCCTCAAACAGCCTTACTGTGAGTGTGCTAAACATCTTCATAATTTCTTCTCTGCTATCTTCCTTTATAGAAGGATAAGTACTAGAGGGCATGTGATTTAAGTAGTATTCCCATGCTGTTGAGCCAGAGGCTCAGATTAATGGAAAGAAAGGGTGTTGGGAAGAAGCAAAAAATAGTGTATTTTGGGGGAAGGGAGGAGAAAATGACAATTTGAGGTCTAAAATGCTTGCAGTGGGAGGGGGAAATGAGCACAATAATATTAAAATTATTCAATGAAAATTGCTCTGATTTTGGACAATGAAGAGTGATTATTTCTCAGTCTCATCAGCAGGAAGCTATTTCCTGGGCTTGTGAAATATGGTAGATGAATGGCATTGGCCTCTGCTGGTCCCTGCCCAGTCAGTAGCAGTGCACCTTTTTATGACGTCCTCCAGACATGTATATACTCCTTTCTCTCTCTCTTCCTCCTGTTTACTGTTTCCTTTCTACAGCTTGCACCCTCTAAAGTTAGGCAATGAAGTTAGGAATAGGACAGATTAAATTTGAAGCGGGTCTGGTAGAAGCAAATGCATGCATTGGATACCTCTTGAGAGATCAAGATGATATCCAAAAAGGGAGCAAATTCTGGTCTATTCTTCTTTGGCATCTACAGGTACTCCTCACTTAACATCATCCTAGTTAATATTGTTTCATTATTACGTCGCTGATCTATTAGAGAACATACTCGCTTAAAATCATGCAGTATTCGATTATAATGTTGTTTGGCTGCTGCCTGCTAGTAGGTAACTACTGTGACCTAACTGGATTTGCTTAACATTGTTTTGCTTAAAGTTGCATTTTTCAAGAACGTAACTACGATATTAAGCGAGGAGTAGCTGTACATAATTTTTTATTGCTTGCACAGCCTGTTCACTTGCATGAAAAATCACATGGGTTATCTTTAGATCTTAAAAAGGCAGTAGCTCTAAGGTATCCACTGTATGTACGCATAGTGGAGTAGAATGAATGTAGATGCTGTAATTTAGTCGTGGTCTTATAGATGTTTCTGGATATTACTAATCTGAAGTGTAAAATCAAGATGGGAATGCCTGTGGGTGATAAACTAGGAATGCTGTCTCTGCAAAACTGAGTCTTAAATATTCTAATTCCCCCATGTTGAAACCTCTTCCTGAAGTGAAAGCTTAATTGTGGCCTTTGTGATCGAAGGAGTTACTGCCATCATTGAATAAAGGTGTTCTGGGTACCATTCTGAGAAAAAAATAGATCTGCTGCTAAGAAAAGTGTGTGTGTGCACGTGCTGGGGAGTGGGGGAGAGTGTGGGGGGTTGTGAATGAAACTGACAATATCCTGGTCAATTTCCATCCATGGTTGCTTTGCAAGGCGGTAAGAAGCAAAATGGAGAGGCAGTGGAAGAAAGCATTGGCTGAGGGAGGGAGAGGCTGCTAGAGATATCCTTTTGTTTCATCACTAACGTGAGTCTTGGGATTGATTAATTGTGATGAAAATATCTCAAGGAAGTGGTCAGAAGGCTCTTGCCTGAGAGTAAGGAGAAGAGTTGAGAGGAATGCTCTTCCTAGCAGTGAGAAGCTGGACTCAGGTTTATCAGTTGCAAAGGTTGGATCAGGTAAGTACCCTGATAAGAATTAGTCATATAGGCTACGGGCCAGGAGGAGGAAGGTATAGGGATGTGCATGTGTGTGTGAGTGAGATTAAGGTATGATAAACATTTTTAATGTATGAAGCTGTATTTCTGCAGGGCTGAGTGAATGTGGGTAGGTGGATAGGAGAGAGCGATGGAATAAGTTGGAAAAGCGGCATAAACTATTTGGATGAGAAGCAAGGGAGGGAAAGAGTACAATACAGGGAATGAAAGATAAGAACACCCAGAGGGTATAAATAAGAAGAGGATGTTTCTGGAGAGAGATTCCTGTAGAGGTAAAGAAATACTGACACCCTTGCACAAAGCACTGGTGAAACCTTATCTGGAATTCTGTGTCCAGTTCTGGTTATCCATGTTCAGGACTGGTAAATCTGAATTAGAACGGGTACAGAGAAGGCTACTAGGCTGAGTGGGGGAATGGGACTCTATCATAGGAGAGGAGACCCAAAGAGTTTGGTTTGTTTAGCTCACAAAACAAAGGCGCAGAAGGGGCGATAGAGCTGTCTATTGACACTGTCTCCACCACTTAAAATGCACAGCTAACATGGGCAATCATTTATATTGCACAGGTATTTATAACACTAGCCATTTGCCATCTGTGCAGATCTCAATGGTAAAGGCTGTGCTGTATTAAGCATGCCAGTTATTTTGTGCAGACTCAGCACAAGAGAGCAGCTCACACCAGCTTTGAAACTGATATTGATTAGAGGTGCAATGATACATTGGTCCGATATTGGATTGGCACTATAAAGAAAACCGACTGTATTGGAAATTGGCTTTTTTTGCTTGACACAGCCGATAATTTGGTGGATAAATGCACCGTGCATCCGTGCAGCAGCAGCAATGCATGTAGGTGGTGAGGAGCACAGCAGGGCAGCATAGAGTTCATTCAGTTTCTGAAAGGGTTTGTAAGTCATGGTTGCCTGTGATAGATGGGGATTGGATTCCACTTCCCTGCTGTCAGATCCATCCAGTCTCCATTTCTCCACTCTTGTGGTTCTCTCATTGATCCCAGTCCCTTTTGGTTTGATTAGGGATACTGCTTTGGTTTGACGTAGGAGATCTCTTCCAATCCTGTGAGTTCAGTGGTGTGACCAACTAAGTGGCAAAGGCTGCCTGTGTGCGTGGCGTGTGGCACAGGGGCCAGGTAGCACAGTGGCAGGTAAGGCACAGCACAGCATTAGATCAAGCAGGCAGCAGAAAGCAGGAAAAAGAGGGACCTCTGTTTACCCCAGGTGCTGAGAGGGAAGCTGCTTACTTCATTGAGCAGCTGTGACTAGTTGCATTGGAAACCAATGAAAGGTTAAAGGCCTTTAATAAGACATCTTAGATCCATCTGAGGTTGTATGGGTAAATCTTTGGTTTACACAGAAATCCCATGTGGTATCTAATATGAGTGGAGCACTGGGGGTGGGCAAAATGGCGGATCTGGCTGGTAGCCGGATTCCATTTCCCAGCAGCCCCTGCTTGCGTCACTATGACTGGTTTTCATGGAGATCCCAGTAGCAGCGGGGCCAAGGTTTCCATGGAGACCAGCCCCACCAGCTCTGGCATGGTGCATGGCTGGGCAGGGAGCTGCTTTGGGGCCAGGGCTAGGATCTTGCAGTGGTGGTCCGGAGCTGGGCAGAGCTCTGATCTGCTGCCTGCATGCCCTGGAGTCTGCCATGGGCCTGATTTGGCCCGCGGGCCAGACTTTGCCCGCCCCTGCACTAACTAGTAATATATTACTACATGTTGCAATGGCTGGAAGGACTCTGAAGGTTTCCCAGGCAACCTGAAACGTGCAAAGCTGTTAAAATCTGCAGAAAATCTGAAGCTGTGAGAAATCTGTGGGATGACCCTAAATCCCGTGACACAGGAATTCGGTGCACCCAGACTCTGACGACCTCCATATGGAATTCTGAGTAGAGGCATGTATGTGTTGGGAATATTGTTGTAGTTTCTGGAAATTAAAACAACTGGTCATGTATGTGAAGGGAAATGGGAAAAATGTGTTGCCTCTGAATAGCTGTTTGCCTACTGTGTGAAATTTTAGGAAGGTATCTTGGACCGAACCTGTGGAACTTTGAATTTATTTTTTTTAATTCCAAGGTTTTAATAGTAATATTGTGCACAGATGTTTAGCCACATGCATTTTTCAAAAAAATTTTTGATTTTTTTTTTTTTTTTTTTAACCAAAGTTGTCTTCATGGCTTAGAAGTGACTGTTTTAGAGTGGTCTCTAAAACAAGACATCTGTTGATAAGCATTTAGGTCAGGAGAAATAACTGAAGAGCTCTTGAGTAAAAATGTTATTACTTTATAAAGTGATTTCTGTTTATACTAATGAAAATGACCATTTAGAATGAAAATGGAAAGTCCAGATTCTTTTGAAGTATGGAGAAATTTTCTATAATATTTTTAATAATGGATGGAGTTTACCTAATCTTTCTCTCCTCCCCCCCCATTGCACTCAAATCCATATATTTTAATCTTTTTCTCTCTTTTTCTTGTCTATTAAAAAGAGTATCAGCATCCCACTGCATAGAATTAGGTGTGCATTGCATGCAGTCATGGAAACTGATTGAAGCCCCTCTATTAAAAGGTGTCTTGGCCATCCATACCATTTTAAAAATAAACACCTGAATTGTAAAGTTTCTGATGTTTGTTATAAGAAACTGCTGTTGTAGATAACAGATCTCCGGATGGATTTCTCAGTGCATTTTTCTTCTAGTCAGCGTTTTCGCAGAGGGATGAAATAAATTAAAAATCTCCCTGCGTTAAAATCTATTAGGATATTTTTGGGAGGGGGTCATACATTTGAGAACTTTCTTGGATATTAACATCTTGATTACGTATAGTGTGTGGGGGGGGGTTGGCTTCCTCCCACCTTTTGTGACTTTTCTGGTCTCTTGTAACAGATGTTGCTTGTGCAAGACAGTTGAAAGTGCAGGGGTCTTTAAGTGTTAGGATAAGACAGAGAAATACCACTCAATATGCTTTTTTTGCTGGAGAGATCTGTTGGTGAGTTCTGCATTTAACCCTTTTTGTAGCCAGCAGAGCTACAGTGAGGCAGAGGGATTGAACTCTTGGGGCATTTTTACACGTGCAAGTGCTGCAGTGCCAGGTGTTTTGAATAGCGCCCAGCACTGCGATGCTTGCAGTTGTATAAGTGGTGAAATGTGCATCAGCACGCAGAAAATGGCAGTGATGTGCTCTTGAACTAAAACACCTTGGAGGTGCTTTAGTTCAAAAGTGCACCACTGCCATTTTCTGTGTGCTGATGCGCATTTTGCTGCTTATACAACTGCATGTGGCACTGTACAGTGTGCATCAGCTCATGTGCGGAGCAGACTCAAGTAATTGAGTTTTCTCTGATCTCCAGTGTATCTTGGGATGAAAAGGTATGTGTATAAATGCCCTTATCTGTCTCACCTGCCCCCGCTTAATATAAATGGCACTGCAGGCTAGACAAGGTTTCAGGGCTGTGTTGTCAGTTTGGGGGTGGCAGGGTGCATTGTGCAGCATCTGAAGATGAACTTTGGGAGCTGGTGGTTGAACTTTGGGGGCTGGTGGATGAACAGGACACTGGTGGTTTTAACTGAATTCCTTTCTTTTTGTATTGTTCATTTTCTTATTTTGTACAATCTGTAAAGCTGTCACAGGAAGTGCATTGGTTACATTTTTGGCTTCAATTCAGGCACTTTATCCTTACAAGACTGTACAGCTTTGTGGAGGTTGGGGACTTGTTTCTAGCTTCTGTTACAGAATGGGAGTCAAGGACATTATCCCTTATGAGGCTTACAAACGTGTACCAAATCATTAGAGGACTGATGTTGGAAGACCAGAGGGACTACTCCCTATGCGTGGGATTTTGCTTGATAGCCAGTAAGGGTTTACCTGTTTTAGTGGTCAAATAAATATCAGATGAAATCATCACCTCAACGACTATATTTATGTTCTTTCCCACCCACCAACATATAGGTCACAACTTGAACAAGTATTCAAGTCCTTGTCCCCTTCTTTGATTATCTTAGTTATATTTTTAGCTGTGTTTTAACTGTTGTCAGTGAGTTCTTAGGAAGAGCAGATGTTTTGAAGGAGGGGTGGCCACGTGTCCCACAAATGGCATAGGGAGGCTCTATACGTGGCATGGCATGTGGCAAATCAGAGAGATGAAACGCTCCACAGTGACACATAAGGCAGGAAGCAAAATGCAGAGCAGCAATTTGAGCAGGGAAAGGGGATTGGAGTGGTACTTGGGGAGGACACAGGGCTAACTTGTGGCACTCTTACCAAAAAGCTTGGCCCCCACTGTTGCAAAGTATTATGCCTAGATTTGCCACCAAGACTGTCATTTACTCAAGTGTAATAAACTTATCATATATGAGGACCTTGCATGAGTCATGTCTCACTGACATGGCAAACAGAAATGTATAAATCCAGCTGTTCTGTGTTATACAGAGATGTGTGATTAGTTTAGTCAATGGAGAAAGGAAAGGCTTGCTTTACATGTGGAAGGGGAAGCAAAAGTATCTTTATTATTATAAGAGTATAAATGAGGCATATAGCTTGGTGTTGACTGTTTTATCTCTCCCAAAGGAGTGAGACCTTTTTTTTAAGAAAAATGTTTTGACTTGGTGTTGTGCACTCTAGCCACTTCTGTGCAGTACAGTGCAGTGATTAGGTACTGGTGGGTCTTTGAACACAAACTCTGGCCCGTTACAAGGCCAGAGTTCTGGTGCACAGAATAAACAAGCCACACTACCACATCCCCTTCTCTCCTCCCCTGCCCCCTCTTCCCCCCCCCCCCCAAAAAAATCCTACCTTGCTGTATTGCTGTATGTACCTCTGTTCTCTAACAGTTAAACATAACCTTTGGATTGATGTGGGAAACAAACAAACAAACTGGCATTAAAATGAAGCAGTAGCTTACTAGATCAAGGTAGGTAGTAAGTGGGTGGAAAAAAGTAGGTTTTGCACTTTTCTTCAGTGGCTAAGTATGTCCTTTTGTGTGCTAATGATCTATTCCAGGGATGGTCAATCTGTGATACGTGTGCCAAAAGTGGCATAGACAGCATCTGCATGTGGCACACGTTGCCGATTGGGAGGGGAAGGCAGCACAGTGGCTGATGATGAGGCAGGGAGCAGGAAGAAGAGCAGTGGGTCAGGCACAGGAAGGGGTTTAGAAAGACGCATGGGCAGAGTGCAGGACTTAATTTGTGGCCTGCCTGCCAAAAAGGGTGGCTCTCACTGATCTGTCCTATTCTGGCCTAAAAATCCATGTAGTTCAAAGAACAAAGGCAACTTGAAATCCAGTTCATGCTTAAAAAATAAACTTACCTCTGAATATTTCTCAGTAGTTTTCTGGCTTCTACAACCTTATTTTTCTTTGTATATATTGTCTTCCTGAAGTGGAAAGACCTGCACAAATAAACTACAGTAAAAGTAGTTTTACTACAACAACCTAAGGAAGTACAGGTTGGGTGTGAGGTAGACAGAAAAATGGCTGGATTGTTGGGTTCAAAGGGTAGTAATTAATGGCTTGATGTCTAGTTGGCAGCTGGTATCAAGTGGAGTTCCCCAGGTGCTGGTTCTGGGGCCAGTTTTGTTCAAAATCTTCATCAGTGACCTGGAAGATGAGATTGAGTGCACCCTTAGCAAGTCTGCAGATGACACCAAGCTGGGCAGAGTAGTAGGTACGCTGTAGCGTAGGGTTCAGAGAGACTTCGACAGATTGGACTGAAAGAAATCTTAAGAAGTTCAGTTAGAACAAGTACAGAGTCCTGCACTTAGGACTGAACAAACCCATACACTGGTATAGGCTGGGAACTGATTGGCTAAGCAGCAGCTCTGCAGAAAAGGACCTGGGGGTTACAGTGGGCAATAAGCTGAATATGAGCCAACAGTGTGTGAAGAAAGCTAATGGGATACTAGGCTGCATTAGGGAAGTGATTATTCCCCTCTATTTGGCATTTGGAGTACTGTGTCCAGTTTTGGGCACCCTTGCTACAGATAGAATGTGGACAAACCAGAGTCCGGAAAAGGACAGTGACAATGGTGGACGCTGGGCACATGATAAGAAAAAAGGCTGAGGGAACTGAGCTTATTTGGTTTGGAGAAGAGAAGACCGAGGGGAGATTTAATAGCAGCCTTCAGCTCCCTGAAGGGTAGTTCCAAGGAGAATGGAGCTAGACTATTCTCAGTGGTGGCAGATGACAGAGCAAGGAGCAATGTTCTCAAATTGCAGTAAGGGAAGCTTAGATTAGATATTATTAAGACTTTTCTCACCAGGAGGGTAGTAAAACTCTAGAACAGGTTACCCAGAGACGCTATGGAATCTTCATCCTTGGAGGTTTTTAAGACCTGTGTAGACAAAGCTGTGGCTTGGATGATATAGTTAGGGGCTTTGGGCAGGGAGTTTGACTGCCTGAGATCCCTTTCAACCCTAATTTTCTACAATTCTAAGTAGTTCTGTGGTTTTCTAAGAGTCCATTTCGATGCATAAGTAAAACAAGGGGGGAAAAAGATGCAAAAGATGGTTTATCTGTTTTGAAGTGTTTTAAAATATAGGATTAAACTATGGATACAGGTTTTTCAAGTAGATACAATTTAGGTAAATGTCAAATTTCTATGTTTAGGTGTTGGGATGAGAATGTTCAAGGCACTCTGCAGTTAACTGATTAAAAATAAATTCTTGCTTGGATGGTTTCTGCTTATCTGAAAGTCATTGAGAATTTTGCCAGTCTGAGAGAACCAAATTGGATCCTTTATTGAAGAGTTGTTACGTGGTATACAGAAACTGAGGAAGTCTAAAAGTTCTCTTCCCAAAAAGCAAAAGTAATTTAACACAGAAAGTACTAGTCAGGCTGTACAATAATAGGTTGCCAAAAAAGACTACACCACACCTATAATCTATGAAACCTATTGATGTAATTCAGAATGTTAAAAGAACTTATCTAAAGGAAAAGCAGAACTTAAAACACCCTTGATATTTTAAGACTACCTTTGAACAGGTGTGAAAAGGCTGCTGGATTGAATTTTCAGTAGCAAACATCTTTCCAAATTCAACAAGTCTGTGTAACCACCACAGATCAGTTTTCTAACAGTACTACAAGTCACAGCATTAGGAAATAGATCAACACTGTGTTTCAGTAACTGTTGATGACCATGCTATACATGCATAAAATAATTGCAAGTAATTTGAAAAATAAAATGTATAGGAGAGTACAACAGTTTTTTCTATACTGGGAGTGTTTCAAAAACCTCTTGTAACAAGAAACATATATTTTAATAAGGAAACAGAGTAAATTGGGAAAAAGCACATGACAGATGTAAATAAATAACCTTTTCCCCATGGTATTTGGTTAACCATTCTTCAGTGAAGAGGAAGAGAGAACAAAATCTGTTCTTTGCATACAGCTGTCATGGCCTTTGCCTTTTGTAGTTAAATACAGAATATCTCATATGTGGCTACTCAATGTTTATACCCTTATCACAAAAAAGATCAATAAAAGCATACAGAAGCGGTCCTTGAGGAGGAATAACTCCTAATGCACTGAACTTGGACATTCTAATCCATGAGAGAGTTGTACAATGTGGTTTAAAATGTTAATAATCACAGTAAGTAGAATCATCAAGATCAGGAATATCAAACTCATCTGGCCTCATGGTCCAGATGAGTGGCCCAGGTCCCTGGGCTAGATAAAGGGCATAGGGCTGGCTGTGTGGGCTAGATCAGCCCCACAGGCTCTTTTTTTGCCCTCTCTACCCCTCTACATGCTGGATCCAGCACCTGCTCTGGTTACTCAGGGACTGCCACATAGGATGCCCGCTCCAGGACCTGTGCTGTATGCAGTACCCCCCCTGGACTGGAGTGGGTGCCACAGGTGCTGGATCTGACATTCTGGGGTTGGGGGGGAATGTGGGGTTGTCCTGAACTGACCCTGTGTCAGCACTGGGGGCCAGAGGATGTGACACTGCAGATTTTATCTTTGACTCCACTGATCTAGACGATTATGTTTTATCCACAGTTCATGTCAGAGGTGATGCAGTATCTCAGTAAAATGTTCTATAATCTCCTCTTAAAATCTTATCTTACATTGGAGTTTGGAAAAACAGATGTTCAGCCCATGTCTAAAGATGACTGGTTATGGGGAAAGTAATAATACCCCTTTGGTTTGCAACCCTTTGTTCAGCAATATGGAATTTAAGTAGCATCAGCTGTAAATACAAACCAAGCACATGCAAGCTTGCAAATTACTTAATTAGTATTATACAATTTAGTCTGTAGAGATTTTTCCTTTGCTTAAATAGGTTTTGTGGATCTTTAATGGTCTTCAGTGTCATCTGCACTTGCACATCATCACTCTTCTCTGTAGCCCTCAAAGAAATGTATTGTGGTTAAATATGGATACAATAAAAAATGTACAACTGACCTATCCTGATCAGTTACTTAAATTTTTTTGCAACTTGTCAAAACTTTTCATTAACTGAACTATAATATCAAAATATGTTTTACATGTACAAAAAAAAAATCTCAGCTCTTTTTCTGAACAGCCCTACACCTGGGGAAAAAGCATTTAAAGTTGAAGTTTCATTTGCTAAGAACTTTGAGTGTGGCAACTATGTGCAGAAAGGGGAGAAAATCTAAGTTTAAAGGAATTTTCTTAAGTATTTCCAAATAATAGAATTTAGCTGAACCCTATCAGCATTTTTGTCAAGCAAATGGATTTTAAATATCTTAAATATAGTTATTTATGACTTTGCTTAAAAATGAGTCCATCTAGCATTTTTTGGTATGAGTTTCCTGTGTTAACTATAGCCTCTTGTTTTAATATTGGACAACTGAATAAGAATTAGGAAATGTAGGATTAAGGGAGCATTTAGGAAATGTTGGATTAAGGTTGCAACATACAGCTTTAATTCTGTTCCCTTTTATGTATGCATGCAGCCATGAATTTAAAATATGCTTATTGAATATTATGTTGTGCAAATTCTGTACAGCTGTAGTGCTGTAGCTACACAGGTAGCATCTCATAGTACCGGTCCACAACTTGTCCATTTCTCTCACAGAAATGTTTTTGCACGAGTGTTTTGTTTTTTATATTTTCAGTCAACAGAGCCAAGCTTTGTATTAATTTAAAGCTGCTGAGCATCAGAAGTGTTTGCTGTTTAATTAATTTAATAAAAGCATTTTGGTTATCTTAATATAAATAAATATACCTCATTGTCTTCTGTTTTTGCTTCCACAATTTACTGGACCCAGTTGTGGTTAGGTATTTAAGGACTTCTGTACACACACTGAACGTCTGATGCTTACTGAAAATGAATAAGATTACTGTAAGTTTTCGGAAGTAGATCTTAGAATCCTAGATAAGGCATAACAAGTATTATTTTAGTTTAATACAATGCCAGTATTACAAGCTGCTTTAATATGGCAAATATTGTCTGTTGGAAGAAAACAAGTTCCTAGCATGGTCATATTTTGCTCAAAGCTTAAGGCAATATGCAAAAACAATGGGAATGTTTTTTCTTCAGAAGCACTGTGGAACAGGTGTTGCCATTTTATGCAGGTGGCATTTATTTATATGTTAATGCCCTTGGTCTACAGACTTCCTGTCAGATGGTTGAACCCAATTTCCTTCTAGCAGGAAATCTAACAAGTCCTGACATCATCTTGCTGCTTGTCTGTGCTTTCACCTTTTGTCCTTGTTTCCTCACAGCCTCCCTTGTCACTTACTCAATATCTTTGAATAATCCTGGGAGAAGGCTGTGAGCCAGTAATTCTCAACCAGGAAGACCTTTGATGGGTGCTGCAAGATGTGAGGAGATGAACGAAGAAGCTTTGTCTCAGACTTGTCCATTTCTGGCTGAGTCTCTTGCTTCCAGTACCCACCCCTCATGCAAAGTAGTAAATACTGTAATAGAATCATAGCAAATTAGGTTTGGAAGGGGTCTCAGGAGGGCATCTAGTTCAACCCCCTGCTCAAAGCAGGACCACCCCAACTATATCATCCCAAGGAAAGCTTTGTCTAGCCAGGTTTTAAAAATCTCCAGGGATGGAAATTCCACAGCCTCTCTGGGTAACCTGTTCCAGTGCTTTACTCCCTTCCTCATGAGAGTTTTTCCTGATAACCAGGGATCCTGGTTTTCTCTGTTTAAAAATCCAAGAAGCAGGTCTACCTGCGGCTCACCTCCCCCTACTTTGTGGTGGTGAACAGCTCTGATATACCAGTGCCTTGCCCTTGCCTATGCTATTGCCCCTCATTCTCAACCTGCAGCCCTCTGGCCCTGCCAGTGCCCCTCACTTCTAACCTACAGCCTCCCACCGCCCGGCCCTGCTGGAGCCCCCGCCCTACCGACCTGCAACGCCCTGCCCCCAGCCCTGCTGGTGCCCCTCACTCCTGACCTTTAGTCCCCGCCACCCCTCAGCCATGCTGCCAGGTCTGTGGGACCAGGAGTAGGGCCAGGGCCCTCAGTCCCCCGCCCCGCCCCCCCGCAGCAGTGCTTGAGACCCAACTGCAGCAGCCAAAGCGGAGTGTGGAGCCTAGCCCTACCCCCTCTTTCCCCTTGCCCCCCACCCCCCACCGGTGGCATGGCCAGAGTAGAGCCTAGTGGAGCTTGTGGGAGCTGGGGGAGGATGCAGACTGGCCGCTGTGGGCCTGGAGCTCCCTACCCTGCTGCCACTCCCCGGGGACCCCCATGGACCAGTGGGTGGGACTCAGCAGGTGAGGGCAGAGAGGCTCAGTGTTGCTGTCACTGCTACAGCTCGCAGGACCCTGCACCAGGCATGCTGCCCCAGCCTCCATCCCTGACTTGCCTCACCTCAGGGAGAAGCCGCTGCCTGCCCCAGTGAGGCTCTGCCGGCTCCGGGACACTGTTCCACTCCCCTGCATTGCCTCGGGGAGCGAGGAGGCACGTGGGGCTGGGGCCGGGGAGCAGACCAGTGTCGTGGAACCTCACTGGGGCAGGCAGCGGCTCCTCCCGGAGGTGAGGCAAGGCAGGGCTGGAGGCTGGGGTGGAGGGCTGGTGCGGGCTCTGCTGGCTCCAGGGAAGTGCTCCACTCCCTGGCCCTGATGCAGGGCAGCGGAGCACTTCCCTGGAGCTGGTGGAGACCGCGCCAGGCTCCGGCCCCAGCCCCTGGCTCCCGGCTCCCGGCTTCTGGCTCCAGCCTCCAGCCTCCAGCCCCCTTTGGTAAGTATCCCATGCTGGACCGAGGTGGCGTGCTCACGGACTGAGGTGGCATGCTCACGGACCGCTGCTCCATAGAGGGAACATTGGTGGGGGCATGTGCCCCTGCACGCCTGCTTTCCTGGGAGTGCATGCAGTGGTGGGGAACCAGCCCCCCTGCTGCCCCTCGGATGAGCTGCGTGTTGCTTCATCCTACTCCCTGGCCAGGCCCCACAGCCACACATTCCTGCCCAGCCTTGGGCCCCGCTGTGGCTGGGCAGCACCCCCAGCTCCAGTCCTGCTGCACTCCCTCCCTCACCATGAGGGCCTCAGTCAGTCCCCCCTTCCTCCCCTATGTTCTCCCGCCCCCATAGACTTACTTGGCTGTATGACTGGCCATGTGCATGTGTGCACACACACACAAGCATGTGGTGCCTTCTGTGTACTGCTCCCCCAAGCCCCAAGCAGCCCCTTGCAGGCTGGAACTCTGCCAGCCTGCAAGGGAAAACCCATAGTTTCCCACATTTTGCTTCTTTAAAGGAGAAAATCTCAGTTTTTATGTGGTGAATGGAAAATGTAGTCCCCGCTGATGTCTAACCTTTGCTGCAACTTGAAACCGCTGGCCCTTGTTCTGTCATCTGCCACCAGTGAGAACAGTCTAGCTCCAGCCTCTTTTGAATCCCACTTCCGATAGTTGAAGGTGACTATTAAATCCCCCCTCAGTCTTCTCTTCTCCAAACTAAATAAGCCCAGTTCCTTCAGCCTCTCTTCAGAAGTCATGTGCCCCAGCCCCCACACCATTTTCGTTGTCCTTGCTGGACTCTGTTCAATTTGTGCACATCCTTTCTGTAGTGGGGGGCCCAAAACTGAACATGGTATTCTAGATGTGGCCTCACCAGTGCCAAATAGAGGGGAATAATCACTCCCCTTGCTCTGCTGGCACCACTCCTACAAATGCAGCACAGGCTGCTGTTAGTCTTGTTGGCAACAAGGGCACACTGTTGGCTCATATTCAGGTTATTATCCACTGTAAACCCCATGTCCTTTTCTGCAGAGCTGCTGCTTAGCCAGTCAGTTCCCAGCCTGTACCTATGAATGGAATTGTTCAGTCCTAAGTACAGGACTTTGCACTTGTCCTTATTGAACCTCAAGAGATTTCTTTTGGTACAGTCCTCCAATCTGTCCAAGTCTCTTTGAATACTATCCCTACCCTCGAGTGTATCTGCTACTCCCCCCACTTGCTGAGGGTGCACTCCATCCTATTCTCTAGGTTGGTGGTGAAGACATTGAACAAAACTGACCCCTGGGGCACTCCACTTGATACCAGCTGCCTAGTAGACATCAAGCCAATGATTAATCTTTGAGCTTGATGATCCAGCCAGTTTTCTGTCCACCTTACAGTCCATTCATATAACCTGTTCTTCTTTAGGTTGCTTGTGAGAATGTTATAGGAGACAGTATCAGAAGCCTTGCTAAAGTCAAAGTATATCATGTCCATTGCTCTCCCTGTTTCTACAGAGCCAGAAGCTCATTATGGAAAGCGGTCAGGTTGGTCAGGCGTGACTTGCCCTTGGTGAAGTCATGCTGTTTCTGATCACTTTCTCCTCCAAATGTTTTGAAATGGATTCCTTAGGGACCTGCTCCATGATTTTTCCAGGGACTAAGATGAAGTTGACCAGTCTGTAGTTTCCTGGATCCTCCTTCCCTTTCTTAAAGATGGGCACTATATTTCCCTTAATCAGTCATCTAGGACCTGTCCCAATCGCCATGTATTTTCAAAGATGGCCAGTGGCTCTGCAGTTGCATCAGCCAAGTCCCTCAGCACCCTTGATTGCCTCACATCCAGCCCCATGGACTTGTACATGTCCAGCTTTTCTGTATAGTCCCTAACCTGTTTTTTGCCACTATTGGCTGCTCACTTCCTCCTCAAACTGTGTTGTCAGATACGGTAGTCTGGGAGCTGATTTTGCCTGTGAAGACTGAGGTGAAAAAGGCATTGAATACTTGAGCCTTTTCTGCATCCTTTGTCACTAGGTTGTCTTCCCATTCAGTAAGGGACTCGCACTTTCCCTGATCTGTTTCTTGTTGCTAACATACTTGTAGAAACCCTTCTTGTTACCCTTCACATCCCTTGCTAGCTGCAACTCCAGTTGTGCTCTGACCTTCGTCCCTGCACGCCCAAGCAATATTCTTATGCTCCTCCTGTGTCATTTGTTTGTTTCCACTTCTTGTAAGCTTCCTTGTTGTGTTTTAGGTCACTGAAGCATTCCTTGCTAATCTAACCTGGTCTTCTGCCATATTTGCTAGTCTTCCTGTGCATCAGGATGGTTCATTCCTGTACCCTTAGTAAGGTTTCTTCAAAGTACAACCAGCTTTTCTGGACTCCTTTTCCCCTCTCATACTGGCCTCCCAGGGGATCCTTCCCATCAGTTCCTTGACGGAGTCAGAGTCTGCTTTTCTGAAGTCCAGGGTTCCTACTCTGCTGCTGTCGTTCTTTCCTTTCCTCAGGATCCTGAACTCATTCATCATGTGGTCGCTGCTGCCCAAGTTGTCATCCACTTCTGCAGTCCCCAGCAACTCTCCCCTGTTTGTGAGCAGTAGGTCAAGAAGAACATGGCCCCTAGTTGGCCTCTCCAACACTTGCTCCAGGAAGTTGTCCCCAACACTCTCCAAAAACTTCCTGGATTGCCGGTGCACTGCTGTATTGCCCTCCCAGTAGATGTCAGGGTGATTGAAGTCCCCCATGATAACCGGGGCCTGAGACTGGGAAACTTCTGCTAGCTGTTTGAAGAAAGCATCATCCATGTCTTCCTCCAGATCTTGTGGTCTGTAGCAGAGGTACCAGGCTGCGAAGGGTTGGCTGCTGGTCCACAGGAGGGTTGGCTGCCAGTTTGTGTCCATGGTTTAAAAAGGTTGGGAACCACTTGTCTACTATGACATCACCCTTGTTGCTCTCCCCTCTGACTCTAACCCAAAGATTTCAACAGGACTATCTCCAGTTTCACACTGGAGCTCTGAGCAGCTTTATGGCTCCTTTACATGAAGTGCAACTCCTCTTCTTCGTCTCCCCTGCCCGTCCTTCTTTCAGTTCATACCCATCCATGACAGTCATGTGAGCTATCCCACAAAGTCTCTGTTATTCCAGTCACATCAGAGCTATGTGACTGTATGAGGACTTGCAGTTTTTCCTGGTTGTTTCATTCATGTATAGACACCTGAGGCAACCAGCTGATTGCGCGAGTTTCTCAGGAAGAATGAGAAGGTCTCCCCTCTTGCCCCCTCCTGCTTGTGCTTCTTTCAGGTCACCCACATCCCCACTTACCCCAGGGCTTTGTTCTGTATCCCCTGGCAAACCTAGTTTAAAGCCCTCCTGACTAGGTTAGCGAGCCTGTCTACAAAGATGCTCTTCCCTGTCTTCATCATGTGGATCCCATCTTTCCTAGGAATTCTTCTTGGAACAACATCCCATGATTAAAGAACTCAAAGCCCTGCTGGCAACACCATCTGTGCAACCATGCATTGATCTGTAGGCTGTGTCTCCTCCTGCCCAGGCTCTTTCCCTTGACTGGAAGGATTAGGAGGACAGCACCTGTGCCCCCTTCCCCTTCACCCTTGCACCCAGAGCCCTGTAGTCACTCTTGATCTGCTCAGGGTCATCCCTGGCAGTATCATTCATGCCCACATAGATGACCACCATGAGGCTGTTGTCAGAGGGCAAGATGAGTCTCAGTAATCCTTCTGTGACATCTCAGATTTGGGCTCTGGGCAAACAGAAGCAGACCTCATGAGATGACAGGTCAGGCTGGTGGATGGATGCTTCCATCCCTTGCAGAAGGGAATCTCCAAACACTGCAGCCTGTTACTTCCTCTTGGTGACTGTCGTCTCGATCCTCCTAACCTTGGGATACCTGGCCGGGCCTTTTCCACCAAGAGACCATGCTCCTTCTCCTTTGTTGCTAGGGGTCCATATCTGTTATGCTGCTAAACTAGTGTAGGTGGAGATGAAGACTTCTGCTGGCTGCTAGAGATTACAAGCTTCCACCTTCCAGGGAGTCCATGTCCTCTTTCTCTTCTAGCACTGGCTGTGGCAGTCTTTCCTCTGCAATTCAAGAGGTCTTCTCCAGCATTGAATTGATGAAGTCCTCATGGTGAAGGATGATTTGGAGTCTTGCTACCTCCTCCTGTAGTTCTCTTTCCTACTACCTGAGGGACAGTAGCAGGAGGCACTGCTTACATCTCTGGTACTCTCCCTTCCCTGCCAGCTGTCACTGGAAGGAACTCACAAGCCACAGTCCCCAGAGTGCCAAACCAGAACCTTGGTGGAAGCCTTGACAGAGAGTGGTCCTGCTTGGACAGACACCCACTAGGTGCAAGCGGAGGAGCAGCTGGCAGTAGCCATTGCTCTGGCGCAAAAATGTATATGGTTACATGAACACACACATGCATACACTTATTTTTGAAATCATGTGCCATTCAATTCACTAAAGTTATGGAGGGGTGCCTTGAGGACCCTCCCTTCCTTGCTTTACCTTTTGTCTTTCTAATTTCTATTTATTTACATTCTCACTGACATCCTGCCATACTTTTAGCTTCTCTTATTCTTTGGAGTCTCAGACCAGGAGAGACTCCCTATATCTTAAGATGGGTGACTGCACCCAAAAACTTGCCAAGAACTTTTCCTGAACTACTCAGTTCATCTAATAAAAGATATCACATCTAGTCAAAGAAACTTGCCTGCCTTGAGGACTCAAAGTCATCCCTTGTTACCAGTGAGGGGTGCAAAAAAAATTTTGAGAACCACAGCTCCTTCTCCCTGAGGAAACATTTAGGCAACAGACGGAATATATGTATCATTTTGTTCCAAAGAGCTGGTGAGCTTGGAGATGGTATTCATGTTTTGCTTGGTCAGTATTGACAGTAATACCTAAAAGCAGGTAATTTGGTAGTGGGTGAGCAGCGCTTTCATAGTCATCAGAGTTTGCCAGTTGCAAGTCAGTGTTGGATACTACTATGTCCAGTATGGACCATTTCCATACTACCCTGGTTTATTTCCTGTATATTTTTATCTCCCATGCATCAGTTTCACTAGTATTATTGATATCAATCCTGTTTCTCTCTGAATTTTTCCTGCCTTCATCATGGGTAGTACAAGAAGGCTATAATACAAATAATCAGAATATGTTTTCTTCACATTTCAGTTTGTCCATTGGAGATCGCTGTAGCTGTTTCAGATCACGGCTCTGTCCTGGCTTGGGTGAAGGCTGTCACAGCTGCAAGAAGCCAGGGCAGAGCTGCGATCTGCCTGTGTACTCCAGGCAGGCGCATGCAGCATATTGTGGCTCTGTCCCAGCTCGGGACCATACTGTCACTGCTATAAGGAGCCAGGGCAGAACTGCGATCCGCTGCCTGCACGCCTCTGCCCAGAGTCACTATATTGACTGTTGAGGGAACTGTGGATCCTAGGAGCCTGTTTTCTTTTACTTCAACAGTAGAGAAAAAGGAAACCAATTAAACAGCATCCGACAATCCATGCTAGCTGCTATATAACAAGTAAAAAGATATTTTGAGCATTACACTTCCACAGGAAGCTGGTGAAAAATCTCTTGTTTCATCATTTTCCTGGGTGTGTGGGTGTCCTGGGAAAGTTCAGATGGAATTATTATGTACTAGAATCCGTTACACATGGCATTACTTCCTTTTCTTCTTGGGCAAAGGGTATGTGAATTTAATGGTACAAGTTTTTGGTTTTGTTTTTTTTAAAGGCTTTTGCCTGTTTTATTGCATTTACTCTTCTTACAGTATTCAGCACTGACTTGAAACATTTCAGATCTGTAATTTCCTTTGGATGATCACTTTGGCCTCCTCTACATGTTACATGTTTTATGCAATTAACTCGTTAATGGCACAATTAATTTGGACTAGCTACATGTGCAAAGTAACTATCACACCATAAAAAGGTCCATCCAGCTACAAAGTTAGAGCTGAAAAATGTGTAATAACTTCATAGCTGGTTTCAATCCAGCTTTAATTTGCATGTACAGCCTGTATCCCTGTGGCTGGGAGTCCCATCAGCTGAAGGAGCTCCCACCTGCAGGGGTATACCATGCACTGCCATGGCTGGGACTCTCAGCCCTGGAGCTGTGGAGCATCACTATGGTTGCGAGTCCTGCCAACTGTGGGACTCACAGCTGTGGTCACGTGGTACTTGCCGGTGCAGGAGGAGCCCAGGATGGTAATTCTAGGCTCCCCCTGCAACAGCAATAAGGCAAGATTGAATCTGATGTTGGATCCCACTAGTTAAAAAAAATTATCTGTTTAACCTCCTCCTGTAATATTGATTAAATGGTTGACAGGTAGCTCATGTCTATTTAGTAACCTCTGGCAGGTTACTCTAGCTCTAGCTCCTTATGTCTTCACTGTGTGCCTGGCACTGTGTGCAGTGGTGGGGAGCTGCTGGCAAGGGGCAGCAGGTGTGGTTGAGCCACTAAGGGGTGCTGCCCAGTTGCGGAGCTGCAGCTTCCCTTCACCCACATGGCAAGGGGATCCCACCACCATGGGCACGGGCATCACTGTGCAGCAGCTCCAGCCTGCGAGGCCACTGTTGCAACCCTAATGCTCCCGCTGGGATCCCTGCTGGAGTGCTGCCCCTCAGGAATGCCTTGGGGCTGTGCTTACCACGCAAGGGGTCAGCAGTGATGTCTCAGACCCGGTGATGCTTGCTCCAGCTGCCGCAACAGCTCCTCAGGCCAAGCCAGCCACATGCTCATCCCTGTCTCAGGGCTGGGCCAGGCCCCATGCAAGGGAAGGAGAAGGACACAGCGCCCCTGGTGAAGGCTGCCCCAGTGGGACTGGACCTTCTTCTTTCCCGAGGACGAGCTGGGGAAGGCCCGGTTCAGCAGTGTGGAGGAGTCTTTCAGATCTGGGCTGCAGCGGCATGAGAGCAGTGGGAGGTAAAGGGAGCATGTTGCCCTGCTCAGGCCCCACCAGTGTAGGGGGCTCGGCAGACCCACCATGTGGCCAAGAGTCTCACTGCTATGGCAGGAAGACTCCACTTGAATACTGTAGGGGGCCTGGCACCTCCCTCATTCCCTCTCTCCCTCCCCATGGTGGCAGGATCTGGGCGCAGGAGAAGTCCACAGCTCTGGCTCCATCGGCAGCCCCAGCCCCTGCCTGTGGGGGTGAGGGGAAGCAACAGGGCAGCACTGCCTAGTGGCTCAGCCACACCTACCACCACCTGCTCCTGGTTCCCCGTTAGCAGCCTGGGGCTTAGGCAGCACTGGGAGCACAGTGAAGACATGAGGGGGTGCAGCTGTTCCTGCCACAGGTCACTAAATGGTAAACAGTATACACACTATTGGCTTTTAATTATTTACGTCCATAGATCCCACAATCATGCCTGCTGTGACATGGCAGGAGGTGTGATTGCGTCAATCATGCATCAGATCCTATCATGCCTTTATGTGAATATTGGGGGGGACTATGATAGTGGAATGGTCTAACTTCTGTCTTTAATAAAATGTCTGTGCCAGCTCACAAACATGGGCTCATGATAGAAAGTCTACTGATGAGGGAAATGTAATTCGTGTCATATAAAGAAGACTGTGCTCCAGCAAGAGCGAACAGGAGTGGGTATTCAGGAGAGGAAGGACTCTAGAAGGTGTACTGAATGTATATGACCCTTGAGTTCAGGCAGCACAGTTTCAGGGTTTCCTATCAACATTTTGTTGAGGACAGGAAGAAATTATTTTAGATGTCACTGTTCCAGCTGAATCTGGATCCCAGTTATTCTAATAAATGGATACAACTTGTGTTAAAAACACTTGGTGGTATAACAGTGTGGACACAAAACCTTAATTGCAACTGGATTAAGTAGATAATACTTTTCTATAGTGTAAATTCATTAAGATCAAGGTAAGTGAGAATGGGGCCCGGAGGTAGGCTGAAGAATGAGGAAGTCAGGAGCTGACAAAGGAGTAGGAAGAAAAGGGCCTGTGCTCTGGACTGCAGATGATGTTAGCTCTGGGAGTGAGGAGAAAGTCTAATTAAGGAGGGAACTAGATAGTGGGTGTGGGAGAAATTAGAAAATGTTCAGGCAAAGTTCAGATTTGCAGGCTACACATTAAAACCAAGAGCTATTTTGTTGGTTGTTAAGCCACATTTGTTATCTTACTAAGAGTTCTAATAATTTACAGTTGTTAATCTTTGTTCAACACTTAATTTCTTTAACATGTCCAAAATGTAGGGATGTATCTAAATCATGGTGGAAGTTCATGGAGTAGCAGTTGCTTTAATTTTGCTCTTTTCAGTCTGTGCCCTCCTCTACCCTCCTGAAGGCTAGTAATGCTTCAGTTTTTGTCTCTTGGCCACTCAACAGCAGGTTGGGGGGAAAAGAGCAAGATTAAAAGCACCACTGTGCTGTGAACTTTTGCCCCAATTTAGGTAGGCCCCTACCAAAACGACTTGCTACAACTATAACATGAAATATAGAAGTCACTTCCTTGATTTGGTCAATACCTTTCTTATATTATTTTTATTAAGAATTTTCACTGGTGTAACATTGCACAATTGAGATGCATTTCAAATTCAGTTACATCTCAATATTCCCCAAGTTCAATATTTTTCATAAAATAGAATTTGTTTACTATTTTTATAACCCCCCAAAAAAGGAAAAACCCATTATAATTAATATGTCTTGCATCTGACCTATTTTCCTGTTTCCTGTGAATGTGTCAGTGCATAACTTGGCATCGGGTGGTTTTCATTGGATCTTATTTTTGAGTGTTGAGAAATTCAGAACATAACTCTACCTAATCTATCCTGTGGATTGTTCTTTGTACTTTATAAGCAACATTTTCAAAATAGGATCCTAACTTTACACCCTGAGCCCAGGCACAGGCATTGTCTCCCCTTCCCCTGTGATAGTTTGAAGACAATGTCAGTGGAAGGTGCTGGGTTTTCAGTACCATTAGAAAATCTGGCAAGTTTAACGACCTAAAAGTGGATTTGAGCATTAGAGTTTGCCAGGCCTAGGTAGGAAAATGGTGGATGAAATCTACTCCCTTATCAAAGCCTTGTTGCTTCATGTGTTTTATATTAATATATCCTGCTGCTTTTTCAAGGTAATTTTCCAAAGCAGGTCTTCAAAGCAGTAGTATTTGAACCTTCCAGTTTTACTTTTTTCAAAGTGCTGTGTGCACATCAGTTCTTCTCTTTGAATGTAATTGTTTAATTTATTTCCACTGTAGTTTACTTTTTCAATATATACACATGAAAGAAGAAATTATTTTTAAGTTAGTACTTCCTCTTCCTATTCAAATTGGCCTGCAAACATGCCCAATTCTATGATGTGTCCCACAAAGAATTTCCCAGGAAGGATTTCTTGACAGCCGAATGATGGCTTAGATCAGTGATTCAACCAGGTTGTTGAAAGATCCTTTTAAGGGTGATGTGCATGGTTAGGTTTGCAAACACTTATATGTGAGTCATAAAATCAACTCCAACATTTTAAATAGGATTCCACAGTGTTAAAACGTTCTGACATTCTGTTCTTTCTGAGTGCTTTGCAACAGAAGAATTATTCTGCTATCTTATTTTCTCATATATAAGCCACACCCCTTTTGCTAAAACTGGTTGGTGAAAATTGGGATGCTTATTGAATTTAAGAATGCCAAAAATTTCCAGCCCCAGGGGAGCTGGTTGTGGGGGAGCAGTGGCAGTGTTAATTGCCACAGTTTTGGGAACCATGGCAATTAATGCTGCTGCAACTGCCAAACTTCCAGACCTAGAGGGAGTCCATTGGTAGGGGGTCTACCTGCATTGGGTTGGTGCACAGTCCCAAACCCAGCATGTGGCCCTGGAGCCTGTGTTTTGGGTCAGTCTGTGGGGCTCAGATCCTGGTGGGGCAGACCAGCTCCCTAGCTGCTTTGCTCAGTTTCTACCAGGAAGAGTGTTTGCTTCATCCTGCCTCTCAGAAGGTGAATGTTGTATATGGGGGTGTGCTGTATGTGAGAAAATATGGCATTTTTCCATAGTCAAGAAGTGAGTGAAAGCTAAGAGCTGGCATTTTCAGAGGGGTGACTTGATTCTAATGAGGTTGAAGACCACTGAGTTAGATCAGACAGTGTTCTTGGCTTTTGCCAATTTCAGAGTCCTTAAATTATTTCATAAACTATTGTAATTGATTTGGAAAAGTTAGTATTTAATCATGTAGTGTAGATACTGGGTGTGTCTACACATGTCTGTACAGCGTTGTTATTGTGCTGTAATTTAGTACTTCCAAAATAACCATGTGCCACCAGCACAATGCAGTATGGGCTGTTACTGCACCATTATTTAGTATTTCCAAAAGGAAGTACTAAAGGATGGCACAGTAACAGCCTGTATTGCATGATGCTGGTGGGGCACAGTTATTTTTAGGTCCTTCATTGCTGTAGCAATGCGCTATACTAGGGGTAGGCAGTTATTCAGGTGGAGGGCTGCTTACTGAGTTTTGGCAAGCCATCAAAGGCCGCATGACAGACTGCCAGGGGCAGATAAATATTAATTTTCTAAATTTTTTAGGGGCCCCGTGGGCCAGATAGAATGGGTCCCTGGCCGTATTTTGCCCACTCCTGTGCTATATTGAGCAAATTGCTATAGTAGCATAGTGGTATCATCGCAGTTTTTGTCTGCGGATGCTATGTTGCCATAATGCATTGCTATAGTGATGTAGTGTCATGTGTAGACATGCCAGCTGTATCCCGGTTTGGTCGTCATCCAGATTTTAGACATCTTTCTGTTTCACAGTTGATAGAAATGGTAACTGATGAAGTATTACTAAACTAATATGAAGACATGTTCTGATTTACTTAAAACATTTTCCAGATCTTTAAATTTCAGATTTATGGTAAACTCTTCAAATACTTTTAGTAGATTGTTGTATGTAGACTGCATACTGTTCTAGCTTTGAATAATGGGAAAAGTGATTGTCTGCACTTCCTTTGTAAGTGTCTTGCGATCTAGCAATACGTGAATATGCTATATAATGGCTTTGCTACTTCTGGCTGTGAAATTCCATAGCAATGATGCATTTAGGATGGTAGGTAGCTTGTTATTACAGATGGTAATACTGGTTAGATTTAATTTTATGTTACTGTTAGCCATGTTAGGACTTTTGCATTCAGCAGTTTTTTTTATACTGCCTCCAGCATTTAATAAATTCCATATTTAAGAATGTTTTTGGTTAAACAAAATAGATGAAAGTTGCTTGCAGGGGAAATCCCACAGAGAGTAAATATACAATTAAATACTATAGTTATAATACTTCAATAACGTACGATAGTTTAAAGAAGAAGCTCAACTGAGCTGAGTTTAAAGATGATGGCACCTAAATCATATCTATGATATGAATCTTTTCTACATATTTTCTTTACTTTGTTTGTTTGTTTGTTTTGCTAAGTCAGGGAGCTGAACTTTTAAGGAACAGATTTTTTTTAGAAATGGCTTTCCCTAATGTTCAAAGAAATGCTGTTTTGTTTATATAGAAAGACTGACCCAGCATGTTGATTACCACAGTGTAGAATGATTGTGAGACTGCTCTTGCATTTCCATGTGAATGTCTAATGATTCCCAGGCTTGGTAAGGTTGTGGAATTTTGTAAATGTTACTTCTGTTAGCTGCCTGTGGAGCTGCAAATTTTCTTGGCTGAATTTGGAATAACATCAAACATGACTTGAGTCTTGGTCGATGACTTGAGGGATATTTCAGCCCTCAAAAATCAAATAGTGAGTAATGATGTGGTGACTGCATACAAAGAAGAGGTAAAAAGATTGAGTAGCTTTAATTTAATCTGATAAAAAACTATAAATGTGGTGGTGATTGGCTTACAAGCAGTTTAATTAATACTGATCATATAAACTAATGACACACTAGAGATCTAGCTGATCTCACAAGTTGAGAAAAAATATTTAGAACCAGAATTTGTTGTGGAGCAATTACTGCCAAAATAATACTTATTATTGCAAGGCCACTGATTGATTTGGCTGTTCTACTATTATAATTTTATGACTGCACAATAGTCTCAACATGTTCCAAGTAGCATTGTCAGCAATGCTGTTTATGTGTACTTAATTCAGCACTTCTGTCAGGGCTCTGATAAACTGTAACCTTTGTCATAAATGCTACAAATGGCAAATTTACTACTTAAAATCCTTGTTAAAGCTAATTTATTCTTTGCTAATTTTTGTATTAGAATAAGTCTGGTAGGGTAAACTAAGTATTGAAATTCAGTCTGGACCTTAGCTTTATATGTAGATCTTTGTTTGATATACTTTTCCACATGAAGGCTTGTTTATTATTTGGATCCTGGTTCTTTCTTCCAACCATCCCTTCAGTAAAAAGAAGTTGGTACTATAACTGTTCTCAGTTGCAAAAAACCATCCTTTTTCATTTGTATTTAATTTCTCTTAAGTAGTTATGTAGGATTTCTGTAAATGAGGTTGGAAATAAATTGTAGTACATGTTATACATCCTCAGTTTAAAGCATTAGCATGTCCAAGTATATTTTTCTTGCTATTGATCAATGTATTGGAATTATTTTTTCCTACGGTGAAAAAGTTTTATTAAGAAACATTGAGTTTTCCAGTGTATCTGTATCTTTCTATTTTAAAATAGCTTTGTTGTCTGACTCAAGCCCACAACTAAGCTTTACACCTAAAAGCCCAAGTTTGTGTTGGTGTGGGGAAGGGAAAGGTGATTTCAAATCACAGTACTGACATTTCATACTCCTTCACTTTCATCTACTAAAAGCAATGACTTCATGAATCTCTCAGCATTTTCCATTTGCTATAATGGAGAGCATGCTTTGAGCAGGGGGTTGGATTAGATGACCTCCTAAGGTCCCTTCCAACCCTAATTTTCCATGATTTCTGTGTGTAAATTGCAATGCAGTTACTCAATTTTAGTTAAAAGTAAATGCTTCTCATAAGCAGGTCAAGTCAGTGGGAAATCTTTCCTTGATAGGAGCTGTGAAGTTGGAGCACTTAATATGAAGCATATCTATATAAATTATTAATAGCACCCCCACACACATCTCCCTTTATTTTGTTTCATGAAGGAAAATAAGTTGGCCTAGCCTACTATGTGAAGAATGGAAAGCAGGAGCTGAACAGCTCTGTATGGCATAACACCAGATAGCTTAAGGCAGTGGTCTCCAACCTTTTAAAGGTGAAGATCACTTTTTGAAGTAAAGGGAGACCCAGGATCTACTGTGACCCCCTGCTCACCTGACTTGCTGGCAGGGAGGCAGATCGAGGTCAGTGCTGCATAGGTGGAAGGAAAAAAAAAATATTTGGGGGTGGGGAGATTGAGGCCCCAGCGATGAGGGAGGGTGTAGGGCACAGATAGGACCCACTCACCCCAGCCCTCAGCCACAGCCTGCCCTCACCTCAAGTGCTGATCTCAGGCACACAGCTCCCGTGCCTCCCATGCACGCAGCAGCAGGAGCTACGCTCCCCGGATGAGCCACTCGTGGCTCAGTCCCGTGCCCTGCCCTTGCTGTGCAGCACCTGTCCCTGCCCCAGGGCCCTGCAGTGAGGGAGGGAGTGGAGTAGGAGCAGGCTTGAGTGTGGACCTGGCCAAGCCGGGCTGGGGCAGGGTTGGAGCCTGGGTGGTGCATCCAGGCATGTGGGGGGGGGCTTCTGCCACTGCATGCACCCCAGCAGAGAGCCAGGGGCTACATGCCCCCCTGGTCTGTGTGTGGGGCAGAGGTGGCTACCGCTGCATGTTGGGCTTTGCATCCTGAGCCCTGCACAAGATCGGGGTGGGGGGGAGGTGCCCCCTTGGCCTCTGCCTGGGTGCATGCAGCAGCAGGAGCCCTTCCTTTCACCTGGACGAGCTGCCTGGACTCTGACCCTCTTCCAGCCCAGCCACGGCCCCATTCACCTCGTGGCAGGGGATGTGGCAGAGCATGGACAGGGATTGTCCCACTTGCCCAGCCCAGCCCCAGTGGCAGGGGGCATGGCTCAGCCCAGCCACAGGTGGCCTGCCGCCATCCTGCCACTTCCCATGTGCGTCCTTCTGCTCCCAATCACGGAGTCTCTGACAGTTGATCTTAGTCTGGAGGGGCTGAGATCAACTTTCAGAGGCTCCAGGATCAACCAGTTGATTGGGATCAACCGGTTGGTGAACACTGGCTTAAGGGAACAGCAGCATATCATAACAGAGTTGCAAACAAAATAAACCTGAAAGAGGTTTGGGGTTTTAACCTGTTGAAATCATCACTCAGTTGACTGTTTGAGGCAGAACATGCTCGAATGACATTTTGGGGACAATGGACTACAGTTCTCGAATTGTTACTAATATCAACATTTCAGATATATTAAGTATTTTAAAATCTAACATTTTTAATCTAAGTCATTTGATGAGTTTATATTTGTTTGGTGATGGAAGGATTGCTGGTAGGTTTCTGTGTATAAAGAGAACCTTTTAAGCTAGTGTTCTCAAATTTGTTTTCTCTCTTTTAGAAAGGAAAATGGCCAAAATGGAGACAAAGACATCACTTCTAGACAACATGATTGGGGTGGGAGATATGGTGCTTTTAGAGCCTCTCAATGAAGATACATTCATCAATAACCTCAAAAAGCGCTTTGACCACAGTGAAATATACGTGAGTATATGTTGCATAAATAGCCTTTTTAATCCTTTTCCTTTTCTTTCTTTTTTAAAAATTTTGTGTAGGGATGCAGATCAGCTGCCTTCCTTGACACTAATTCCATTAGAAGAAGAGCTTAAAATCTTTTTTCCCCTCGTGTATTGTTACCTCCTGCTTCTATTGCCTTACCTTACCTGACCTTCTTTAGCCGTTTCATGGTTCTTTGCATGGGTTCAAACCGCATCCTAAAGGAAGGGTTGGGTCCTTGAGCTTTTCATAGGAAACAGTGCAGGAATTTTAATACCAATATTTTATCCTGCTGTTGTCCAAGAAGGATGATGTTGCAATAAATACTTTTTTCTAGGGTTGGAGGGTACAGAAAAAGCAGCAGTTGGTTTAGCCACATCACTTTGTGGTCAACAGGTTGATAGCGTAAGAAAGGTATATATATATTAATGATTCAATCAGTGTGCTGCAAAATTCTTTTAAGGATGCCATGTGGTGCCACTTAATATTATCACTGTTAGAAGTGCAAACACCAACATAATTAACAGGACAAACCCAGATAATTCACATAGTAATCCAGAGTGTCAAAAACATTCATGGTATTTCTGAATTTTTTGCAACAGATTTGCTCTTTTTTTCCCAAAACCAAGAAAAATGAGCGTGAAAAATAAGAGCTGGAATTTTCCAAAGGGTGCCTTCAGTCTAAAAAGGTTGAAAACCACTGGTATATATTAAATAATTTTCTTACAAATCTAGTAGGTACCTATATGTTCATGGTTAGAAACATTGTTACTAAACTTGAATATATGTAGGATTTGTTAAAATGGTTGAGCACATACATCTTCTAACCGCAGTCTTAAGAAGAAGGACTATGGTCAGGGCCTACAAATGAGGACTTCCACCCTGATCCCAATTTTGCAACTTGTTTGACACTTAAATTATTTCAACAAAGATATTTAGGGTTCACCTTTAGGTATCCCTCAACCAGCCTGTCATTATCCTACCCTGTAACCTACACCAAAGCTATCCATATTATGCAGCTCACCTGTGAACTAGAGTCCACTTAAGAATTGGCTTGTCTCCATTTATGTGCAGTTGAGCGAGGAAATGGGGATGCAGAAGGACTGAAGGTCTGGTATAGGGAATTGCAGGAATTCTGTCAGTGGAAATCCTACATGCTTAAGGCCAACAACACCTGGACAAAAAGGGGAGATCAGATAGATGAGTAGGGGCAGCTTTGACTAGTTTAGCAGAACTTCCAGGCTTGAGCTGGACTACTTCTGGAGTCAGACTAAGGGCTTTGCAGTGTAGATGCTTCTCATGCATGAGTTTTAGGATGACTTTAAGGTTACCACTGCAATCACAGTCTTAACTCTCTTTAAACTGCATGCAGTATTGTAAGTAGTCCCTGCAGCAATATGAGGGTTAAGTGCCAAGAGCTTTCATATCCATTAGGGGCACCTGCAACTGACTGGAATTGAATGTTAGTGTACTATACTTTACTTTATACTTATCCTCCACCTGTTAATCTATTTATTTTCAATGCCTTATGTTGTTTGGTGTTCTTTCCTGTTAGGTTTCATTCTGTTTTCTACTGTCTAAATCAGGGGTGTCAGGCTCATTTGGCCAGGGCCAATTCACAAGCTAGATCTGGAGGAAGGAGCCGTGTCATCTGACATGGGTTGGAAATTTGGCAGGGGGACAAGTGATGACAGTGTTGCCGCAGCAGCCACTGCTCATCCTGCTACCACATTTCTGACCTGTGGGCAGTTCTGCAGGCCAAATGACTTGACTGCTCTCTGGATCCAGCACATGGGCTGGAAATTTGGTGGTGAGATTAGTGGCAGCTGCTGTGGCTCCTAGAGCCATGGCAATTAATGCCACAGTTGATTGCCCCCCAGTTTACATTCCTGCTCTAAATGGTTTATCTGAATTGTTTTCTGTTTACTGCTTATCTTTCCCTTCTCTTCCATGCTTTATTTTGCTATGTTTCTCTCTCTCTCTGCCCCATTGTGCATTCTTTATTATTTTCTCTTCTGCCACAACTGATCTCCCTCCACCTGTCCATATCCATTCTGTTGCCCACATCCATTCATCCATGCACATATATGAGTAGCTCACATCTACTTACTATGTCACACTGATCCTCACACATATGAACTACAAAATTTATCTATCGGCAGAGAAGCCAAGCAAGTGGAAGGGTGAAGTCAATGTGACATCCGGATTCTGGAGGGTGAGAGAGACTCCTGTCAAGGTGCTATTTGAAGAAGTTATCACTCCTAGCCTCTGATAATCAGATTTCTAAAAGCTGGCTTCTTTGACTTCTTGAAGAAAAAGGTTGTATTCTATCCCTCCCTCCCATGCTCACAGATGGGCAAGAGGAACTTTTCATATCTACCATTTTTTCTGGCTGGTTTTCCCCAGTTAACAACTCTAGCATCTGACTTTGCTGCTATTCAGTTTTCTCAAGATGTTGCACATATAACTGACTTGAGCGGCAGACAATGTGAGCTTATACTCAAGTTCTTGTTTTGGAGGTAACTCTGTTAATCACAAGGAGTAGAAACTTACAGTAGACTATGCAGCAGGCACTTGCTGAGGGGAAAAAAAAATTATTTGGCCTGAGGGAGTGGCATTTTCAAGAATCTTGATTTAAGGTTTTACTGAATGCAGAGTATTTAGGAGGTATTTTTTGACTTTGTGAAACTGGATAGTTTTGTCTGGAGATAAGTTTGATTTAAAAGCCAGATACCCAATTGACTTCTAAAAGTTTATCTTTAAAAACGATCAGTATTACTCACTAGTTGGTAACTTTTTCAAATGTACATTCTTTGAAACCTGTAACAGATGCATGATCTGTTGCCAAGCACACAGACCTTTTAAAAACAGGTAGTTCATTTTTGTGCGTGTCAGATTGCCCAGGAAGGGTAAATTATGTAGCTAACTTTTTCTCTTGTTGTTGTTAAATGAAGTCTATTACCGCACCTTGTAGAGACAGAGCTTCTTTTAAAGCACAGTGCTGAACACTGTAGTGTATTAAAACATTTAATTCTCAGCTAGTGCAAACAAGTACTGTTTCAAGGAGGTACCAAGCCATGAAGCATTATTAGGTAGATTGGATATCTGATTTGCAGCTCTTCATAATTTTATTCACTGAAGTATTCAAGGAATGTTATTTCTACTCCATATCAGTTGCATTCTACTGCCTTGCAAATTTCACCCCCGCAATTTTGTTCCCTGATGTTTTCTAAAACTTGCAGTGGTCAGAATTTTGTTGGTTACAACAGTGTTTCTAGCCCAAGGCACACTTACATTACAATTACTTACATTACTTACAATTTTCTGTGGCACACCTGTTAAGGCATTCCCCATCCTTGTACCTATGGTAGCTCATTGCCGTGGCTAAATTCTGTGGCACACCTGTTCATTTCTGATGGCACGCTTTTGTGCCGCAGCACGCTGATTGGGAAACGTTGAGTTACGACAACCTGTGGGGGGCAGGCCGTGGACGTGTACGTGTGTGTGTGTTCAGACAGTGCATGTTTTCCTAAAACCTCAACTCTGAGAAGTAAATTTTGCATTTCTTTTTTTAGATATGGGGGTAAACGCATTGAATTCCTTGTTACATCTGGAAGCAATGTTTTTTTAACATATAGGATATCAGTTTGCATGCTGTCATGGGGCAGCAAAATGCAACTACTAGGCTAGGGACAGAAGTTGCACATAAACTGGTTTAAGTGTTCAGAAACTGGTTTAAACCTGTAACAACATAAATTCAGTGCACATAAACCAGTTGCAAAATGGCTGAAACTGGTTTAAGGTAAACCTAGTTGAATGTAATATCGGACTTAAATGATTTAGGCTAAACCAGTTTATGAAACTTCTGCCCCAGACCCCTTCCTGGTTCAAGTTAAATTATGGTCCCTCAGCATCACAGTATGCTTTGCAGCCCTGGGCTGAGTTTCTGTTTCAGAAAGCAGGGTTGGCCTCACCCATCTGTTCCCTAGACAGGCTGGCTGACAAGGGGGTGGAGGTGGGAAACCTGGCTGGGGACCACAGCCGGGTCTGCAGTGGGGGCAGCCCCTACCAGAATTTTCCCTGCTGGAGCAGAGGCATCAGCTGGCAGGCTCAGGCAAAGGGAAGGAGGGAGGGATGAATCCCCTCTTCCACTGGCACGGGACCCCAGCTGGGGTTTGCTTGGCAGGGACTGGAGTGAAAGGGGTGGGGGCATGAGGCGGGGTGGGGGGGCAACCACTTGGGAGGGACTACCCCACCCGGAGAACCCTGGCCTAGGGTCTGAGGCGAGGGAGGGGGTTTAAACCCCACTTCCCTGGCTGAGAGCGCTGGCCCTGGATGGGGTATGACCATGCCCCCTGCTCTCCGCTTGACCCTCCTTTCTGGGCCCTGGGCAATCCCTCCCAGGCTGTTGCCCCTCTACCCTGGTGGGAAGGGCAGGGAGGAGGAGCAGGAGCTGCTGCTTTGGTGCAGGGTCCTGTTGGCGCTGGGCAGCTGCCTCAAGGAAGTGCTGTGCCCTGGGCTGCTGCCAGGGCCCTGCTGCCTTTATGCCCTTGTAAACTGCCTGGTGCTGCACTATCACCTGCTCCACAGGCTGTGCTGGGGCTGCGGTCGGGGCTGGCCCAAAGGTGGCACTGGGTAAGGGGTGGGGGCCTGCTGTGCTCCTGTGGCTGCTGGGGCTTCCTGAGTGAGCTGGTGATGGTGTCATGCAGCCACAGCTACTGCCGCCGCTTCCTGCACCACAAGCTGTGGGTTTGCTGCTGCAAGTGCTTCCCTGTGCTGCTGCCACTTACCCCTTTTGTGCTCATCTAGCTTGCTGAGAAGTGGTTCCCAGGTGAGTGTAAGTGGGCATGGGGTCATGGACACCTGGGGGAGCTGCTGGGCCAGGGCTGCTTCCAGGAGGTGCTGGGTACTGCCAGCTGGGTGCTATGAGCAGGTGGGTGGCATGGCCCTGATGCGCACAGCGTGGCCCTCATGGCATGGCCCCACTATCTGCCCTGCTCCAGTCTGGAGCTAGCCCCAAGCACTCAACAGGGTCACCTTAGGGCTCTCTGCCTGTTTAGTGGGAGGGACAGGGAAAGACCCACCTGTGTGAGACCCTCCCCCCCACGCACGTGCACACACTGGCCTGTCATAGCTAAGTCCCCCGTCCCCCACATTGTGTCTAATGCCCCCTTCTCCCCCACCACTGGTGCCCAGTTGCATCTGAGCCCCCCGCCACTGTTGTTGCCCCGTTGTGTCTGAGGCACCCTTCTTCCACTACTGTTGCTCCGTCATGTCTGAGACCTTCTCCCACCCATTGCTGCACCATTCTGTCTTAGACCCCCTTCTCCCCACCCCCCATCCCTGCCCTGTCCAAACAGAGTAGGGCTTTCAGTGACAACTCCCGAATTTTCCAGTGTTCCCTGAGTTGGCCCTGGCAGTGCTGCCTGCAGGCACCACTGCCCCTTATGGCTTTCTGTAAAGGGATGTGTCTGTGCCCAGGGCCAGCACTCTGTGCCAGGGAAGGGTATTTAAAGCTCCTTCTTAGGCCCTGGACCCCAGCTGGGGTTTGCTGGGGGGGGCAGTTCCTCCTAGTCTGTTGCCCCCCCCACCTCATGCCCCAGTCCCTGCTCGAGTGGAGAGCAGGGGGCATGACCATACGCCCCTGGTGCTGGGATGGGGGTAGGGATAGCCTTGGAGTTTCAGTCCCTTCCCTTTGGCAGTGGCTGGGAGGCATGCTGTAGCACTCCTGGATTCTGGCCTGAGCCACTGCAGGCATGTGGCTGCATTTCCTGAATCAAAAGTGAATGTCTGTTCACTTGCTTCTCAGTTTTATCTCTGCAGTTTAGACTAACCTGCAAAGACTGAATCAATTCAGCCTCTGGGTTTTTGACTGTCTGTGCTTAGCTTGAAAGAGCTACTGTTGGAGCTAACAAAGTGTGAGGACTTCAGAACCAGTTAATGTAACTTGCAAGTAGGGTCCATTCACAGGGCAGCAGCAATGGACTTGCCCTTTCCTAATACAGTTGTAGATTCAGGTTTGTTCATTTTTTTTCATTGCTCAATTAATTGAACCAAAGACAGGTAAATGGACACTTAAGTAATAGGTCATCATCATGAGTTTTGAGAGTTCTCAGTGAAATACTGGTTTGTGTCTGTGCTACATGTTTTATAACTGTGTTAAAAATATAATTTCTGAAGGTGTTAGCATGCAAGGAATGAAATTTCTGATGTGATGGTTTTCTAAAATGCTTCAATTCTGCAATGCACCAAGCCTGCTGTATAACTGTATTAGCTGATCTTCCTCTGTAAAATTCAAAGCAAAACGTAAGCAGATCAAACATTTCACTTTCGGCAAAAACAGGGTAAATGGGCTTTGCATGTGTATGTTTTTAAGGTGGAGGCCAGAATAGTCCTCTTTGTCTTCCTACCCTTGGCTCTTAACTATTTTGCCTCTGGCATTGCCAGTCTGGTGGTTATCTGAATCTTTTTCTATGAAGTGCACTTTCTTCCTTATTGCAGGGTAGAATTTAGCTCTGTGTCTTGCTTGGGTTATGCTGTCTCCTGCATTGGACACTGTAACCTCTCAAGCATTGGAATTGCCTTGCTTATATGTCTTTGAGCTAGGTCTGAGTGTGCCTGGACTATGTAATTCTTAAATACGAAGTGCGCAGGATTGTTACGAAAAATCAAGAATGGAGAAAGGGTAAATGATTGCAGTCATAGTGTAATCTCTCTTTGTATGGAAAGCTTTGGCAAGATGGCAAATTCACATCTTCCTATGTGAATATTGGTTGTTTCTTCTTGCATGATAGATACCAATATACAGATTGATTTTTTTAAAGTTCTTTAAAACGGCTGAAAGATGGTTTGTTGTTTCAAAAATGGCACGTTCTGTGGTGCAGAGGAGGAAGCAGAGAGCAGGCTACTGACTTGATTACATGTTGTACATTTTCATGAGTATTTGATGGAAAGTTTAATAGAGTTGGGTGTTAGGTTGCATTCCAGAGCATGAAGCTGGAGACTTTGCCTATAAAAATAAGCATAAAGGCTAGTGGCATTGGCATTAGGCCAAATGTTGTACTAAAGACCATAGGATTTTGCAGTAATCTTGTGTTCAGAAGTTTTGGGGGCCCACTGGGTAATACACATGTGTTAATTGAAAATGAGAATATTGGCATTTAAGCATGTCTGGAAATGGTTGATGTATTTCTGCTGAATTTTATTCTTGCTAAGAATGCCTAGTTGTTAGTATAAAATTGGAGTTAAAAGTTTCTAAAATGTTTACTAAGATTGCATCCCTTTTTATCACTTTTCCAAATATTCCTGGGAGCCAAGTTTTGTTTTTTACTAATATTTACAGAAAGCACACTTAGTTGCTGAGATTCTTTTAATAAACAATGAAATTCATTCCACCGTGAATCTAAATTTGTTATATGTGGCAGTAGCTTGAAAGTTAGGCTGCCCTGTTAACAAACAAGATCATTTAGCTGACTAGTTACCTACCTTGGACTATCTGATTACCAGAACCTAGTGCTTAAAAGTTCCAGTTAACAGCTGCGGGTTTACTTTTTTGTTCACTCAGTGTTCACTGAACAATTTCAAATAGTGAAGTGATTCATAAAAATCAGGTCTTGAGTTATACTCCTTTATGGGCAGTGAGGCTTTTTCCTAAAATAAATGTAGCAGATAGTTTTTCCAGTTGTTTGTTGGCATCATCCCAGCCTCCTTGCTTCATAAAGTTTTGAATCAAAACATATATTACTGTTATTCACAGAGGAGCATTGCTTAGCTGAAAGAAAGGAACAGGAGTTAAACTGGAAAACAAAGAGGGGTCATAATTTTCTAGCTCTATTTGCCCTTTTAGTACTTAGAAAACCCATTTTATTTTGTTTTAAATCCAGGCTGTCAAACAACTCATTCCCTGGGCTGGGTCTCGCCCCAAACCTCAACTTCTGGGTGCCTTTCAGTAGGCTCATGAGCCAGATAGAGCGGCTCCATGAGCCAGATCCAACCTGTGGGCCATATGTTGACTTGCATGTTTTGAATGTTTTGCAGTTAAAATGTCCTTTGTCTCTCTCCTCTATCCCTTTCCCTCCTTCAGTTATTTTGAAGGTTTAAAATGTGACATTTGCTAGTACTCTTTGTTTTTCAAATGTCCATGTAAGCTCCTCTGAGACTAGATTATATTGTAATGCCATTTTTGCATTCAGTTCTTGTATAACTGAAGTTTCAGATAAATAACTGGAGGGCACATCCTATTCATAGCTATAATCTGGGTGTGGAGTAGAATCTGGCTTTTTTTGTTGTCATTATGGCAAAACTTGAGGGAGTTTGCTGCTCATTGTCAGACACTTGTCCTGAAATGTGTCCTCAACTTTATCTATATTCTAAACTCACCTCTGACCTTGCTATTTCAAAGTGTCTAGGCATTTTCCCTAAGCTGCTGTCTAGTACAGTACGTTCCTCTCAGCTGCACTTAAACCTCATGCTTCACATATTTCAGTTGGGAAAGTAGTGAAGAAGACTTGCGGAAGAGAGATTTCTGTTCTGTGCGTACCAAATTTTGAAAATGAAGGATGTAAATGCCTTAGAGTGGCCCCATGCATATGCCTATAATTGTGCCAGAGATGGAGAGTATGAGAGTATTGCTGAGTATGCAATCAGGAACACTTTAAAATATGACCACGGTGCCTCATTTTCATGAATTGCAGCTGGGGAGCAGGAGTGAGCAGAGTGGGGCAGACTTCATGCTGGGCTCCCAGATTTGGCATGCAGACACTGTTAACATGTCCCAGTTGGGGGTTCTGAGACTGAGTATTAGCAATGGCTGGCTGCGTTTTCCCCCACTCCCTCTTCCCCTTCATCTACAGGTGCCTGATTGGGTGGGAAGTATCCCAAAGCTCACAAGAACCTCAGGGACTTCTAGGGTATGGGAACCCTAAAATACCTTTGAAGCTTGATACAGCTCTAAACTATATTGTGGTTGCAGAACTAGTAGCAACCATGGACTTCTCTCTCTGGAGCTTGTTGAGAGCACCCCCTTGGGTGTCAGCCTCTGGGTCTTTGTAGTTTTGGGGGGTAGAATTGTGATTTGCCACCTTGGAGGCAGAAGGTAGAACCTTTGGAGCTTATATTTTGGATGTTTTAACAAACATTTCCTGGAGCAGGGTTAGGTTGGGAAGGGAGGTACTTATTTCAAGTCATTGTTTTGATTCCTGTTTGTTTTTCTTACAACCCTTTATTAAACCAACACACTCATATAGTAAACAGGCAGATTGTGTGTGATATTCATTACATTGTAGCCCCATGCCCATCACAATAATGTTTATGAACAGAGAAGCTTACCTCCATGGGAGATGGACTGTCTCATGTAAGGATGCTGGAAAGTGTGCATTTCATGGAGAAGCACCCGGAATCCCCTAGGACACAATCTGTTTTAAGTCTTTCTGTCTATTTGAGATAGGGAAACTTCCACTAATTAAGGGAAGGATGAGATTATGAGTGTAGACCAGTAGTTTGAGTGCATGTTAAAATTAAGAGATTGAATTGAAAAGTTCATCCCACTGTATATCAGAAATCCTAGAAGCACAGTTATGGTTGCGTTTTTGTCTCTTTAATATTAAAACTTTCAGTTAATTGATAAACTATTTCATAACTCTTCCTCACTCTCTTTTCCTTTCTTGATTCCATTCTCTCTTTGATTTTTAGTCTTTTCATTACTGTTTTTCTCTGTCTTTGCATGAATACCAGGAAGCTGTTTAACTGAGTTGAGTGCCCACAATCTAAAATAAGATAAAGACACCACACCCCAAAGACCAGAAAATCTAATTTAATCATTCAACGAAGTTCCAGCAGAATTATGTTTTTGTCCATTTTTATTATAAAATGATTTATTCTGGTTCAAGCATACTTCTAATATTTCCCTTTAAAATTTTTCATGTGTTATTTCTTCCTCATATTGAGTAAAGAAATTTCTTGGTACTGATTTCTCCTGTCTGGTTACGGTTGGTTTGTTTGTGAAATATTAAATCTTTTTTTTTTTTTAGTATAAGCTAGCAAGCTTTCATGCTCAAATTCCTGCACTTGGATTGCTTGAAATTCCTTTGGTTTGACTTCTGTGGCGCTAATGCACATTACACTTAACTTTATTCCAGATAAAGTATATAAAATACATATTTATATGTATAAAAATATCTGTTGTAAAGGAAGGTGGGTTATTGAAATCAATCTGGGTAATGCAGTTCTTCCATTTAATTTATAGTGATGTTAGGGTCTGGGATGATTGAGCGATAAATAACAATTTCCACCTTCCAGCAGAGTTAATTTTGTGCTCTCTAGAAACTTTATTGAAATCTGATTGGTGTGGTCATATGCATCTTCAGAACTTGCTTCATATTGCCCTCTGTGTACCTTCTCTGTGGACAATACCTTATTGTCACTTCAATGCTTAAATCTATAATAGGTTGCAGAGGATTAAGGGCTTGATTCTGCTACATGCAGATGGTTCTTCCTTCTTCCTGGCTTCAATTGAGAGATAAGAATGCTTGTTGTTCTGCAGAACCAAGCTCTAAATGATTAACTTTAGTAATCTTAACATTGTTTGGTTATATTAACATATGGCTTTGCACCTCTGCATCACCTTTTTTTTGGTATTACCTGGGTGCCTAGATTAGGGATTTTCAGTGAGGACATGGCACCCTGGGATAAAGCGAGATCCTTTTAAATGTTGCTCAGGGTGTTGCACATTATTAGCACTATTAGTTGTGCAAACAACTATGCATGATTTACAAGAGTGAGAATCTTTAGTATCAAAAGCATTCTGACCTGTTGTGGTCTTTCTGTGTTTTTTGCAGCAGATGAATCTCTCTTTTTTTCCACAGTGAAAAAAAAAAGTAAGTTAAAGAGTTGATGCGTCTCTCTCCCTGCTCCTGGATGTGGCTTGGCTGCATGCCAGGATGGTCTCCCACCTTCATGGGAGCCCTTCAGCTCTCGACCCCTCCCTGCCTTCTGGTGCTTGACCACTGAGAACCTGCTGACTCTGCCAGATTGGCCTGTGGCATCTCAGTCTTACTTGTCTCACTCAGGTCTTGCTAGCTCTTAGCAGAGGGGATTCTGCTAGCTAGAAAAATCACACCCTTGTCTGGTTCAAGCACTTGGAAAAGATGGATCCCCTCTTCCATGGAAAAGGCCTGCTTGTATGGTGAAATGCTCTGACAGTTATCGCTGACAAGTTGGTTAAAGGATTACATTACAGGGTTAAGGGATATAAAACAAGGTTTATTATAAAAAAAACGAGAACAAGCATCAGAAATCAGTAACCACATATTGAGATACAGAGATAAAGGAACAATCAAACAAAAGATAATATCAGAACAATAACCTGTTCCTAGCCTGCATCTTGCATCCAAGAATGCAGTTTTGACTCAGGATCCTAGTTGAGGGACTCCAGTATTTATCTATGCTCAGGAAAAACTGAAGACCGCCCCTCAGCTCTCAAGGCAGAGATTAAGAACAGTTTCTTATCTGGTCATTTACATATCTCCCACATTGGATCTCAGTGGGAAGGTGGGGACACTATGCATATGACTTTCTGACCTTCCAGAAAGGTGAATGTTTGCCAGACAAAAAGTTGTTCCTGATCTAATTAAGACCAGCATGATAAGATGCACATCCTTTCAGACATGGAGAATACTAATCCAGTGTCCCTAAAATGCTGTCTCTAGCTTAATTTCCTCCACAGCAAAAAAATGTTCTTTCTATTCCTCTGTGCTACTTATGTTAACTGTAAAATGTAAATTTGTAATTGTTTGAGAGGGCCTATTTGTGAGTAAACGCACCTTTTCAGTTGCTAATTCTAAGCCAGTTTTACTGTTTAGCCTTTCATAGGTGCCAAAAAGCTTGTTGTTTATCACTTCAAAGTCATTGTTGTATTGTGTAATTCTAGTTCCATGATATCGTATTAGAAATACATTTTAGATCAGGACTGTCCAAGTTCTAAGCAGCTGTGGGCCTGAGGTTGTACACTGCATGTTCCTCATCCTCACCTTGCACCATATGCTTGAATGTCTTCCCCTTCTTCCCCCAGGGATGCAGAGGTACAGGCTGCAGCAGTACTGTATGCCCTGTCCCCGCTTAGGTTTCTTGGCTTTGGGCTCCCCCACTGTATGGTGCCTGGGCACAGGGCTGCAGGCTTCCCTAGCACTGCAGGCTGTGCTGCATAGGCAGGGAAGGGGAAGCGAGAGGAAGGGAGACCCCTGCTGCCAGAGCAATGTGGGGAAATCCGGGGAATTCAATTTAAGTCTTTGCAAGACATATGCAGGCCACTGATTGGCCAGCCCTGGTCTAGATACTTAAAGCACTCCTCCCAACTGTAAATAATATTTATTTGTTTTCCATTGCCTTTTGAACTGTGATATCTTCCAGACTTGGTTGCCTCTTGATTCTTTCCTTTGTCTACTCTGACTTTCTCTTTGCTGGAATCTTCCCACAAGCTCTTCTACAATGCTAACTTGTAAAAAGTCTCTGTGTCTACATTTTATGAGGCTGTGTGTCATGGCTAGTTATCTTAAGCATGTATGGGAAGGTACTTAGTCCAAGCAGCCATAATTTCATCTAGTATGTTTTGCTGAAATATGTAGTCAGCAGACTAGTGATTTTATTCAAAGCATCTTAATCTCAACGGATGGTAGGATTTAGAGAAAAGTCAAACATGGTACACAGCTGCACCGTGAAACAAGATCTGACCTTCTGGTTCTCATGTTTTCAGAGCCAGGATCTCCTAGCAGCTTTGTTTTTTCTTTCCCTATCCAGCTGTACCTCGTTCTGTGCTTGATAAAAGTTGGCACTTAAGGTAAAGGTCTTACCGTTTTTTCCCCTGTTGGTGAGACTTTTAATTCTTATCCCCAGCATCATGGTTTCAGGCAAATTGATGCATGATGTTGGTAATTTTTAGTAGCTGTAACTAGGGCGGGGTGACCAGGGCAGATGCCCTGCGCACTGACTTGGGCGGGGGAGAGAGGTAAAGGAGGGGCTGAAAAATAACAGCTGCTGGTGACACTGGGAGTTTCCACTGTCCCAGTTTGTTGCAGCTGCCCCAGGTGCCCAGCTGCTTTTTTTTTATGCCTCTAGTAATCTTCGTTGGTCATGCTGAGCAAGTGGACAAGAGCTGCTGTTATTGTGTGTTCTAATCTACAAAGTAGGATTGTAAAGGGAAGTGATGTTTTTATTTACCAGAGTTTCACACACGTAACTGAACTATGCATAAAAATCTGCCCTTTCATTGTGATGATGTCAAAACCAATGTCAATATCTGCTTTAAAAAACAGCTGAGTATCAAAAAAACTCATTTGTTATGTGAAATGCTCCTAATTCTCTAAGGTTACTCAGCATGTCTTAATTTTTTGGGTACAGACCCTATTTTTAACTCATCCATGCTTTATACAGATCAGTACCGAAGGACTGTATAAATGTGGTAAATCAACATGACTGCATTTGGATAGCGTTATGGTGATGTAAACAACATCAGGACATGACAGCACAAATTTGTGGTTTTCTGTGACCGTATTAAATGTAAAAGGGAGTCTTTATTTTTTAAATTTTTTTTTGTAGTTAAAGAATGAAATATACTGTGAGTCCTGTGTGAATCCCAGTCCTAGTCTGTAGCTGATGGGAATGGCTAGGCTGATAGGTTCCTGCTTCCTGGGCCCTGAAATTCCATCTTTTATATTAGCCTCAAGATGATGTTCAATCTGGAATGTTAACTCTGTGATGGAAGGGAGAGAAATACATAATGTATGTCTATTAGATACTATTATATGTAGCTGTACAGACAAAGCTCTGGGGCAGTAAAAGCAGAGCATGTTTGCTGTGGAAATACCTAGGGAATCTTTGCCCCAGACAAAATCTCCCTGCTGGGGTGAGGAGGGGCACTGCTCTCCCTCTTCCTTTAAGCTGCTTTACTCTGGAGTTTTTCTATAGTGTAGAAGTGATAGAGAAATTGATAGAATTGTAGCTGGATAGACAAACCTTACAGGAGATGACTTGCCTTTGTGGCAAGGGTGATGCTAAATTTTCCCCCTCCAGTTCTTGTAGTGTCTTAAAAAATAGAATCAAGTAATAAATTGCATCATTTTACTTTTAGGATGGACAAAAAGATAATGCTGAGTGACTATATTATGAAGAGTTTCCTGGTAAATGGCATGGAGTTCCCAGTTTATACCTCCAAAATATACTGTAACTCTACTGGTGGTTTATCTCTATTGGTTGCTGGCTGTGTCTTTGAAGAAATAGAGACCATAGGGGTTTTGTTAAGTAACACTTTATAAGCATTATTCAAAATTGGATAGAGATCTCAAAGACTAATCTTTTGAATGCTATTACAGATTGAACGCATTCTTTTAATTTTAAATATCTGAATAACTGGAGATTGTAAGTAGTGCAAGATCTTAGACCTTAGCTCTTCTTTGGTTGGGCACTAAATTTAAAAAATGGTTTGGGTAAAATATTTTAACAGTATACGGTCGTGAAAAGAGTAGGAGTGGTTATATAGGTAAGACATGGGATTTAGAGGTTAGATTATTTGAAGTGTATTCTTAGTGCTGTTGTGGCTTTGGTCAAGTAAATTCTTAGCTTCCATTTCCTTTTTAATAAAAATAAATAATTGCATTAATAGGCTTTCTATCACACTCATCACTATAGTAACTGAGCATTTCACATGTTAACTTGTCAGCTCTAGGGCTGGTCAGGAATTTTCCAGTGAAACCTTCCTTCACACAAATGCCAACTAATTAACATCAAACTTTTTGCGTGGCAATAAAAACTGCAGTGAAATTTCCGTCAGGAAGTATCTCGGGTCCAAGGTGAAATCTCCAATGCAAACCAAAGGAAGAAAAGAGACCTACTCCAAAATAGTCTCATGATTAGGGTACACATCTAGAATGTGGGATGTTTGTCACTGCTTTGTTTTGGAGCACCTTGAACACCAGTATAAAACAAGGATGTGAGTCTGAATGTACCATGTTTCACTGAGAATCCTAACCATGATTAGGCTTTTTTCAGGGGCTAGGGAGAAGGAGTCTGTCCCTCAAGTTTTTTGCCAAATATATTGTATATAATGCAGATCAGGAAGTGATGTGTATGATGGGAAACCAACTTCATACTAAGCTGCAATCCTGACTTTTGTCAGTGTTTAAAAGTTCATACTTTGACTTGGGTAACAAGGCACAGAAAATATTTGCATTAACACTGTATAGTTGAGAATTAGAATTCATGTCTGTTGAGACCCAGTCCAGTTCTGCAATAATGAACCTTTTCCCCACTAGTATAATGAGGTTTAGCAGTTCTGGGGATCTTAAATTCTCTTGGCTCAATGACTTATCCCATAAAAATGATAAATAAGTGCATCTCATCACAGATCTTGCAACATGATCATTTGAACCTATTTTTCAGTTTTTTGTGTTGGGGATAAGAATTACCGTATTTTTCGAACCATAAGACGCACCTGACCATAAGACGCACCCAGTTTTTATGGCAGGAGAGACTATGTGTGCCGGTGGCCGGCCATTTTTATTGCCGGCTCCCGGCCACCAGCACGGGCGCTGGCTTCCGGTGTAAACAAGCGGCAGATGTCCCGCTCGGGCTCCGCCACCTCCGCGGGCAAGCTCTGCCCCGTCTCCCCGGGACACGGCATAAACAAGCGGCGGGTGTCCCGCTCGGGCTCCGCCGCCTCCGGGGGCAAGCTCCGCCCCGTCTCCCCGGGACACGGCATAAACAAGCGGCGGGTGTCCCGCTCGGGCTCCGCCACCTCCACAGGCAAGCTCCGCCCCGTCTCCCCGGGACACGCACCTTCGGACCATAAGACGCACCCTTATTTTCCCCCCACTTTTGGGGGGGGGAAAAGTGCGTCTTATGGTCCGAAAAATACGGTAAATAGTAAAATTTAGCTAAAGAATTGTGAGAGCTACTGGAATGGAGATAATTGTGCATAGTATGCACAATTGGTGTCTGTAAAGGTGTCTGTATTTTACTGTTCTGTATTTTGTTTACTTATCCTTTAAGGTACTAAGAGGTAAGGATAAACATTTAGATTTTTAAAAAATATATGGCATTTTTCTGAGTAAGCAGAATGATAGAACTATTAAGTGTGTTAGGGTATATATTAAAAATGAGGTGAATGAAGTATTGATGTTACTCTTTTCCTGTTGTGCTTGCAACAAGAGAAACCAGAATTTTTTTAAAAAAGTAATTTCAGTAGCTGAATTGCTACTAAAGTTACAAGCTTCCATTATTTAGTCAAATTATAATTCTAATTTTGACAGGGTACAGTTTTAATAGATATAATTGAAACTTAGGGTTGGAAGGGACCTCTGCAGGTCACCTAGTCAACACCCCCTGCTCAAAGCAGGGCCATCCTCAGCTAGATCATCCCAGCCAAGGCCTTGTCAAGCTGGATCTTAAAAACCTCCAAAGATGGAGATTCCACCATTGCTTTGAGTAACCTGTTTCAGTGCTTTATGGCTAAGATTAGTGTTGTGCTTTACTACCTTTCTAGTGAGAGAGTTTTTCCTGATATCTAACCTAAACGTTCCTTGCTGCAACTTGAGACTATTGCTCCTTGTTTTGTCATCTACCATCACTGAGACAGTCTAGCTCCTTCCTCTTTGGAGCAACCTTTAAAGTAGTTGAAAGCTGCTATTAAATCCTCCCTCAGTCTTCTCTTGTCCAGACTAAATAAGCCCAGTTCCCTCAGCCTCTCCTCAGAAGTCATGTGCCTCAGCCCCCTAGCCATTTTCATTGACCTCCGCTAGACTCCATCCAATTTGTGCACATCCTTTCTGTAGTGGGGGAGCCTAAAACTGGACACAGTATTCCAGATGTGGTCTCACCAGTGCCAAATTGAGGGGAGTAATCAGTTCCCTTGTTCTGCTAGCAACGCTCCTACTCATGCAGCCTAGGATGCTATTAGCCTTCTTGACAACAAGGGCGCACCATTGGATTATACTCAGCTTGTCCACTGTAACCCCCAGGTTCTTTTCTGCAGAACTGCTTCTTAGCCAGTCTTGTGCATCCCCAGCCTGTATCTAACTTTCTTAAGATACTTTTAGAGAACTGAGATTTGGGTCTTGACCTGCATAAGCACATACACAACTTACACATACAAACACATACACAATCCCCGGGGGTTACAAGAAATAATGGCCACAAGCTAGAAGAGAGCAGATTTAGATTGGATATTAGGAGGGACTTCTTCACAGTTCGAGTGGCCAAGGTCTGGAACGGGCTCCCAAGGGAGGTGGTGCTCTCCCCTACCCTGGGGGTATTCAAGAGAAGGTTGGATGTGTATCTAGCTGGGGTAATGTAGGCCCAGCACTCTTTCCTGCTTATGCAGGGGGTCGGACTCGATGATCTATTGAGGTCCCTTCCGACCCTAGCATCTATGAATCTATGAACTTATTTTCCTCCATGGGTAATGTAATTGGCTTGAGTAGTATTGGTCACATGACTGAAGTTACACATGTGCTAATGTGCTGGCAGTATTGGGGTCTTTGTAGTTTAGGGAAACAGAAATGAAGGCAAACTTATTAGCATTAGGAATATGCCATTACATCTTTTTTTTTCTTTTTTAAAGTAAGCAATACTAGCTTGAGTCATGGTTCTGCAATGATTCTGGGCAAGTCTTTGTCAAGCATTTGTTTGTTACATTTCAGTGTCTTTTCTGTGACCCTGTATTATTGTCTCATACTGCTCAGAAATCAAAGGAATACAGAGATATATATTTAGCTAAATTGTAGGGATTGTCTTCGTGTAAGCAGCAGCATATTGTATTTACCCAAATCCAAGACAACCCTGAATTTAAAATGGTTCCCCAGTAATTAGAAATAATATATGGAAAGTAATAATACATGGTAAAATTATAAATTTGTTAAAATTTGTTATCATTTTTGTACGGAATCTCATTGGAGTATTGTCTTAAATTTGTTCCCCACATGACTGCAGGGAATGGGAGACTGGTAATGAGGGAGTGGAACAGCAATGGAGCAGGTGGTAGGGGACAGGCAATGGGGGCACACAAGATAAGACAGGTGGTTGGAGAAGCAGTGAGGGCAGTGAGGTACAGGCAGTAGGGAGCAGATGGTAGGGGGAAGAGGGAGGTGGAAGGGGTATGGGCAGTTTGCTACCTGTTCTCCCTGACCACCCACATTGCTTCTGCCTTGGGTCCCTGCCATCCCTTTTCTCTCTTTTTTCACATCTCTGCACCCTCACCCCCTTACCTTTGCTCTGGTGCCAGCAGGCTCCATCCCTGCTGCATCCTAAAATACAGAACATGGCCCCAGCCCAGCCCCAAAGCAGCAGCACAGAGCTGGCATTAGTGCTACAGAGCTGGGCTGGGGCCATGCTCTATGCTGTAGCAGGGATGGAGCCTGCTAGCACCATAGCAAAGGGGCCGGGGGCAGAAGTGGCATGGTTGGAGATGGGGGAAGGGACCAGATGAGGGAGAAAGGAGGCAGCAGGGGCTAAAGCCTGTAGGAGAGCAGCTTGGCGAGGGTGCAAAAGCAGCATGGGGTGAAATGGTGGGGACATGGGGAGTATAGGCCCAAGGCTATGAGTGAGGAGTGGCAGGGGGTTCCAGAAATTTGGTAGTGGGGCAGTGTTAATTGGACCCATGAGGACCCGCAGCAGCTCCTCAGAATTGCCTGTGTACTCCACAGGCCCAAATAATTGCCCACTACTGCTCTAGACGGGAGGAGGCTATGGAAAACCAAAAGAATGAGACTTAGATAGGAGCCAATGCATGATTCACTTGTTGAACACAGCATATAGAACAACCATATTTTCTTCCATATAACCCATACCTTCCTCCCCCAAACCAACTGGTGGAAACTGGAGTGCATCTGGTCCATGGGCCTTACTTTGCCCACCCCTGTTCTAGAGTCTGCGTGTACTGCCCATGCTCTGTATCAGAGTTCACAACAGTTTTCAGTTCTCATCTGCAGAGGTCCTCCAAAGCTGTCCCACCAGCATCTTTGAATGGTCCTTTCCAGCTTGTAACCATAGCTTCCTTTTAGCTTTTCCTGGCCGCTGCCTGGAGATGTGCTGTGCCTGGGTTTCTCTCTGAGTGATAGGGGATCCTTGTGTTTTTCTGTTCTTCCTTTTCTCCTTTTACTCAGATACTGAAGTTGCTTGGGCAGAGGATAAAACAGGTTTGTAAGGACAGACTGAGCTATAAAGCAACAACATGTTTTCATGGCCTTTTATGACAGCTGCTTTGCCTTCACTTTCACTTATAGAACCAGGCATAAAGAACCTGGGTGAATTTAGTATCTTTGAAAATATTTTCTAATGCTGATTTTAAATAGGCATAAAGGACACGCTGTTTCCTTGCACCCAGTTACCTGTCCAGAGTTGACTGTAACAGTCTCCCTCTTCCCGGCCTTAACCTTTCAACCTGCATCTCGAGCAGGTCCAGGGAGGTGATCCTCCCCCTCTATGTGGTGCTGGTCAGGCCTCAGCTGGAGTACTGCGTCCAGTTCTGGGCGCCACACTTCAAGAGGGACGTGGACGATATGGAAAGAGTTCAGAGGAGGGCCACTCGTATGATCAGGGGTCAGCAGGGCAGGCCTTATGAGGAGAGGCTACGGGACCTGAACCTGTTTAGCCTCCACAAGAGAAGGTTAAGGGGGGACCTTGTGGCCTGCTACAAACTGGTCAGGGGGGATCAGCAGGTATTGGGGGAGTCCCTGTTCCCCCGTGCGCTGCCAGGAGTGACCAGGAATAACGGTCACAAGCTGGCGGAGGGTAATTTTAGATTAGATCTTAGGAGGCGCTACTTCACAGTCAGGGCGGCTAGGGCCTGGAACCGGCTTCCAGGGGAAGTGGTGCAGGCTCCTAGCCTGGGGATTTTTAAAAGGAAGTTAGATGAGCACCTTGCCGGGGTCATCTGACCCCGGTGCTCTTTCCTGCCAAGGCAGGGGGTCGGACTAGATGATCTACCTAGGTCCCTTCCGACTCTAGCTACTATGAAACTATGAAACTATAAGTCAACAGGAAAAGTTTCCACCTTGTGTGATGGTTTGTAGATTTGAAAATTAGTGACCTAAGATAGGGACATCACATGTATTTATATAAGATTGGTCATAATTTGAAGTCCATTTGTCACATAGAAACTGTTAGTGTTACTACTAATGTGCATGTAATAAAATATTGTTGGGTGCTTGTACATGTGATGAAATTGCCCTTTTTAGCAGTTTAATTGCCCTTTATTTAGCGGTTTAATCATGTTACACTTTACACATGTGTTGGCATATTTCACTTTAATTTCATCACACTGTATATGTGTGATGGCGTAATGCGAATTAAATTACTTTGTTACATAGCAAACTAAAATGCATCGCATGTATTTTAGTTTGCTTTGTAATAAATTGCAGCAATACATCCATCTCCAGGGCTTCCTGCAGTTCAGGGGCTGCTCAGCTCACTGGCAGCTTGCTCCCCAGCTGCAGGCATGCTCTATGGTGGGGAGAAAGGCTTGGTGGGCTTCCAGTGCCCCATGCACTGTCCCTGCCACCTGGGACCACCAGGGAGCAGGCTGGCTTGCCTCTGGGGCAGCATGGGAAGGTGGCAGGAGGGTGGCTGGGTGTGTTGGTGGCCAGAGAAGGCAGTGGGGATGGTTCACAGGGTGCTGGAAGCCCGCCTAGGCTTTCAGCACCCTGTGCACCATCACTGCCACCTTCTCTGGCTGCCAGCACACCCAGCTGCCCTCCTGTCACCTTTCTGCACTGCCCCAGGGGCAATCCTGCCCATTCCTGGGCGGCCCCAGGCAGTGGGAAGGCAGTGAGGATAGTGCATGGGACACTGAAAGCCCTGGCAGGGAAAAAAAAATAAAATGGTGAGGGGCCTTTTTTTTTCCTGGCAGAGCCTGCCTATGGCCAAGGGGCAAGCTGCTGGAGGCATCTGAGCTATGGGGGGGCCCTGGTCCTTCCCTCCATAGTGGTGACGCACCCCAGCACCACCCAGGGTGGGCCGGGTGATGCTAGTGGGCTGGGTGCTGGCTCTGATCAGCTCAGGGCCTGCTGGTAGCTTGCCTCTTGGCTGCAAGCAGGCTCTGCCAAAAAAAAGGATCAGGCCCCTTGCTGTAGAGTGACTGCGCCCCTAAATTTAAATGGTGGGTTTTTAACCACCAATTAAAAACCCACCGTTTCTATTTACGGAGAACTAAACCCCTGGCATGTGTACAAGCAACCCTTGATTGATACATAGCCTGTATCAGAACCAAGCTCCCAGGTAAGAGAGAGGGGCCAGGGTAATGTTGGGACTAGGGGATCAGTATACACACCCACAGGAGGCCTCAAATGCCTCTACACAAACGCTCGTAGTATGGGCAGCAAGCAGGAGGAACTCACCCTCCTGCTGGCTGACACCAGCCCGGACATAGTGGGGATTACAGAAACGTGGTGGGACGAAACGCATGATTGGGCGGTGAATGTCAAGGGCTATAGGCTGTACAGGAGGGACAGGATAGGAAAGAGGGGTGGGGGCATGGCACTCTATATTAAGGAGGAATACACATCCTCGTTAATTAGCAAGGAGCCAGGGGAGGGGCACTCTGAAGTGCTTTGCGTTAGAGTACAAGGCAGTCGAGGGGAAAGGGACTTAATGGTGGGAGTCTACTACAGACCTCCCAACCAGGGAGAAGAGCTTGACCAGGAATTCTTGGGTCAGCTCACAGAGGTAGTGAAGGCTAAGTCATGGCGGACCTGAACTTCCCAGACATCTGCTGGGAAGAACAGTCAGCCAGGTCTGAATGCTCACGTAGGTTCTTGGCCAGAGTGCAGGACCTCCATCTAACCCAGGAGGTGCACAGCCCCACCAGGGGAGACGCCTTGTTGGACCTAGTGCTGGCCACAGGTGATGACCTGGTGAGGGGGCTACGGGTGCTCGACCACCTGGGCGACAGCGATCATCGCCTGCTGGAATTCACCATCCAGCACAAGGTGGCAAGGCATGCAGTAAGGCAGTGGCCCTAGAGTTTAGGAGGGCAAACTTCAACGAGCTAAGGAGGATAGTTGGAGAAGTGCTGAGGTCCCGGACAGGAGGGGAGCCAGGTGTCCAAGGAGAGGTCGCTCCTTAAGGAGACGATCCTCCAAGCCCAAAGAAAGGTAATCCCAACGAGGATCAAAGGGAGCAGGAGAGCACACAAGCCTCCACGGCTCACCAAAAGCATCCGGGAATGTCTCCTTGCTAAAAAGGAGGCTTACACCCAATGGAAAGAAGGGGTCATCACCAGGGAGGGCTATTCTGTAGTTGCTCGGGGATGTAGGGGGGCAGTTAGGAAGGCCAAGGCAGAGATGGAACTGGGACTAGCTTCCCAGATTAAGGACAATAAGAAGTCCTTTTTTAAATACATAGGAGGTAAAAAGAAGGTCCCGGGTAATGTGGGGCCCTTGCAGGACGCGTTGGAAAATTTGGTCGTCACACCGGACGGCAAAGCTAACACGTTTAACGATTTCTTTGCCTCTGTCTTCCTAAGTAGGGACCAGAACAGCCACCTTCCTGCTGGGCCCCCCTCGGGCCCTGGGGGAGGCACACCTGGGCCACGGGTTAGCGAGGATTTAGTTAGGGAGCTTCTGGAGGGGTTGGACGTATTCAAGTCAGCTGGCCCGGATGATCTCCACCCTAGAGTTCTAAAGGAACTGGCCGAGGTCATTGCAAGTCCCCTGGCACAACTTTACGAGCACTCGTGGTGCTCTGGTGAGGTACCGGAGGACTGGAAGAGGGCCAATGTGGTCCCCATCTTCAAAAAAGGCAGGAAGGAGGACCCGGGAAACTATAGGCCGGTTAGTCTCACCTCGATCCTAGGCAAGCTGTTTGAGAAAATTATGCTGGCACACATCCAGGAGGGGCCAGCAGGAGACTGCATGCTTAGGGGCAACCAACATGGGTTCATCAGTGGCAGGTCCTGTCAGACCAACCTGGTGGCCTTTTACGATCAGATCACCAGATCATTAGATGCAGGGGCAGCAGTGGATATAGTCTTCCTGGATTTCCAGAAGGCTTTTGACACTGTCTCTCACCCCGTTCTCATTAAGAAACTGGGGGGCTGTGGTGTAGACACCCACACAGTCAAACGGGTCACCACCAACTGGCTGGAGGGCCGCACCCAGAGGGTGGTAGTGGATGGGTCCTTCTCAACCTGGAAGGACGTGGGCAGTGGGGTTCCACGGGGCTCGGTCCTCGGGCCCGCACTGTTCAGCATCTTCATCAGCGATTTGGATGAGGGGGTAAAAAGCACCCTTTTCAAATTTGCTGATGACACTAAGATGTGGGGGGACGTGGGTGCATTGGAAGGATGCAACGAGCTACAATCAGACCTAGACAGGTTACAAGGGTGGGCGGACGAGAATAGGATGGGTTTCAGCACAGACAAGTGCAAGGTGATGCACCTCGGGAGGAACAACCGGCGCCATACCTACAGGTTGGGGAACTCCCCTCTTGTCAGCACGGAGGCGGAAAGGGATCTGGGGGTCATCATTGACTCCAAGATGAACATGGGCCGGCAGTGTGGGGAGGCAGTAAGGAAGGCCAACCGCACCTTGGCATGCATCCACAGATGCATCTTGAGCAGGTCCAAGGAGGTGATCCTCCCCCTCTATGTGGCACTGGTCAGGCCACAGCTGGAGTATTGCGTCCAGTTCTGGGCGCCGCACTTCAGGAGGGATGTCGACAGCATGGAGAGGGTCCAGAGGAGGGCCACTCGTATGATCAGGGGACAACAGGGCAGGCCCTATGAGGACAGGCTGCAGGACCTGAACCTGTTCAGCCTCTAAAAGAGAAGGCTGAGTGGGGGATCTTGTGGCCTGTTATAAACTAGTCAGGGGGGATCAGCAGGCATTGGGGGAGTCACTGTTTCCCCGAGCACTGCCAGGAGTGACTAGGAATAACGGTCACAAGCTGGCAGAGGGTAGGTTTAGGTTAGATATCAGGAGGCGCTACTTCACAGTCAGGGCGGCTAGGGTCTGGAACCAGCTTCCAAGAGAAGTGGTGCTGGCCCCTACCCTGGGGGTGTGTAAGAGGAGGTTAGATGAACATCTTGCTGGGGTCATTTGACCCCAGTATTCTTTCCTGCCATGGCAGGGGGTCGGACTAGATGATCTGCTCAGGTCCCTTCCGACCCTAGAAACTATGAAACTATATTAGGTACTCTACAAACACCTAGTAAGAGACAGATAACTTAATGAGCAGGTATAACAAACAAAAGGACAGGAGTGTTATAAACAAGTTGGTTCAGAAAATGTGAGAAGCAAGGATTTTTTTGTGACTTCTTTTTTTGAATCAACTGTCTAGTTGGAAGAGATGTTAAAACAAGCCTTTGGGGTACAAAATGCCGTTCTTCACATCTGGGAAAGAAGTAGGTATAGTTTAGGCCCCGGGAGAGACACGCCTGGGCCAGGGGTTAGCGAGGAGTTAGTTAGGGTACTTCTGGAGAGGCTGGACGTGTTCAAGTCCGCTGGTCCGGACGATCTTCACCCTAGGGTTCTACAGGAACTGGCCGAGGTCATTGCGGGACCCCTGGCGCGGCTCTATGAGCACTCGTGGTGCTCTGGTGAGGTGCCGGAGGACTGGAAGAGGGCCAATGTGGTCCCTATCTTCAAAAAGGGAAAAAAAGAGGACCCGGGAAATTACAGGCCAGTTAGTCTTACCTCAATCCCGGGTAAGCTCTTTGAAAAAATTATCCTGGCACACATCCAGGAGGGCCTTGCGGGGGAATGCATGCTCAGGGGCAACCAACATGGGTTCATCAGTGGCAGGTCTTGTCAGACCAACCTGGTGGCCTTTTACGATCAGGTCACCAAATCATTAGACGCAGGGGTTGCTGTGGATGTAGTCTTTCTGGACTTCCGGAAGGCTTTCGACACTGTCTCTCACCCTGTCCTCATCAAAAAGCTGGGAGACTGTGGTGTCGATGCCCACACGGTCAAATGGGTCGCCAACTGGTTGGAGGGCCGCACCCAGAGGGTGGTAGTGGATGGGTTCTTCTCGACCTGGAAGGACGTGGGCAGTGGGGTTCCGCAGGGCTCGGTCCTCGGGCCCGCACTGTTCAACATCTTCATCAGTGACTTGGATGAGGGGGTAGAAAGCACCCTGTTCAAGTTTGCTGATGACACTAAGATGTGGGGGGATGTGGGTGCACTAGAAGGGTGCAATAGGCTACAAGCTGACCTTGACAGGTTGCAACGGTGGGCGGATGAGAATAGGATGGGGTTTAACACTGATAAGTGCAAGGTGTTGCACATGGGGAGGAAGAACCGACACCACACTTACAGGTTGGGGAACTCCCCTCTTGCCAGCACGGAGACGGAAAAGGATCTTGGAGTCGTCATTGACTCCACGATGAACATGGGCCGGCAGTGTGGGGAGGCAGTCAAGAAGGCCAACCGTACCCTGTCATGCATCCACAGATGCATCTCGAGCAGGTCCAGGGAGGTGATCCTCCCCCTCTATGCGGCACTGGTCAGGCCGCAGCTGGAGTACTGCGTCCAGTTCTGGGCGCCACACTTCAAGAGGGACGTGGACGATATGGAAAGAGTCCAGAGGAGGGCCACTCGTATGATCAGGGGTCAGCAGGGCAGGCCTTATGAGGAGAGGCTACGGGACCTGAACCTGTTTAGCCTCCACAAGAGAAGGTTAAGGGGGGACCTTGTGGCCTGCTACAGACTGGTCGGGGGGATCAGCAGGTATTGGGGGAGTCCCTGCTCCCCCGTGTGCTGCCAGGAGTGACCAGGAATAACGGTCACAAGCTGGCGGAGGGTAATTTTAGATTAGATCTTAGGAGGCGCTACTTCACAGTCAGGGCGGCTAGGGCCTGGAACCGGCTTCCAGGGGAAGTGGTGCAGGCTCCTAGCCTGGGGATTTTTAAAAGGAAGTTAGATGAGCACCTTGCCGGGGTCATCTGACCCCGGTGCTCTTTCCTGCCAAGGCAGGGGGTCGGACTAGATGATCTACCTAGGTCCCTTCCGACTCTAGCTACTATGAAACTATGAAACTATTAAGTAACAGATAAATCAATGATTTGCCATTAACTCTGTATGTAAATGAAAATCGTTGCTTAAAGGAATGGAGGAGAGCTATAAACTAAAAGTAAAGAGAAGAAAGTATCAGAAGAACCTTCAAAATGATTTGGGTAAGCCTTATTTGAACCCCATAGATGGTGAAATGAAGGTATAAGGGAAGCTAAGTCCTTGTCCAAGCTTACTGTGTCAGAGCCAAGACTGAAATCCAGATATTCTGGCTGCATTCTGTGTTTTAATCATGAAGCCAGTCCTTTGGTCCCTTGTGATTTTTTTTTAAACACAGGCAAGCACAGAAAAGGAAAGATATCTTTAATCCCTGGGGTGTTGCGGTACTTTCTTCCATTACCCCAGGAGCTCTGTTTTCATCACTGGAATGTTACTTCACTCATTATACTCAAGGAATTAAGCCATTTATTTTGTTTGTTTATAGTACAGTTCTGGTGGGACAGAAGATGCTATGTGGGAAAATTATTTTTTGGATCTGTTTGGATGAGTTGTGTGGATTCTGATAGACTATTACTGGTGAGTAACTATTAGGTGTGCTGCTTGCAGTACTGGTGTTAATTTTAAGAGAGGGGGATGGGCAAAAAGAAAGTTTAGCTGTTCTAAGCCTTTGGAATCCAAAGCAATGTTTTTTTGGTATAGTTGCCATTTAAAATGGGTGTGATGTATATGTCCTTGTCTGTATATAGACATTTGCCCTTTTGAAATATTGGTTATTTTAAGACATGGTCTAGTTTTTACATATTTGACAATGAACTGCTAAGCTGTGTTCCCAAAATATAGGATCTAAACGATACTTAACTATGCAGGTTAGGTTCTAAATAAATGTTTGTTAAATGTGTATTTTCCCAATTTAAAACTTAAAGGTTTATTTCTGTCACTGGTCTCTTTATACCTTGGCATCCCAAGGTACCTCGAGGAATTCAGTAAACTACATTGTATCATGGTATTTGAATACCTAAAAAGGGTATTTTCTTGAGAACCCTTGTAGATTTACAGCTATGTATCAAAACCCCTATAATCCACTGTTCCCCCTGCTGCCTTTCAGCTTTGTTTTTTGCAGCATATTTTCTTGGTACTGACAGCCATCTCCAATTCCTCAGGCTGAGGGAACGTGATAATTTTATTCATGTCCTGCCAAGGAGGAATCTTAAATGGGGAGTCCTTATGCATATAAAAATTACTGAGTGTTACTTTTCATAAGTATCTTTAGATGTGCCGGTTGGTGAGTTCCCAGAAGTGTGTGCAGCAAGGACTAATTGGTAAGGCAGGTGCCTGAAACGTGGTCTCCTTTCTCTTGCCTACAACACAGACAGTGTTTTCAGAAAACATCTTTTTTTCCTGTAAAATATTAGAATTTTGAAGAAAACTTGCACTCTAAATTAGAACCAAAGGGCAAAAATATAATCTTCACCTTTTCCCCCCTACACTCACCACTTAAGGAGGGTAGAAAGACTGGAAAAAAATCTGTTTCAGATTTACTACAGGGAAACAGGTTGGGGCATGCTCCTTGGGCTTCGTGGCTCCTGAGGCAGGTCACCTTCAAGTCTGGGACCCTGGGTCACAGAGTCACCCTGGCAGGCGCACTGCTGCAGAGCCTGCAAGTGCTGCATTTGTGGCAGCTGGTTTAAGAATCTGCTGAGGAGCATGGCATGTTAAGCAACGTGCCCAGGAGCCTGAGCTACCAAGAGGTGCAGCAGTCTGACAGCTGAGGTTTTCTGCTGGCCCCCCAGTGGGCTGTAAAAGATTCTGCAATGTGATTTGGCAGGAAACCAGTTGGGTTTATCAGAACTCTTGATGAATCATAGAAAAGTAGGGCTGGAAGGAGCCTCTAGAGATCACTTAGTCCAACCCCTTGCCTGAGGCAGGATCACCCCTATGCAAACCATATCAAGAAAAGCCTTGTCTAACCTATTACTAAAACTACACAAACAACTCTATCACACAATCCCAAAGCAGAGAACCCCGACATACCACAGGTAAAGCAGGGGACAGTGGTGGCCAATATCCTTCTGCTGCTGACTGTTAAAGTGTGCTCAGGAGATCCAAGGAAGAGGGCCTCACTGCCTGCTACTGAGGAAGAAATAACCACTGCAGTCCGTACCAATCTGACTGGGGTAAAATTCTTCCCTGACCACAAGTGTGGTGTTTGGCCCAAGCCGGAGGAGAGGGTCAAGACCCTCTAGGCAAGAAACTCGGGGTTTTAATCCCAGTAGGAGTACTGGCACACCCCAGTTAAAATCGCCAGCTTTGGCTGCAGCCAGTTCCAGTGGCTCCTGAGGTAGGCTTAAAAAAATCCTAACACATGTGGCAGCAGTAGAAGAGGAAAAAAAAATCCTTTCTGGCCCCATGTGGCAGCCAGCAAGCCCAGAAGCATGGAAAATACCCATAGTATAGCATAGTCACAGCTACTCCTGTATCTTCCCCCATCAGTGCTTTTATCCAGCCTCTTTTGAATACCTCGCATGATGGAGATTCCACAACTTCCCTAGGCAGTCTGCTCCACAGCAGCACTATTCTAACAGTGAAGCCTTTTCCTGAGCTGTAAACTAAACTTACTTTGCAATATTGGTCCATGTACTGCTCTCTGCAGCTACAGAGAAAAAGCATTTTCCTTCATCTCTAGGGCAGCCCTTCAGATATTTAAAGACTGCTGTCAAGTCCCCTCTTAAATGCCTTTTCCATAAGCCGAACGTGCCTGTTTCCGTCAACCTGTCCTCTTATAGCTTGTCTTCCAAACCCCTTATTTTTGTTGCCTGCTTCCAGAATTTCTTTAACTTCTCCATTTCCTTTTGAAAAGGTGGAGCCCAAAACTGTACACTATACTCTAGATGATGGCTAACCAGTGCCAAGTAAATTGGTACTGTCGCTTCTTTGTGTTTTATACCTGGTGCGTCTCTTGATGCAGCCCAAAACTGCAATCACCTTTAGTTTGGCTGCATCACCAGCCAGTTGTTACCCATTTTGTACTTGTGGTTTTGATTATTCCTCCTAAGGTGTAGCACTTCGCATTTGTTAGCATTAAACTTCATCCTGTTATTTCCAGCCCAACTTCCAATCTGTCAGGATCCTTCTGAATGGTGATCCTGTCCTCCAGTGTGTTCACAGTCCTTCCCAATTTTTTTGTCTGCAGTTTCCTCAAGAAGCTTTTCCAACATCTGGATAATGAGGCCAGGAGAGATCCTTGTGAGACTCTGCCTGAAATATAAATCCATGTCAGAATGGCAGGGTATTACCCTTTGCTTGTGGCTGTTGAGCTAGTTGTATATCCATCTTATAGTAGTATTGTCTGGCCCACATTTCTTCAGTCTGTGTATTAGAAGGTCGTGTAAGACCTTGTCAGAAGCTTTGCTGAAGTCCAGATGCACTATATCCACAGCATTCCCTTAGTTTATCCAAGCAGTTACTTGTGATCAGCCTTTCTTCCTCCAGAAGCTTGCAAGTGGACTTTCTTAGGACATGCTTCAGTAACTTTCCTGGTTTTGAGGTCTGTAGTACCCCAGGTCCTTTTTTTTTTTTTTTTTGCCGTTTTTGAAAAGACAGGCATTATGTTGGCCCTTTTCCAGTCCTTACCCATGGCTTATGACTTTGTAAGTATTATTGCCAAGAGTGCTGAGATCTCCTCTGCCAGTTCTGTCATTACCCTGGAATAAAGTTTATCAGGCCCTGCTGACTTGAACTTATTCAGAACCATCAAATGCTCTCTGTTTCTTTTGTTCTCCTTCCTCAGTTTGTCTCCTTCCTTATCCAAATAATCCCTGGTAGCTATCTAGCTGCAGCCTGATTTTGTGAAGACCAAGGCTAAGTAGTTGTTGAGCAGCTCTTTCCTCTTCGCATCTTCTGTTAAGATTTCCATTTGGCTACTTAACAGTTGACCCAGCTTCCTTGTTCTTTCTTTTCTGGCCAACGTACCTATAAAATCCCTTTTTGTCCTTAACCTCCCTAGCAAGGTGCAGCTCATTCTTTATTTTTGCTCTCCTGATTTTGTTCCTGCAAGTTTGTTTGTTTTTTTTAATTTCCTGGTATGCTTCCTTGGTGACCTGTCTGTTCTTCCATTGGCTGCCTGTATACTTTCCTTTTACATTTTGGGCACTCTAGTAGCTCTTTATGCAGCCACATTGATCTCTTGCGAGTCTTCTTGTACTTTCATTGTCAGAACAGCTTCTTTTTGGCTTCTAAGACTGTGCCCTTTAGAAGCTTCCAGGCCTCTTGGGCCCTTTTATCCTTCAGTCTGTCCTCCCATGGCATCATGGCAGCTATCTCCTTAAGTCGGTTGAAATGCACCTTTTCAAAATCCAGCATCTTAGTTCTGCTGAGTTCATGATTTCTCAGTGTCAGGATCATAAATCCTATCATATCATGATCACTTCCTCCCACCAGTTCTTCCCTACTGGTCATTACTAGTTCCAAGAGTAATGATCCCCTATTCTCAATTTTCTGAAACAGAAAGTTGTCTTCCACACAAGGTAGAAACTTGCTCAACATTTTGCGTTTGGTTGTAGAATTCTTCTAGCAGATGTCCGGAAAATTGAAGTTTCTCATTGGTACCATCTTGTAACTTCTGGATAATTTTGTCATCTCCTTGAAGAGTGCCTCATCCACCTACCTCTTCCTCCTGACTTGGTGGCCAGTAACAAATTGCCACTATGATATCTGTTCTGTATCTTTCACCTTTTATCTTCACCCAGATACATTCTCATCTGTTACCTTCTTCCTCCTTAACTAGGGAACAAGTGTATGTGTTTTTGGCATGGCAATGCCACCATCTTTTATTCCAACCCTGTTCTTCTGAAGCAGTGCAGCCCTCAATGTTGATGTTCCAGTCATAAGAGCTGTCCCACTAAGTCTGTGTGATACCAGTCAGACCATGGTTCCTTTCACAGACTGACTTCATCTCACCGTGGGACAAATTTTGTGTCCTGACCTGATCATTTTTCTTTTGCATCACTTGTTGCCATTCTCTGGCCCTTTGGCCCTTTTCTACAGTTGATCTTCTTCTGGTCCTTTCCCTTCTGGATTTTTGGCCTGTTGCTGGGGGTTTTATTCGCCATTCCCTTTGGAACCTAGTTTAAAGCCTTCCTTACTAGGTTTGCTAGACAATGTCCAAAGATGCTTTTTCCCATTCTGGTCAGGTGAATCCTGTCCCTTGATACCAGTCATCTTCTTCAGAACATTGCACCTGCTGTCAAAGAATCCAAAGCCTTCATGTTAACTCCACCAACTCAGCCACGCAGTTACTTCCATGATGAAATGGTCTCAGCTTAGGCCCTTACCTTCCTCATGGAGGATTGGTGAAAGAGCTCTTGTGCTTCAGCCTCCTTTACCCTCCTGCCAAGAGCCTTGTGGTCTCCATTGATTTGCTTAGTGTCTTTCCTAGCAGTATCATTAGTGCCTACGTGGACCAGCAGGAAAGGGTGGTAGTCTGTGGGATGGATGAGATATGACAGTCTTTCTGTGATATCCTGAATACAGGCTTCAGGCAGACAGCCTACCTGCTGGGACTCCAAATCTGGATGACAACATGTTTCCGGGAAAACTGGCCTTTTCTGAGGCAAAAAAAGTTTTGTTGGAAATTTGTTGACCACCTCAAAATATGCAATGAAGGAGCTATTTAGTGCAGTTAGTGAAGTGTTGCATTTTAGCACAGTAGTTATTATGAATTGTCATCAATGGCTTCTACTATTTTCATTCTGTGGGCAGTAAACATTGCAAAAATAAACTACAGTAGTGTCTAGAAGCTAGAAAGTGGAACTTCCTGTTTGTCAAAGCTGTGCACTTTATGCAACTCCATTATAAATGAAATAGACACTTTAGCCACTCTTATGGGTTTACAGCGTAGCTGTTACAGATGTATGCTGTGTTAAACTTGGTGTTCCTGCTTACGAGTGACTGTTTTACACCACACTGGTTTGGAAATGAAGGCTAAGATAAGTGCAGAGGAAGAGTGGTCTAGTGCAGTAGTGCTCACCCTTTTTGCTTGGCAGGCTGGATGGGTGGTGCCCAGTCCATCCATGGCCAGATTTGGCTGGTGGTCCCAATCCAGTGTCCAGGATGGTTGTAGCAGGGCCCCTCCCAGCTGCACAGAGAGAAGTGGAGGGCAGCCCAGTCCCAGTCCAGCCATGTGGGGGAAGGAAGCTTTATTTGGCCACAACCCAGGCCTGCAGGGCAGGAGGGGGCATGACCTGGCCCAACCCAGGTACTGGGGGAAGAAGGGTAGCCTGGCTCTGAGCCAGCCATGCAGGGGGAGGTGGTGTGGACCAGCCGCGATGGGAGAAGGAGGTGTGGCCTGGCCCCAACCTGGCCATATAGAGGGAACGGGGGCATGGCTTGGATCTGATCTGACCATGGTGGGGGCAGGGAAGGGGCATGGCCTGGCTCTGACCTACTGCATGGGGCTTGGGAATTTGGAAGCCTGGGATGGGTGGCAGTATTTATTGCCACTGCTCCTTGTTGCCAAATTTCCCAACCCATGGGAGGCCTCACAGGCTGGATGCCATGGCTCCATGAGCTCCGTGATGCCATGGCTTCAGCCACATCTGGCCTGAAGCCCGGAGGCTGAGCATCCTGATCTACTGACTATGGTGCTGGTTATTTGGGAGTGCTGGATGCAATATTCTGTTACCTCTCAGACCAGGACAAGTCACATAGCCTCTCTGTGCCTCTCTTTCCATCTTTCTAATGGGGATAATAGCAGTTTTTTTACCAGGGGTATTGTGAGGTTCAGTCCATTGATGCTAAACATTACGGTGGAAGGGAGTTTGTTCAATACATTATGTTACTTACATGAAGTGCTGATCTTGGCTGCCTTTGTTTTTTCTGAGCCAGGATAATTATCAGCTTGCAGATTTTAGGGTCTTTACCTTTTCAGTTTGAACATCCAAAGTCCAAAATCCTTTGTCTATTTTTTTTTCTCTTGTACTGGCTAGCAAGGGAGACTTATATAATCAGAGCCTGTGTATTCTGTGATTCTTCAGCTGTTAAAGCTGTTGTGGAATTTACCACTTAATTCTCCATCATATAATTTTATTTAAATTATTTGTAGCCCTCATGCTTGTGAAATGGAGAGGTGTCATGGAATCTGAAGTAGTGTACTCCTCCCGAGTTTGCCAACAACCTGGGTTAATGATTTGTGAAAGTTCTAGCTTGCTTTGTTCCAGTGTCAAAATCTGGGGATTTTGTAGTAGAGTTTGGTAGAGTGCCCGAGTGAGAGCTTTGATAAAGGTAGGAAAATTGGAAGACCACGTAGGGGCTATTTTTAACTATGTTTCAATAAATAGTATTTGTGCTGTGCAGTGCCCTTAGACAATTTGCTCCTGGAGCTTCTGTTGCAAGAAGATACAGTATGCGCCTATATCAATTTGATTCATTATCAGGATACGGCTTATTACATGAGCTGAAGATGAGAACTGCCTTAAAGCTGGTATTTCTACACTGAGTATTCAAAAGGTCATGGAAATGACATTCTCTTCCCACAAAATTAGGAATGTGTCTGGGGAGGGGAAGGTGTTGATGGGTAGTGGAAGAGGCAGAGCTTCAGCATCCCCATTCTTTGACTTCACTTATAAAGGTAATAGTGGGTATGTTTCACTTGCAGCTGAGGAAATAAGTTATACCCATTTGCTCTCAATCTATGCATGTCAAACTGGAAATGAAGTGGTATGGATGCCCTAAGAAGTAGCACTCAAGATCTGACTTCAATGTGTTTTCAAGAGAAGATGGCAGCTATGCTGCTAGATTGCAGTAAGCAGAGTTGCTGAAAATCTTGCATTTCTAATATAGGTTCTGAACGTTTTTAAAAAAGGGTTAGTAATTCAGATGTATGCAAGAAAAGGCCTGCTTTAGTAGTAGCTTTTTATTAGACCCTTGTCCTGCAAGTGTAATTCTGAACTTCTGTTAGTGATGTTATTCCATGCTGTGTTAAGAGCTTTGTAGGAGACAGAAAAAACTGAGAAAGGACTAGGTTGTTAGCTTTGAGAATCTGGATGATTGCTGCAGCATTTAAAATTTGAAAAACAAATGGCAAGTGCCAAGCCTGAAGTAAAAACTGGCTTGAACCTTGACTATTCAGATCTTTCTGGCAGGCTTATAGAGTCTAGGAGCCTTCAAGTTTCTTTCCTATGTAGTTTTAGATTTTCTATGGGAGAAAGCTAGGCTGTTTTACAAATACAGGCTGTAGTCCTATGACATTCCTATTAGAGTGTTGCTAAAGCACCTCAGGGTTGAAAATAAGTTCTCTATAGCAGGAAGCTTAAGGCTTTCAGGTAGGATCCAGCCTGTGGAGCTATGTGGTCTAGACTGTAGGTTGCTGGACTGCACAAGCTGGCCCTGGACCCTCATGCTGTAGGCGACACCCAGGCTGGATCTGCCGTTGCAAAGTCTGCGTGCAACATGGGGCAGCATGGAACATGTGCTGCATGTGGCGCCTGTGCCAGACTGGCTCTACATTCTGATGCCAGGGCTGGTCTGTATGGGGCTGTGCCAAAGCTGGTGGTGTGGTGTGGCATGCAGACTGGCACAATGACCCTCATCCAGGGGTGGATCCAGAGATGTGTACTGGGCACTTGCTCTCCCCTTTTATTCTTGCACAACCAAAGTTTAAAACCAAATCCAAAGTTTAAAACCAGCTCCCTGGCAGTGGCAGCAGCATTTCTAGTCGGGCAATGCTGAGGAAGTCACTCATGGCTCATTAGGAGGGATCAGGTAAATTCTAAACTTCATTCCACAGGTCTTAACCACCCTCTTTTCTTGTTAATGGTTTTGTATCCATCAGTCGAGCTAGACTTTGTTCTGCAATTCTGCTGCCTGTTAGCTGGTAATGAAACACAGTCCTATAAAACATTTTTAATTCATTCCAGTAAAGTTACAGTTGTTATTTCTTCAATCTTAAACTGAATAATACAGCCCTAGGCCCCTGGCATACTAGTAAAGCTTCTAGTTTCTTTTTAACTGGACAAAAATGTATTGTTTTATATGTGGTGATGCACCTCACCATCTGCATTCCCCTTTTCAAAATCCTAGATCTGCTCATGCCCTCATGGTTGGGGCTAGATGAGTTTGCTACCCCTGTTTTAGGGCATTTCAATACTGGAGAGGTTAAGGATTGACTCAGCATTGGATCCTGGAGACTTTCTGATTGGTGGTTTTTGGATTCCCACCATCCTTCCCCACAGCTGAATTAGTGTCCCTCATGCAGTTGTTTTTAGTTCAGTGATACGTTAAACAACTTTGATATATGAAATATTAATATAAGGAACCAGTCTGAAACAGTGGCAACCTTTTGATATAGTATAATCTGTTACAAGGATATGGCCAAGTGACTGAAAAAAGGCTGTGCGCTTACCTGGATTACTAGAGCACCATATAAATAATACTTATGACCTACAGGAGCAGCCCGGGTTAAGGTCACACTCCTTAAAGCTCACCTTCTCAGACCTGTAATAGCAGCCCTGAATTTAACAGAACGTAATTGATTCAAGGCTGCTTTAAAACAAACTGCTTTCAAGAAGCTTTGAAATTGATGACTCCTAATATGTTTCACCGATTATACAATTAAAGGGAGTACAATAACATTACAAAGTACACAGTTGGACTGATTTTTTTTTTTGTACTTAGGTGGTTTAGGCGCAACCACAATTTATAACAATGTCATAGGAAATAACTTGGGACTGGTGCTGTGTTAAGCAAATTATACATATATCCCATATGCAGGTAAGTGGAATGTACCATATTTGCTTCCTAAATAGGGATTTTGCAGCTTCAGTTTTAACAAGCAGTAGGTCCTTAGGTTGAACCCAACAAAGTATTAACAAACAGCGAATAACCTTATTTTGTATATCTTATTACAAACCGCTCATCATTTTGTCTTTTAAAATTTATATTCACCTGTATATACAATGGAGAAGCTTGTAACCAATGAATGTAATGAAAGTTAGGCAAAAGAGAGATTTTAAAAGGCATTTTTAGTATATAAAGGTGTGTTTTGTAGTTATCCATTGTTACATAATGATATTTGAAGCAAATACTGAATCTTTACCTGAACTGAAGAATTAAATATAATAAAAATTGTCTGTGTGTTTTTTAAAGACCATTCATAACAATGCTTGTGGTGAGAATTAAAATTCTGTGTTTTTTCTGTCTTGTTTTTCTTCTCCAGACATACATTGGCAGTGTGGTTATTTCATTAAACCCATACAGATCACTACCTATTTATTCACCTGAGAAGGTTGAAGAATACAGGAACAGGAACTTTTATGAACTCAGTCCTCATATGTAAGTATGGTGCAAAGCATTATGTTTCCATTCTGTTTTAAAATAGATGGGACCAGCTGCCTTTCTCTTAAAGAGTGCCTTGAGCCTAAAAAAGTTGAGACCCATTGGTCTTACTGTCCTGCAAAGGTCCTAATGTTCAAACCATTCCCAGGAATTAATTCATAGTTTTGATATATAATTGAGGCACTTCATCTCTCTCAGTACAATATAATTTTATAAATTCTTGATAGTATTCCTCATTTTGATTATAGGAAATCTCACTCAGAGAGCTGGGATCTTTCAGAATAGAAGTAACTTTGTGCAACTGTTCCACTGAATAATTTCAGTAAGATGACTAGGGCTATACATGTTACTTTGGACTTTTTGAAAGGTCTGTATTATGGAAAATCATATTTTTATGACAAGGAAGATGTGATGAGGGAGAAGAAATATCCAGAACATAGAGAGAGATGTAAAACTGGCCTCTTTGATGTTAAAATCAGCCAGGATATATGTGTATTTATATGTGCAAATTATAATGTAAAAGTTAAGTCTTATTTACAGGCTTTTTTTGGCTTAAATTCCCCTTTTAGTGCTTCTTTGTGAGACTGGCAGTTGAGTCAAGGCAAGATAGATTTGCACATTGTCTGTACTATGTATCATTACGATGTTGAAACCTGGTAATGAAGAACTGACAATTCTGACCAATCCATTTGAGTCAGGGCTAACAGGATGCAGCACAACACTGGTTAAACATGGTTAAACCCTGCTGTCTGCTGGTATGTGCTAGGACAAGAATTTAATCACAGTTCACTGATGTGATGCAAAGAGAAACTGTTTGGCCTATGCTGAATGCTAAAGTTGTGGTATATATAATGTTACTACATTTCAAATTGTCTGACGTAGATTAGACCCAGCTCAACCTTCCTTTTTATCCTGAGTAATTGTGGGGTAGATCAGGTTTCAGCCTCTTGAGACATCTTTTACTAAAGTTGGCCAGTTTGCAGTTTTAAATACAGGGGAACTGCTGGGTGCTCTTTAAAAACCTGGCCACTTTACAAACCCTAAATATGGTCACCAGTGTAATTTTAGGCATCTTCTTCTCAAAATCCTTGTTTTTCATTTTTTTTTTCAGTGTGCACGTGTATTTTTAATTATCAGCATGTGGCAATATTCTGTAGATTATTTGTACCGATGAGAGCTATTTTTACAGTAATTATAGGTTGATATGGAAGGGTTCACTGAAATGCCAAATAATTGAATAATCAAATGAATAGGCTGTCGGCGGTCTGTAACCTCCTTGGAACCAAACTGTTCAGCATAATTTCATGCCAGCAGAGCTTCTAACACTGCTATACCTTTGGCCAATTTTAAAAATCTGCTGACCTCTCGTGGAGCTTTTTGAACCTAAATACATAAGGAGCATCATTTCCTGTTTTCTGCAAAATTTGCCCTATGTCACTTGTTTCAAGATGAAGAATATAACAGACCTTGTGCAGACAAGGTTCTTTTGGGTAAATCTGATATCTTTTATTAGACCAGCTCAAATAGTTGGAAAAATTCTTATTAGCGAGCTTTGGGGTTTAACTGCCCTTTGTCAGGCTGAGGAAGCATCGCCCAAAAAACCTTGTCTGCCTATGTTCTTAGACCAACATGGCTACAACCTACAGACCTTGTGGGCAATTTTTACACATGGAAGCGCTGCAGCACCAGGCAAAGTGGTGAAATGCGTTTCAACACTGAGGAAATGGCGGCAGCATGCTTTTGAACTAAAACACATCGGAGGTGCTTTCATTCAAAATGTGCACTGCCGCCATTTTCTGTATGCTGATGTGCATTTTGCCACTTATCCAACTGCATGTGGTATAGCATGTTGCGCATCAATTGAGATTAATCAAATCTGCTCTGAAGCAGATATCCGTCGTGTTGCGGGACAGAAAAGTACATGTATAAATGGCTGTCGTTTTAGAGTTACTGTTCTTGAGAGTGTCTTATGGGGAAAAAACGAAAACCTAAAAAACAAAACCCTACTGTTTTTGAAGTGACATGGTCTCTTCACAAATTATTCAGAAATTCTACCCTGTCCAGGAAAATAAGTTTAAGGATGATAGGGGTGGATATAAATGGCTTAGAATAAGAAAAAATAATGAAAGGGAAGGGAAAGATAATGAACCTTGAAACACTGAGAAGAAAATGTTGGTAAATTTCATTCACTGGACAAAGATAAATGAATGGTCAAGCTGCTGACTCAGGGCAATAATTTCTGGAATTTAAACACTCGAAATCCACTTAATAGCAGTAGACTGAAGTGAAATAGCACTGAACATTTCCTAATGCCAGAGAATCTTGATTGTGTAATGGTAATATGATTTTCATTGCAAGTTTTGACATGGTGCCAACCATTGACAAGTAAAAGCATAATTTGTCTTGAACAGATGATGTCTGTCCAAATATGAGTCTTATTCTCTGCCTCCCTTATGGAAAAATATCCATCTTTTAAAGAATATTACATAGAATAAAAATAATTTACATGCTTTATGTGAGATTTGCTTCAAATTTTTTTGTTGTTGTTACAGATCAGATTTGTTTCTTTTCAGAATAGGGTAACAACAAGCATCTGGCTAAGCGGTAGATAAATTTATGCAGTTGTTGCTATTTTGTAATGGAAACCTGCTTATCATGAGAATTTAATATATGCTTCCTTAAAAGTACTTTGTAGTAAAATTAGAAGTTTGTAAGTTTTGTCATAGCTTGCTAACTTGGTAGACTTATGACCAGCTTTGGAACTGTAGACACAAAAATGTTGAAGTGTAAACTAACTTTGCATCTGCTTAATATCTTTCACTATTATAATAAAGCCATTCTGTCTTAAACAGCCTTTCGTCCCAATAATTCATTGTCATTTAAATATAGGCTAGGGCTCTGTGACAACTAAGATTAGTGCTGTTGTTTGCTTTTTATGGAATCAGTACTTAAATATATACAGAGGAACTGAAAATGGAAATTAGATCAGCTTTTAGGATGCTGTGCTGCTTTTGACATGGGCAGGACTACATCAGGCACAACATAGAACAAATAAGTAGACATTTGATGAGTATTCAGAAACTACATTCATCCAAGTTTATCTTAAACCAGTTTCAGCCATTTCCAAACTGGTTTATGTGCACTGAACTTTTGTTCTGTTACAGGCTTAAACCAGTTTAAGTTTAACTTCTGTCTCTAGCCAAGCAAAACAAGATATACTTGACTTTTGCCTTAAGGAGTGGAATTGAACAGAGTTTTAAAGTGGCAGTTTTTAAAGGAAAGTTTAAGCAGGGCGAGGGAGCTATATATGGGATTTGACCTACACTATTCTGCAAATACTTCTTAGTCTTCAATTTTTAAATTTGGTTTCAATAGATAGTATTTCTGCTGTGGGTACAAGTTGGTTAGTCCACTCCTACATAAGCCTTTCTCACCAGTAAGTCACAAAGGCTCACTATACAGTGCCCTTACACAATTTGCTCCTGGAGCTTCTATTGCAAGAGGATATGTATGCTCCTATAACAATTCTGTTCATTATCAGGATGAGCAAAATGCCATTACATGAACTGAAGATGAGAACTGCTTAAAGCTGGTATTTTCCATGAGCTTTTGAATACTCAGTGTAGAATGATATTCTCTTCCCACAGAATTAGGAACATGTCTAGGGAGGGGGAGGTGTTGGTGGGTAGTGGAAGAGGCAGAGCTTCAACGTTCCCATTCTTTGACTTCACGTATAAAGGTAATAGTGGGTATATTTAATCTGCACCCGATGAAATAAGTTATACCCATTTGTTTTCTCTCTATGCATGTCAACTTGGACATGGATGCCCTAAGAAGTAGCCCTGATACCACAGTCAGGATCTGGCTTTAGTGTGTTTTCAAGAGGAGATGGCAGGTGTGCTGCTAGGTTGCAGTAAGAAGTGTTGCTGAAAATCTTGCATTTCTAATATAGGTTCTGAATATTTAAAAAAAAGGGTTAGCAATTCAGATGTATGCAAGAAAATGCCTGCGTTCAGTAGAAGCTTTTTATTAGACTTGTTCTGCAAGAGTAATTATTTAATCTTTAGTTAGTTTTGCTTTATTTTTAATCTACTTATCAAGCTTCCAAGCATTTGTAAATAAAGTTGCACATTAAATGATTTCAAGGCGAATTACTTTTTTGTTCTTAAGGTTGTGTAAAGTTAATGATATGCACCAAGGCTTTCAAATGTTTTTTTATATGACATGGGACAAAAGTTCTGAGTCCCCAGCAGTTTGTGTTAATGTAAATAGGATTTATGAGGGTTTGGCAATTCTGAAAATCGGCCTGCAGGCTGGAAAATGCCACAGAGATCTCTCAAGCTTGGAGGAGGAAAAAAACAACTAATCTTCCTCATTTTATAACCCTTCCCCCACTTTAACATTTGTTAGGATGATTTGTTATTTGTATAGATAGCCAAAATGATATCAGCAGTTGATAAAGTTGTGATATTTTCTGTTTTTTTCCCTTTCAAGCTGTGGGTCTTGTGAGCCAGTGTAAACTGTGAATATAAAAGTTGTATATTACTACTCTTTTTTGGCCAGGGAGAGGGCATTGTAGAATTGCATGTATGGAGAAACACCAAGGTTACAGTAACTCTTTTGCCCTCTTTGATTCAAAGCAAATATTTTGGTCTCAAGGGCATGATAAGGTCCCATGATAAGGCGACTACTGCTTTATACTAATGTTCTCCCTATAGACATTGTGAAGTTTAGTGTTTTTAGGACAGAATGTAATTAATCTTGTCCTGTAGACGTGCAGGTGGTGTGTACATGGTGAATAGTGTTCTCTAGCTGTGCTTTGCAGTGGCGACTGCATCTTCTTTTCAGTTTCTCTTTTGACTTTGTCTGTTTTCCTGTGTCTTTTTTTTTCCTTTCCACTGGTGTGTTTTGCTTTGTATTTTCCATTTGTTCATTGCCTTTTTGCTCCTCCTCCTTTTACCTGGCTCCCTAGGAGACCTGCTCTCTGGGTATGCTTGCATGGCTCAGCAAAGTGCCTTCACAGGAGCGCCTCTTGGGCCAGCAGGCTGCCTACAAAGCCTGCAACTCTATACATGTTAGCTATTTTCATGGCTTGCTACTACTTTAATGGCCACTGTGGGAGAGGATAGGGAGGGCAAGGTTTTCTTTTCTTCACATCCCCAGAGCCCTAAAGCACAACTGTCAAGTCTCTCTCATGGGTTTCCCCTTTCACACTATCTAGGCCTCTTTGGACAGGAGATGAGAGCGTGGCCATATAATTGCATGCATTTTTAAATTAATCTCTCTTCTGGAAAAATGTTTAAAGTGATAGCTTTAAAAACCTACCCTTATAAATATTTACTTTACACTTGGTGTCCTATTTTTTTTAATATGGTTTGGCTACATTCAGAAAATACGTCTAGAGTCTAATGTTAGGTTGTTTTTTTTCTTTCATTTTTACTTTATTAGAAACATACCAACTCCATATAGGATTGGGTACATGTTAATTCTAATTGTATAACAAACATATCCTTTTGTTTAATTGGAGCAGTTTGGTTTGTTTAATATGCAGAGCTAAGTCGATAACCAGATCAAGTGTAAACAATGCTGGTATCTATGTAATTCTCATTAAAAGTGTTTAACCTAGAGCTAAGGCTGAGGATTTGTAATGCCAGCATCAGCTAGAAAAACCTGTAACAAATGTTTCAGCTGTCAGAAAAAAGCCCTTAATTGCCTGGCTTTGTAACTGTAAAGGTTAAACCTAAAAGCAACTCAAATGTTGAGGGAGCTGTGTGGATGTGAGAGCACAACTGGTTGGTAGCTGGGAACAGGATTGATGTAGACTGATGTTGCCAAACTTTTGATACCTGGGGCACACTTTCTTCATTAAAATTGGTGGCACACTTCATTCTTATACTCAAAAAGGGGTGGGAGGGTAGGCGGGTATGTGTTTGTGGGGAGGGGATGTGGACACTGCCCTCTCCCCCCCTTCCTGGGTGTAAGAATGAATTGTGCCACCAATTTTAATTCGGAAGAAGTGTGTCTATGTGTGTGTAAAATCTTTTTAAAACCACATAGCACATTCCAGTCCTCTGTCAGAGGAAATCATACCAGTACTGAGATGTTGTGTTAAAAAATGACACCAAATGCATCTATCTTTAAGAAAAGGATTAGTCTGTATACCAGTGGTTCTCAACATCTTTATCCTTAGGTCACTCCTGTATCACTTTTCTGAATTTTGTGGCACCCCAGGTGAATATCACTGAGTTCTAAATTCAGAAAAGATGGAGGGGCGCCATGAGGCTTAAAAAGGTTGAGAATCCTTGATCTAGCTCAGGGGCTTTCAACCTTTTTGGGTCAGTGTACTCCTGGCGGCTGGTTGAGAAGGACGGAGTCCCCCAGCAGCCAATTGATGAGCGGGGGAGGAGGGTCCCCCAGGGGCCCGCTGCCGAGAAACCCCTGGGGTATGTGTGCCCGTGGTCGAAAACCCCTGTTGTAGCTGGTGCCACTTTAAGGTGGTGGGGGCAGGATCTTATCTTGCTGTGCCCTGCTCTTTCCATTGTCTGCCCCCTAAGACCTCTGGTCTGTACTTCTGGGGGCAGGGACTTCCCCTGGCACTGGGGCTGCTCCTGCAGGGTCTAACACACTAGCAATCACCCACATAGCCACACCAACTAGGCCCAGGTGCATGGAAGGAATGAAGGGGATGATTTGGCCTGCCAAGCATTGCCCCATTTATGCATTTCCCACCTGCCTGCTCAGAGCGGAGTGTGCTGCTGGGAGCATGGGGGGTGAGGAGAGTGGAGGGGGCCTGTCTGTGGGTGGGAAAGGATGGGTGAAGGCAGTGTAAATGTTTCATTTCATTTTGTATAACTGCCGCGTGGCATTTTTCACATTTATGTAACTTTATAGTCTTATCTTTTAAGTCAGCCCAAACCAAAATGTTTATTTAGTAATAGCTATAACCGAAATCTTATCGCGCGCAAAGCGCGCGCGCGTTTTGTATTTTGCCCCGCGCGCGCGCTTTGTATTTTGCCCCGTGCGTGCGTTTTGTATTTTGCCCCGCGCGCGCGAGTTTTGTATCAAGCTGCACATGCGTACTTTGTAAGTTTCTTTTCTATCCTGTAAGTTTCACTTTTGCAGAAATACAACCTGTATAAAAATCTGCCTAGCAACACCCATGTAAAAGAAACTATCCTATCCCTGCATGCTTAGCTTATGTCGTAGTTAGTGTCATAGAGGCGGTCCAACCAACATCAATAAAGAGGCGAAGAAGCAGGAAACGGCAGAGACGACAACTGGATAAACCTCAGGCTTGTTCACCCTGTTGCTGGTCCTCAGCCTCCCATCTGGGCATATCCCAGTGAAAACCCGTCAAAGGCCTTGAAAACCCAACAACGAACATCAGCCTCTCAGCGTATCTTAGACTGCATACCCGCTTTTACCATACCTCCGCGCTTATACTTTAGCTGCAACTTCGCTCCAGCCGGTCTCCCCTCTTATTCGTAAGAGGGTAAGGCCAGGTGAGTTGAATAAACCCTTTTACTATAAACTTTGAAAGCATATAGCATTTCGCCTACTTGCGCCAGTAAGGCGAACCTCGAGGGTGGTTGACGAGCCACCTCTTATCCCGCCCCACAAGCCGCGTACTCGCTCTCTCCGTAAAATCCGTGGCTCACCAAGCCATGTCAGAGTCTCTAATCTGGCATTTCGCGACAGGCAGCAGCAGTGATTCCCCAGAGGAATCAACACAGGCATTGGTGGATCCAGGCACAGGGTTCTGGACGGGAGAGGAGAACATTTATCTCCTCACACAGAGAGATCTACTGTGTACTTCTGTCACTCTTGCAGCACACCCTTTGGGAATACAGGGAAGCAGAATTGATTGCTGAACTGGGAGTAAGTAACTGAGTGTGAGATCCTTCAGAGAAAGCCAAAATCGCTTTATTCTTTAAACTTAGAAGATTTGTCAGCCCTAATCATCAAACATGTTTACTGGGATTGGGCTGGAGAAATTAAAAAAATCAAACCCCCATAATGTTATCTTTTTATTAAAATAAAAAAGGAAATCATGGGAATGTTGAGTCTGATCTGTGATATTTGGAGGCTAACAACATGGTAGCTGATATCTGAATTCATACGGATTTCCTGCTGATGCAAGGACACTTGCATGAAAAGTAGGGCTGCAGTGAGATTTTGTGGGCTAATACCAATGGCTGATTTTTAACGAGCCATATTGGCTGATACCAATCTAATTGATGATTTGCAGCCGGGCTGCTTGGAGAGCAGTGTCTGGCTTCTAAGTTTGTAGTGGGGAAAAGGGTGAGGGGGGAGGGACGGGGCATGGGGGTGCATATTGAGTCCCCAGCAGTGAGGGAGAGAATGGGGTGGGACAGGGACAGGTATTGCACAGCAGGGCGGGGCACAGGATGGAGCTGTGAGTGGCTTGTCTGGTGGGTGTAGGAGGGGGGTGGCTCCTGCCACTGCAGGCTTGGAGGGCATGGGGGACATGAGCCCCTGGTTCTGTGTGGGGCGAGGGCAGGCTGCCACTGGGCTGGGGCCAGAGCTGTGCCGAGCTCTTTCCAGTGGGGGGCTGTGCTGGGCTGTGCTTGGGGTAGGCAGTGGTGGTGATGGAAGACGGGCTGTGGGGGGATGGGAGCCACCCCAAAATTTGCTGTAGCCCCCGTTTCCAATGTTGCCACTGCCTGTCCCAAGTGCAGGCCCAGCAACCCTCCCCCCCGCCCCTGCTGGGAAGAGCCCGGCACCTCCCCTGGCCCTAGCCCACAGTGGGAGCTGCCCCCACCAGTCTCCCTGGATTTACTGCTCTCGGCTTCATCCTGCATCCTGCTCTGGCTATGCAGCCCCAGCCGCAGCCCCACTACTTCCCTCCCTCGCTTCTGGGGCCTTGATCTGCCCCCCGCCCCTTCACCCACAGCAGTTACCAGCCAGACTCTGCTGCTCTCCACACTGCCAGGCTGTGCTCCTGGCTGCCTGTGGGCTGTGCTGCAGCTGTGTGCTTGCACGAGGTATTTATTGGCCACATCAGCGAAAAAAGCTGATTGCCGATACTGTCAATTTTCCTTATATCAGTGCTGATCTGATTTGACACTGATGTATCGGTGTACCTCTACAGTGTTATGCTTGCTTTTGGAGATATGTACAGTATATATAAAGCCATTGTCTATGGTACAAGTTATCAATGCTACTCTCTTTAGTCAAGTAAAGATTTAAGGTATCTGTTATGCTAGATGGCAGATGATTTACAAAAGATGTATGAGAAGAAGGAAGGCTGTTATTGTGCCCACTGATTTAAAATGGTGGCTTTTCTGAAGATGTTAGTTCTCAGAGTATGGACATCTCGGAATCCTTAGAAGAGGGGTCTCAGAGATCCAGCCCCATGCCATTCATCCAGCTCATGGAGCCAGATATATTTGATATCCCACCTTAGAATAAATCTTTTAATTCCACAGCTAACCCAGATAGAAGGCTGGTGTACTAATGCTTTAGTAAAGGGGTTGGCAATTATTTCAGCTGGAGGGCCACTTAATGAGTTTTGGTAAGCTGTCAAGGGCTGCATGGGTAGCCCCGCCCCACCCCTTCACAGGTGTTCTGCCCCTGGTCGCCGTCTTGGGACTTGAAGTCCCTCTAGCCCCTGACCTTTGCCACCAGAAGTCCCTCCCCTTGCCCCCGTAAGTACTCCTTTTGGGAGGGGTGTTTGCCATCTTGGAACCAGAAGAGAAAATAAATTATGTACTAAAAACCAAATATCTACAGTAGCATATTTTAATTTTATTAAAAAAATATATTTTTGTCCTGGTTTTTGTGTGTGTTGTGTGTATATAGAGGTGATTGCATAATAGCTCAAAATGAAATCTTACTCTTGTATATTGTGGTTGGGGGGGAAGGGTAGGGGAGTATGGAGTATTTGGGGGCTGTGTGTTTGTGTGTGTGTGGGGTGTAGGGGAGTGTGTGTATGTGTTTGTGGGGGCTGTAGGGGAGTGTGTGTATGTGTTTGTGGGGCTGTAGGTGGATGGGTATGGGGTTTTTGGTGGGCAGTGGGGGTATGTGGAGTTTGGGGGTGGGAGGGTGGTTATGGGGTGTTGTGGGGTCATGTATTTGAGGGGATGTATGGGCTGTGGGTGGGTAGAGGGCTTGTGGGGAGTTGTGAGTGTGGGGGGAGGTGTAGAGGGGGAAGGTGGCTGTGTGTGTGTGTGTGGGGGCATTGCGCACAGCCCTGCACCCAGTAGCAGTATCAGGAGGAGGCCCCTGGCAGAGCACAGTCCTGGTGAGCTCCGGGACTGCACGTGGCCAGGCTGCCTGCTCCATGGCCTAGAGCTCACATGCTTGACTCCCACGCTGCTGGAGGGAACCCTGAATGATGAAGCCCACTGTGCAGATCATGGGACTCAACTGGGGCATCAGGGAGTGGGGCAGAGCTGGCCTGGCTCCATAGCACAGAGCTTCCTGCCATTCCCCGTAACCTGCATATAGTAGTGAGTAGGGCTGGGCCACTGGCTCCTTTGTGTGGGGCTTCCCTAGGAGGTATGTGACTGAGGTGAAGAACCCGGAAACTGCATGCAAGCCCTGCGGGGTAGAGCCAGGAGGACCCCACAACCCTGCTGGCCCAGGCTCCGCACTCCTCCCAGCCTGCCTTGGGTATCCGCTGGCCTTGGCCCTAGCCCCAGGGAACAGGCATGGGTTCCATGTTCCCATCCAGCTGCCACTCTCCCCTGCATGCTGCCACTGCCAGTCCTTCCCTCATCCTCACCCACCGCTGCTGCTGCCCTTCCCCTGCTGCTTCCCCCTTCCCTCCTTCCACCCACCTGCCACCACCACTTTCCCCGCCTGCCACTGCTGCCCTTCCTCTGCCTGCCGCTGCTTCCCTACCTGCAGGGCTGGGGTCAGGGCTGTCCCATGGGCAAGGGTTGGAGTTCAGCATGCTCTGCCCCTGTGAGAGTGAGCGGGGCTTGACCCCATGCAAACTCAGCAGAGGCAGCCCAGGGCTGGGCTGGATACAGTGAATTGGTAGGCACCTGCCCGCAGGCTGGATGAAATTGCCTGGTGGACCAGATGTGTCCCGCGGGCTGTATTTTGCCCTCCCCTGCTTTAGTGCTTTGTTTCATATTTTTTCTTTACTTAACTTAAAATAGAGTCAAAATGGTGCATTTTATTCCTTGAGAGAATTTCAGATGCATTTCTTGAACCTCTTCAGTACTTGACCAAAATGTAAAGCAGTAGGAGCCAACCATTTTGGCAGATGTGCCATAAATTAGCCCTGTACCCTGCCCAAGTGCCACTCCTATCCCTTTCCTCTACTTGCTCTGTTGCCCTGCACTATCTGCCTTTTTGCCTATCACCTCCCTAGTGCCATACGCAGAAGCTGTGGGTCAGTTTTGGCATCTGTGCTGCAGGTTGGGTACCCCTTGTGTAAACAATGATTTATCTGTCAAATTTGAATATGGCTAATATAAGCAGGGCTTGGAATGTACATAATGCAGCTGTCCTATCCAACACTCAGTTGGCTATTGGCAGTGAATATTATAATCTTAGTGAAATAAAATATAGCTACTGGTTTCTGTCAGTATTGGAACATACGCAATCCAGTATTTTTAAAATTTAATAACACAGAATTGATGCACAACAGGATGTGCGGTTAAGAGACTGGAGGAAAAAGTGTATCTGTCCCTTAAGAGAGAGAGCCATCTGGGAACAGGGCATGCAAAAGAAAGCACCACTTTGAGTTTAAACTTTTCTTTTTTTTTTAAATAATCTTAATTTTTAAAGTGGCTTTGGAATTTTTTGTAACGTTTTTGTTTAAGTATAAAATAATAGGAGCACTGAGATTCCACAAACTCTTGTTCATTAAGATAGACTTATTTACTTCTACTCTTGTAGCCTTGTTGAAACTAGAAAATGTGGTGTCCTTTCCCAGCAATTACAGGGTGTACTGGTGTTGTTAGTACATTATGAGTTTGCCACACCCATTGTAGGCTTTCTTAGCATCATGGTTACATGCGTGCTGCCATCCTGGGAGTGTCATGCAATACAGTGTATAGACAAAGGGTGGGCAAAATATGGCCCACCAGGTGATTTCATCTGGCCTGTGGATGACCGCCTACTGATTAATTGTATCTGACCTGGTCTGCAGCTGCCCGTGCTGCGCTCCGCATAGGGTTGAGCCCTCCCAGTCCCACTGGGCCAGCACACTGCGCTCCCACTCTCACCCACAGGAGGGCCTCAGCTCTGGCCCCAGCCAGTGTGTGCAGCTTCTGGGTGGGGCTGCTGCTGCTGCAACTACCTGGGGAACTGCTCACCTGCCCCGGCCTCCAGCAGTTCTTCCTCCTATCCCTGCTGCAGCACTCTGGGTGGCAGTTAGGGAAGCAGTGGTGGGTGTGGGGGAAGCTGCAGCTGGGTGGGAGTATGGGGACTAGTGCCAGGGCTGGTGGGAGTGCAGAGTCTGGAGCACAGGGCTGTGGCAGTTTGGGGCAGTGGGACTCAGCTGGAAGATGTATGTGATGGGGCTGGTGGCTGGGCCCTGCTCCCTGCCACCACATGCAGCTTCCAGGACTCAGCTGGGAGCAGTGGGGAGCCTCATATGATGGAGCAGGGCCAGCTCGGCCCCACTCCCTGCTGCTCTGGCGGAGTCCTGGGAGCTGTACATAGTGGCAGGGGTCAGGGCCAGGCCGCGCTACAAGAAGCCCTGTGTGATGAGCTGTGGGGAGTCCCATGCAATAAAGCTGGGCTGGCCTGTCCCCGCTCCTTAACACTATGTGTAGCTCTCATTACTTGGCTGGATCCATGTGCCACCAGGGAGCTCTGCATACTACAGGCTATGAGTGCCCTGAGGGCCCACCACCAGCTGCTGCTGCCACTGGCAGCAGGGGGGTTGTTTGCTATGGGGAGGGGCATGTGGGGGAGGGCCCCCCCCACATGCTACAGCTCCCCATACTCCCATACACACCCACACTCCCCCGTACCTTCACTCCCACACACCTTCTTCCACATTCCCCTCACACAGACACCCTCCATCACACCCTCCACCCCCCTAAATACAATAAAAAAGAGTAAGACTTTATTTTGAGCTATTATGCAATCACCTCTATATATACTGTGCAAATCCACACAAACCAGGAGGGTCCAGAGGAGGGCTACTCGTATGGTTGAGGGTCTCCATGGCCAGCCCTATGAGGAGAGGCTGAGGGACCTGAATCTCTGCAGTCTCCGCAAGAGGAGACTGAGGGGGGAACTTGTGGCTGCCTACAACCTTATCAGGGGCCACCAGCAGGGACTCAGGGAAAGTCTGTTCACCAGGGCCCCCCTTGGAGTCACCAGGAACAATGGCCACAAGCTGAGGGAGGATAGGTTTAGGTTAGATATTAGGAAGAACCACTTCACTGCAAGGGTGGCCAGAGCCTGGAATAGGCTCCCCATAGAGGTGGTGCTCTCACCTTCCCTGGAGATCTTCAAGAGGAGACTGGATAGGCACCTGGCTGGGGTCTTATGACCCCTGCCACCTCCAGTGCTCCTTCCTGCTCATGGCAGGGTGTTGGACTAGATGATATGTCTAGGTCCCTTCCGACTCATTGATTCTATGATAAAAATATTTTTTTGAAAGAAAATTAAAATATGTTATAGTAGATGTTTGATTTTTGGTATAAGATCTGGTTTTTTTTCCGGTTCCAAGATGGCAAACCACCTTCCCAAAAGGAGTACTTTTTGGTGGAAGTGGAGGGACTAACCAGTGGCAATGCTCAGGGGTTAGAGGCAGGACTTCTGGTCCGAAGATGGTGGCCAGGGGGTGGGTACCTATCAAAGGGTAGGGCTACCCTTGAGGCCCTTGATAGGTCACCAGAAGTCATTAGACAGCCCTCCAGCTGAAATAATTTCCCATCCCTACTATAAACTGACTTTAAAGTACCTAGCATGGTTAGTGGAAGGTGTTTGGCCATAGAAGTACAGACTTAGTTGTGAACTGATCTACCCTGCCATTCTGCAGAGCTCCACGCTGCTGTGGGTCAAGCTGTAGGGCTAGGGACAGACATTACACATAAACTGGTTTAAGTGATCAGAAACTGGTTTAAACCTGTAACAGAACAGATGTTCAAGGCACATAAACCAGTTTGAAAATGGCTGAAACTGGTTTGAGTTGAACCTGGTTGAATGTAGCGTCAGACTAAACAGATTTGGTTCAAACTGGTTTAATCAATGTCTGTCCCAGAGTCCTTTCTGGTTTATCTTAAACCAGAGTCTCCCAGCATTCCAGATGCTTTGTAGTGCTGGGTGGGGCTCTCTGCTCCACAGCACATCTGTCCCTGCCTATCTGCCCGGCTTCTCCCTGCCCTGCCCTGACACTGCCTGATCAAGCAGAGATTCCCCACTCCCCTCTGCCACAGCCATAGCCAGCATGTGGTATTCTAGCTAATGTGGAGAGGTGTTTGCGTAAGGCAGACAGGATAGTGTCTGCTTAGGGCTTTTTGAAGCTAATCAACAGGTCAGCTGGTAATGTCCCTCCATTCCTTCCTTCAAAAAAGGTATGTTTAAGAAGAACTTGAATTAATGAGATAGACTTTTGTTTTCTTGGTGGGGTGCTAAATGCTCTGTTATCAATTCCATGCTGTGCTGGCTCTCTTACTTGTCAGGAGCAGGGAGGGCTTGGGGGCAAACACCTCCCTAATCAGAGGGCCTTGTCGGAGCCTGCCTACGGCCCCCCCCTTCATCTCAGCAGAGTGGCAGGGAAGAGAAGGCTGCTCTAGTGCCCCCCCAGCTTCTAGCCTGAGCCACTGCAGACATATGCCTGCATATCTTCAGTCCAGAGGAAATGTCTTTATGGTTGGAAACTAGTTCAGCCTAGCCAGGTTTGACTAACCTGCAAAGATTGAATCACTTCAGGCTCAGGCTTTTTGAATGTCTGTCCCTAGCCTAGATACTCAAACTCAGTTTCAGTAAACTATGCTACACTGCACAGTACACGTACCATGCTCTGGAGCTGTGTTTAAGCATGCTGTGCTTCTCCACAAACTGGGAGTAGTGTAGCTGTAGCTGCCTGGTGCTGTGTGTGGGCTAATTAACCCGGGCAGATTAATTGGTACTGTCGCTCAGCAGTGCTGATTAGCTACCCAAAACACCATGTGATCTTGGCCTACACCATTTCCAGTTTAGTAGGTGGCTGATATGGATTGGTGCATCTTAGTTATGGGTGCTACTGCTGATAATTTGTAGATCTGGTCTATATGGTCCTTGTGTGACTATAGAGGTAGGCTATTGGTTTTAACCTCAGCTTTGGTAACTTGTCAATTGAGCGGTGACCAATTTAAAAAACTAATTTATATATTGTATTCACTTGAATATAAGATGACCCACCAATAATTAGATTCTGTATATGGAAAACTTATAAATTTGTTTTAATTTTTCAGGTATAGAGTCTAGTTATTGGAAGTTTGCCTTCAATTTGTATAGATCTCAGCCTTCACAAATTCAAATCTCCTGTTGATTGTAGCAATGACTTAAAGCTGAAATTTTGATTCGACACTTTGACTTGCCTTCTCCTTTAAGAGTTGATTCTGTGAATCAGGTTAAAAACTGCAATGCAGTGATGTCTCTTAAATTTTTGGGCACTTTTTTAGAGGTCAGAAAGTAGATGTAGAATATTGATAAAATGTTGTATTGTGGCCCTTATATGGATCCATGGGAAGTATTGACTGTTGCTGTTATCCTGTATGATAGGATCCCAGGGAGTTTTGTTTTGATGTGGCAAAATGATATCAAGGCTCTCTTTAAATTATGCAAATGAGGATGTTGTTGCAGAAGTCAGTAGTACTTAAACATTTACGAATACAGACATTAACCATAAAGGATCAAATCTGAACCCTAGTCTCTTAAATGTGAATACAAAAGTGAACTACTTGTTCTCTGGTATACCGACTAGGGAAGTGAGAATTCTGCTCCCTAATATAGTCTCTCTCATGGAGCCAGAGGGACAGCTTTCCATCTTCAGCTCCCTCAGTGCAAAAATGAAGTTTATTTCCTACCTATGGGGACTTTTTACCATCTTGTACCATCTACACTTTTCCCAGAGCCTGATGAAGAGACTTTGATCCCAAAAGCTTGCAGAACAGGACAATTTTCTTGCCATTTTCCAGTTGGTCTAATAATAGGTATCACTTTGGGATGAAGAATTCTATTTTTTTGTATAATCTTTATTCAGCATGAGTGTGTGGGATTCAACTTTTCAGGCTAAATAACTGTGTAAAAAGCCAGGACCTTTCTAAAAAGAGCATAATATGTTGTGGTTATTGAAGATATATTTTATTTTAATGCTCCAGAAGTTCAAATGAATGGTAACGATTCTTGCCAGATCCCATTTCCTTAATTTTTTTTTCTTTTTTTTCCCTTCCCCTTTTCCTGGAAGAAACATCTGGCTGGAGTTTATAACAGTTCTTAGGATTTTTAGGACATAAGAGCCTGAGCAATTCTTTAGTGATGTGTATAGTCACATAAAGTAAAATCTCACTAATTCACAAGAACAGCTTAGAAACCCATTGGGAATTACTGTATTTTGTGAATGAAAGGGATACTAGTTTAAACAGCGAGGAATTGCAAAAACACAGTAGACTTGACCATTATTTTGTAATGCAACTTTGGTAGTGCATTGGGAAGTAAATATTCTGTGGTAAATTCAAATAAATCTCGCTCTATCTTTTTGCTGTTAAATCTGTCTTAGAAGTGAGAACAGGTTTTTGGTACCATTTTGCAAAGTGAAATCAGATATATAGAACTGACTTAAATGAATTATGCTCCAGTTACTTCTACAAAGATATTTATCAAAGGATCTTAAGATACTTTTCAAACATAAATTTAAGAAGAATGAGGAATTATTAAAATAACACAGTGTTTTATTTTTTGTTTCATAAGAGGTAAGGGCAGTTTGTAGCAGGCAACCTCCCCCCAACAACCCTAAAAAACACAAAAACCCAACAAAAAAACCTAGAAATCCTGTTTATGGCTGGGGATCGAGAGATTAATGCTTTGTGTTCAGTCTTTCTTGCAATGGCAATTGGTCCTACTATATTCCAGGGTCTCCAACTGCAATTAAGAGCAGCTGCCACTCTTTCACTGAAAATGTCTCATTGTGTTTAATGGTGTTCTTTTTGTTCCTTACAATTTATAACACCAATAGGTGCCCATCTGCTATGCTGGAAGCCTTTGACATGATTCTAAATAAGAATACTGCAGATAAACCAGCAGCAAAAACCCTTAGGAAAAACTCGTGTGCAATTCTGTTTCTACTTCAGCCTTATCGGGATTTTTCCTCATCAAAGATTTATTTTTCCAGTCCAATTATCTGCAGCAAGCTTCATCTGACCACTGATTAATTCTGGATCTTCTTTGCAAAAATAGCTTGATAAAAACAGGCTTTTTTATCATACAAAGGAAGAGGTGACCAATTTGGTGTCTCGGAAAACTAGATAACCTGCTTGCTTATGTATTGGATAAATAAGAGACAAATTTAGGATATATAAGTAAAGATTTAAGCAACTAGAAACCAACTGATTAAATTATAGTTATTTATGCAAATATTCACTTTTCTTGTACATGCAATTTTCCTGACACATGCTGGAGAGATGAGCTTGGGTTTCTGAAACTTGAATATAAATGTATCTTGAGGAAACAAAACAGCAGGGGAAAATATACAAGTTCATAAAACTCCACTTATTTATTTTGCTTATTAAGCGTACTTGTAATTCCAGAGTAATTGTAAGTATTCAGTACACAGTAGATGTGTACCACTGGTGTAGTTTGAGTATTGATATGTGATATCAAACTGCTCAATTTGGTTTGCAAGACTGTTGCTGTACCTCTGATAACCAGTCATGGGCAAGGCTTTATTATGCGGGTTACACATTCCTTTCATAATTTTGGCCTTACATTCCAAATTAGATGCAGCTATCATCTTACTACTGTATAGTTTATGAATGACAATATGGCAATAATTATCAGTCCTCCTGTTTACACAGTGCTATATAAATATATATAAATACCATGTTGCAGTTTTCCTAATGATGAACTATTTTGCCCTCCTCTTTTATTGGAAGTTTTTACTTTGTCAAATATGCCTCGCATTCCTTTACCTTTAGATTCATGTCCCAATAGGCAGAAACACATCTAAGAGTTGTGTAGCTCTTGCAGATATGCTTAAAGTATTGGCTCCTGTTTTTAGATCATACTTTTAAAATGTGCTGTTACCCTGAAATGTCATTAAAATGTGCATCTTCTTACTTTTACTTTTACTTCCTGTGTGTATTAAAGTTTATATTTTTAGACAGACCATTAAGTTTCTGGATTCGATAAGTACTGAAAAGTGAACTCATCAAGGAGTGAAGGAGCTAGAGAATATTACTAATTGCATGTCAGTAGAATTTATTTGTTAAGTTGCACTATGGTGAGTCTTCGCAGTATAAACAGTCCCTTTTGCCTGTCCCATGGTATTGTCCTGAGCATGCCCCTGATGCAGGGAGTAGGGATGGGTACCCCTTTGAAAAATGAATTTGGAAAGCTTAGTCCCTTCCAAACAAGCAGAACTGAACTCTTTTTATATTACTGCCAGATCTGGCCTGTGGGCAAGAGGTGGAACACCACTGCTTTAATACGCTGCTTGTGAGGTAGAAAAATAATGCTTTGAAATGAAATGTTACCATGCCTGATGTGAACTGAAAATGTGTAGGGAGATAGATTTTTCCAGTTTTAATAATTTTCATACATGTGCTACATGCAGGACTTCAGCAGAAAACCTGATCCCCAAATGTACTTTGAAAGTTCAAGTTCTGGAAAAGCGCAAAAAAGATTCCTTCCCCTTCCCCCCAGTTATGCAAGATCATTATAATTTAACAGGTGTTACTTATTTCCACCCACTAATATACAGCTGAAACAATAAAGCAGTTTAGAAAGAATCTATTGTGTGGTTCAGTTTTCTCAGCATTGTAGCGAGGAAAATCAACTTACAATTTGTATTTCATATTTCCTTGCTATTGTCTTATTCAGCTGTCTTGCAACAAATGCATCTCAATATTCCAGTCAATGGTAGAATGTGTTAATGGAGTAAATGTTAGTTTTTAAAAAGCCAGTTGTTAGAATTACTTAGTTTGAAAGGTTAAAGTACATGTCAATACATGAAAAGCAAAGCAAACAAGCAACTCCAAATAAAACCTTTACAATAAAACCACTGAGTGGATGCTAAAGAATGTGTAGATCACTAGCACACGCAGTTCTGCAGATTTGCTGTAAGAGGTAAATCGTGTCCTATATAAACCTAACTTTTAGCTAAGAGCTATAGCAATTACTTTTCCCAAACTTCCTCCTCTGAAATACATTATGGCCCAGTTGACCTGTAACATGTTCTTTAGTTTGTTTTTTTTCCCAGAGAACTTATGTATCTGCTTTAAAGCCCTGCAGTTTTCATTGCTGCAAGTACTTTTGTGAAATGACAAGTGGTGGTGCATGAGCCAGAGTTATCAAATGGACACACAGTGTTTTGTGGGAGCCTATGTTCTGCCTCTGAATACTGAGTTTATCTCTTAACACTAAATCCACAAGTTAAGTACTGTATGGGAGGAAAAAAAAGAGTACAAGGGACCAAGCTAGTCACTTTCATGTTTCCAGTTATTGGGCTATTTTAAAAAGGAAGGATAGAAAAAACTTAGGAAATAGGTGTATTTGCATTTTTCATTGAAATAAGTATTTAGTGCAGCTGGAAGAAAGAAACCTGTTCCATATGCAAAGCAGAGCATATGTAAAGCTTCATTATGGACTAAATGTGTTATGGGTTAGACCATAATTTGTGGCTGCAGCTGCATCAAACATGTTTGATGTGTATGCAGCTGGATCCAGCCTATGTTTATTTAGTTTAATATATGAAAATGGACTTTTTCCTGATTAGACTTTGTGTATTGACAGTACAGGAAACTGAACGGTGCTCTTGTTAATCCTCAGAACAGGTGTATCATGAGCTACGGTAGTTCAAGTTTCCCTGCTTGTTCTGCTTCAACTATATTTTGCATGAACCATTTCACAGTCCTCCTCTAATTAATTCTTTGGCTTGTCTCCTGCCTGCAAGGATTGTATAGGAAGGTGGCTATCATGACAAGAACACCACCATGTTGTGCAATTAAAAAGTACACTAATATCCATTCAGAGCAGTGGTGCTCAGTTTTGGCCTTATAGGCCACATGAATGGTGTGGGGCTGAACTGTGTCCCAGATTGAGCCTTGCACCAGCTCTGTGTACTCCTGACAGAACAAGGAGCAACGGTCTCAAGTTGCAGCAAGGGAAGTTTAGGTTAGATATTAGGAAGAATTTTCTCACTAGAGGGGTAGTGAAACACTGGAGCATCACCCAGAGAGATGATGGAAGCTCCATCTTTGGGGTTTTTTAAAAAATGCCTAGATAAAGCTTTGGTTGAGATGATATAGTTGGGGTGGTCCTGCTTGGAGCAGGGGGATGGACTAGATGACCTCCTGAGGTCCCTTTCAACTCTAACTTTCTGTGATTCTATGATTGGGCTGGATGAGGCCTTGTGCTGCCTCTGCCCAGGTGGGATCAGGGTCTCGGGGTCCAGTGCCATGTCTGCCTGGCTAGGGTTGGGCTCTAGGGCCCCATTCTGCCTCTGCCCTGCTCCCAGATGCCCGTATTGGGCCCCGCACTGCCTCTGTCCAGCCTGGATCAGACTTCAGTGGCCCCAGGATGGGGGCAGCATCCTGCCCTGCATGCCCAGTCTAGCATGCAGGTTCATGGACTATCGGGCTCCGCACAGATCCATGGAGAAACCCTGTGGGCCAGATGATGCAGTGTTGGGGGTTGGATTTGGCTCGTGTCATGCTTGTGTATTAGTTTCCAGGAGCATAGAAGGATTTTTTTAAAATTTTTATCAGGTTAAATGAATCTGGATAAAACTGATGAGGAATTAAAGTAAAAGGAAGCTCTGGGTGTTGGGAGTGGTGATAGGGGCAGGATGTGTGAGAGAAAGCCAGGGGAGAGTGGTTTCTAGTAACAATTTTAAACTCTTCCACCAATCCTGAAGTGCGGTACTGCTCTTTCTGCAGCCATTTGTACACTTTCAGTTTTGGACTGAGGCTTTTAAAAAATGGGTAATGCCAGATAAGTTAGCTTTTTAAGAGGTTGTATTCCCTCTGAATTAGCATGTAACTGTATAAAGAAATGTGTTGGATGCAACTCAAATGTATGGAAAATTGTATTTACTGCTTGTGGTTTGAGGATAGTGTTAGAAAAGTCTGCCTCTCTTTTCAGAGATGGTGTCTTGTTTTTGTATCAGTTTTAGTCTTGAGTTTTTCGTGGTAATAGAAACTGAGGGGGGAAAAAGATCTCTTGTTCACTTTTTGTGCAGAAATAATTGTATACTTCCAGTAAGGCTCAGAGTGTGTTAAGTTTGTAAGTGCTGTGTACCTTATGCTGGGAAGGTTAAAGTTGAGACCTTTTGGAGGGAGAGTTCTAGGCAAAGCTGCCCTGGAGAAGTTATGAAGGTGACTCTTGATGGGGTATCTTGCCCCTTTTGTGTTGCTCTATCTTGGAATAGATCATAGCTGAATGGACTATTATTCTAACAGTAAATCCTGCTGTGTGGAGAGGGTGAACATCTGTGAGAACGTTCTCTATGAACTGGAGCTTAAAGCAAGCTGTTTTAAGCTTAAAGAAGGGCTGTGCTAGAAGTGTGTTGCTGTTGAAAATGAAACGTTTTTTGTTCTTGTTTTCTCCCTGTCATTAGTGGTGCCTCCTGCCAACCTGTGACTACCCTTAAGTCAAACAGGATAGTTTAATAAACTTTCACTTTTTTGATCTGTGCCTAATAAAATCATGCATTTGATGACTGCAAACATGGATGACATAATTCAGGAAGCAATACACAGGTAATGTGTTCCTGCTGATGTGTATATTATGACCATAACATTGCTGATATAACAAATCTCTGTGCTCCTCTCAAAAATAAAACTGTGTAAAAACACAAATATACTGGGATTGGGAAATAAAGGCTTTTTCCTGCCTATGAGCACTTCGCAATTTATATTAGTGTTCAAATTTCACTTGATGGGCATCTTTCAAAGAGCAGCTGCTCATTTGTGAAGACCTAACTTAGGCAATGCTACTTCTATTTAGCAGTCGCCCACTTTGTTCATTTAATTTAAATGCAAGCTAATCAGGTTTTTTCTCCAAGGATGTTGAAGTACTGAACGCAACGCCCCCTCCCGACAAATTACAAATAGTCTTATGGGAAATGAGAATGTATTTCTTATTTTTTATGTCAGTTAAGGTTAAACACCGTTTCTGTAGCTTGCTGTTAATAAAAAATCTGCTTTTCTGAAATGGTAGAATTGTTTTAAACCTTGATAGCTAAATAACTTTATTTTGTTCCCCTAAATACTGGTAATTTGGAATATAAAAATTCAAAAATAATTTACAAAACATAAATTTATGTTGATGCAACAGTGACATTCTTAATGTAAAAACTAATAGGCCCCTATCATTTTCCCACATAACACTGGGAGAGAAGCTAATATGTTTGCTACTGTTATTTCTGAATCCTCTTGCTATCCATTCAGCTGTGATGGCAGTAGAAAAGTAATTCATTCATTCAAACAAAGATTGAAACTGTAAATGTGAAGAATTATAAATCATACTTCGTTATTTATTAATAATATTATATAATCCATAACATACAGGATCTCCTGGTAATATGCTAATATGGGATAGATTAGGAAGGAAGGTTTACAGTAATTTAAATTTCAGGGAGTTTGAGCAAGTATAAGGAAATTGGAAGATACAAGGGGTATAGAATTTTATTTTATTTTTTTTAGTAGAGAACAACCTGGTGGGTTTCAGGTCAAGACAATACAATAGGTCTTTATGTGGCATAAAGGGGGCAGAAACTCAATTAGGCTTAAAGGCACGGAGACTATTCCAGATGGTGGGGGCCACATGAGAGAAGGCTGTGCCACCTGCTGTCAAAAGGCCCAGATTGGAGAGAGAATATGTTACTATATGATTAGCATAATGAACAAGACAAGTTGTGGCAAGTGGGGGAAGGAGGTGGAATTATGGAAGTAAATTTTAAGGACTAAAAAAGAGATTTTGGTTCTGAAAAGGTGGGGGGAGGTAACTTAAGAAAACTGGTGGTTGAATGGTGGGTTCTTAGAAGGTAACTGGTGCACTTTGGTCAAACTGAAGTGTGCCATGAATTTATAAAGGAGGGAATTACATCGTTTGGGAGAAGAGGCAATTTATCAGAGTATTTGAACTGCTATCTCATCTGGTTGCTAGTTCAGAAGTCATTACAGCTTTTACTAAGTTTATAGATATGTAAGGCAATCATTTGGAGTTGAATTGTTTTTCATTGCAGGTGTGTATGAAAAAGTAGGCTTGAGTTCTGAAGCTGCTGAGTTGGAAAAAAACATGAGTTGAGGTTGAAACGGGCACAAATAGAGAAATGGGAGATTATAATAGGTCTTGATTTTGGTACCGTTTTTATAGAAACAGGCTGAGGAGAATGGATGAAGCTAACTTACTATATTGGGTAGAATAAAGAACCAGTAGTCCCTGGTGTTGGGTATCAAGATTTCCAACACTGATCAGGAAATAAAACCATATTCAAGCTTATGTGTACAGAGGTGAGCTGGACATATATTAATGAGAAGACCTGGATGTTTTTCTAGCTAAAATAAATTAGGTGTTTTAAAACTTATATGTCACTAAAAGAGAAGCTGATGATTTGATCAGACTTCATCTGGATTACTGGGTCTGTTGGGTAATTAGTGCTACTGAACCAATGGCAAAATTTACATTTGATTTTAGCTTCTTGCTGCTGTAATTCTGCTGGAGGGTCCTTATGTCTCATGCTGTGCTGTGAGGAGAGCATGGGCTTACGGCAGTTAGGCACACATACGTCTAAAGTGCATAATGAGGAGTTGCATGAAGTCAAAGATGGGTTTAGCAGAGTAGTGAAGTGTTGGCTGGAAGGGAGGAGAACTATCAATTTCATTGCTCTATTTAAAATGAAGCAGAGGTAGAACAGTTCATATTTTAAACCTCAGGTAACACTGGTGGTTGGTGAGTCCAGATTTTTTAAGGGCAGATTGACAGCTTGTTTATTTGTCAGAGACTATTTATATTTGATTTGTCAAGGTGGGGTTTTCCTACCTTGCCAGACAATATCGTTTCTTTAACTTGTTCCTCTAAACAGGTTCAAGGCAAAGAAACATGTTCAAGACAATATTCAATACTGCTCTAAGTTCAAGACTGATGAGGAAATATGAATTAATGTTGAGATGACAGAGGGTCATCAACAAGTGGTCCATAACTATATTTGCAAGGTTACTATTTTATTTCTCAGCAAAGGATAGGAGCCAGAATGAATGGCAACAAAGGTGGTTGTTTTAAGGAGGTATTTATAACTGGGAAATGATGACATTTTCTAAAATTTTGTTTAGGGAAAGGATTCTAGGAGATGAGTGCAAGGGGATGCTAAACAAGGAATTAGTTATGGAGTAAAGTTGGAAAATACAGGTATATTGTGTGAGTGCTGCACCTTGCTGAGCATGAAGCAAAACTTTGGAGAAGAAAGATTAGTTGTTGGGCAACAGGTATTTTTAAGGTACTGAGGTGATTCAGAGTGGCACATGTTATAATTTTTCAGAAGAACATAAACACTTAAAAAAAATCCATATGTGCATCTGTCTGCAACTATAGTCAACTAAATACCTTCAGAAATTTGGCACTTTGGTGCTTTTATGCTGAAATAATGGCTGGGAAATCAGAGAAATGGATAGGGGAAAGAGGACTTCAGAGAGGGATAAGAAATAATAGTTGGTTAAGACTTCTGAGAAATTTCCTTATGGATACAGAATTGGGAAATTGTTTCCCTTTTTCACTGGAGTACTGTTGAAACATAAAAGAGGTTAGAGAAGGTGGGTGGTGGTTAGTGAAGTGGGTTTATTTATGTGTGTAGTACTCCTGAGTGTAATGTCAATGAAACAGTATAGTTAGAAATAACATCGAAGAACATAGAACATAGATATTGGGAAATCCTTTATGATAATGTACTCCAGCACGAAAGCGCATCCATCAATAAAAGGCCAAGATAAAAAAGTTTTTAAAATTAGAGGGATAAATTCAGCTGTTTTAAAACTGCATGGCCTGGTATGGTTTTGAAACAAGGAGTATCTTAACCAATAGGTATGGGTATCATTTAAGTTTCAAATTGTTCCTATACTTAAAACTTAGCTAAAAAGCATTCCTTTAAATATTATGCTCTTGATGTGGTAGGAGAATAACATGTTGCCTTTTACATGAAAACTTAAAATGAAAAAGAGTGTATTATAAAGTGTGGTGAATGACATTGCTGATACAAAATAATTAAAAACATATGATTTTCAAACAGGAACTATTCAAAAGATTTACTTAGGCCCTGTAATTACATGGTGGCTCAGAAGAGTGGCATGTGGTTTACGTTTATAGTCAGAAATGTTGACCTCACAGAAAACATGTTAATGTTACTGAGAGAAAAGGAGTATTAAGAGTCTTTGTGGTCTATAAGCATTAAATTATAATACACGAAGTAGATTTCTTTTTTCTTCTTCTTTTTTTTTTTACTGGGCATCATACAGTTTTAAAGGTGTGTAACAAAGTGGGAATTTAATTAGCCAAAAACAGAGATTCCCTTTTTATTACACAGAAAAAGATTTTAAAAATTGTGTTAATAAAGTACTCAAGAATAATGTTGTATCATTAAGTTAGATGTGATGGATGAGTTTTCGTTTTTATTTTAGAAGAAGATCTGTGTTCCAAACTGTGACATAAATGGCACTGATGCTGCGAGTGCAGTGCCACGAATACAGAGAATTCTTAAAATGTCTGCTACTAAAATAAATCCATGACGACGCCTTCTAGAATTAAACGTGTGGTAGGCACAGCCTGAGCATCTGGATAAGCATTGTTGAACCATTGTAAAACTTAAATTTAGGAAATTTGTTAAGGAGTTTTAAATCGTATTGGCTCTTCTGTGTATGGGATGTAATCTTTTGCTATGCCATTTAAATATTTTGAGGCTCTGTAGGATTATACAGAATGTTAACTTTACCTCTGTCAGACGAATAAGCACCATGTATTTGTGGCTGAAATGGATAAGATGAGGGACTTTAGACAGAAATGACTTAAAACTCTGTTGACCTGCGATAATATATTTCCTGTCATTAGACTTTAAAGGAGAAAAACATTTTGGCTTCCAAGGGATGCATGTGTATAATCATGTGCTTGAATAAACTCGAGTTTATTGCTCCTGCGCACGCATCTTCACCTGCTCCCCCAGCTCAGTGTGCTGTGGAGGGGCTTGCTGGGGCAGATAGCCCCCACACTGAAGCACCCACATGCCCCAGCCAGCCAGGACAGTGGCTACATGTGCGCTGCAGTGGCTACACATGGAGTAAATTAGCTTGTTCCAGCCTAAGAGGGGTGCATGTGTAGACATGTGACTTTTACTGTGAAGGTAATTAGTCTACTATGCAGTAAATGTTTTGTGTAGACACACCCAAGGTGACTCATTAATGCTTTATGCTCATTAGAATATTAAAATAGACTTTGATTTGTGTCATTTCAAAACTTGAATATTTAGTAGTCTTAATATATACAAATGATTTGTAAGCAGATAAATTCCATATATGAATCAGGAATGTGCTGATAACTCTGAAAGGCTAGGTATAAATATTTAAAAAGCTCAAGGTGGAATTAATCTAAGTTACATGGTTTTCTGTAAGCAGCATAGGTTAAGTCGGTAGGGAACAGAACACACATTCACTCTTTGTTGGCGGGGGGGAGGGGAGAGGGGGTGCAAATCTTAAACCAGGTTTTGCCATTTGTCAACTAGACTGTGCTGAACGTCTGTTCTGTTATGGAGTAACAGGGTGTGCTCTGTTACTGAAAGGGGCATGAGCAAACAGCCAAGCAGCTTGCAAGTGGCTGCACTTCCAATCAGGCCCAATTACTGGATTGGGAACAGGGCCCAACTGTTCAATATAAAAGGAGGGCTCTGCAGTGTAGCCAGCAGTCTGCTGCTAGCAGCCAAGAGAACAGCACCTGGTTGGAGCTGCTGCTCATACCATCTTGGAGGTAAGGGTAGGAGCTATGGGGATGGCAGAAGTTTCTGGTCCTGAGGCATGACCTAAAACTACACCCTGCTGGGTTTGGGTGGCATGGTGGGACTGCCAGTGGAAGGCCAATCTCCAGCAAATGCTACATCTGTGCTCCCCCCAGTGAAGGGCTAGTATGGGGCACCAGAAAGCTTCAGTCTCCCTGCTGCCTTGTGGGTGACCCCATGGAGGGGAAAGGCTAGGGGACCACACTCTGAGGAACAAAGCAGGATTCAAGGCTCATGGTGAGTCCAGAGGCAAGGTCCAGGTTAGGAAGGGACTGGAGGCAGTGCCTAGACTCACTTCGAGCTCTGAGGCTGCATCAAGAAGCCGGGTGTAAGGATCCAGCGGTGTGGGGCCCTAAGCTAGATGCGAAGCTCCTCAAGCAAGGGGCTTTGTGAGGCCCAGTGTAGGGCAGGAGATGAGGGAGCCCCAGTATGGGGTCATAGTGGAGACTGAGAGGGTCCCAAGCCGGGCTTGGAGCCCTGAGTAGATAGGGGCTGGGAGCCCCGAGCGATGGATTGCAGGAGAGCCCAGTGTGAGGGCACAACGGTGAGCTCCAGTGGGTAATGAGTCCCATGTGAGACTCTGGAGCACAGGTCTCAGTGGGAGGCACTGGAGCAATATGGATGCCATCTGTGAGGCATGGGACATGGTATAGGAGAGGTTGGAGCTGTGTATTTAGGTCCTTGGCATCAGGGCAAGTAAATGGGCAGCCTCTCACCTTGTTATCATCTTTCAATCATTATCTTCGAGGCATAGCAGGCGAGGTAGGTAGGTGGTTAGCCTTAAGACAAGTGGGTGGGCCAATGATCAAACCGGCCCTGGGACACCCACTTGACAGGCTGTATGTTGCCAAACCCTGAAGATGATAGCTTTCTTGTTGAAACAGACTAATGGAAACTACAGCATGTTTTAATAATATTCCTTGCACTGCCTGAAAACACTTTGTCCAATTTTGCTCCTTTCCTCTGTGATCCCACTGCATCTTGCCTCATTTCTGCATAGACTGCATTGAAGGATGTTGATTAAGCACAATATCTACCAAGCTAAGACTTTTGAAGAGGCAGGCCAACTTTACAAGGAAATTTGCAGCACCTTTAACAAATACTGTTTACTTCCTAAGAATGTCCAGTAAGAGAATCTGGTAAAGTTGCTTGCTACCGGATTTAGGTTTCCTGACTGTCCAGTTTCTGCCAGGAAGTGTCTCATGGTCTCTTGGCAGCAGCTGACTCTTTCCTTTGCAAGTGTTGTAAAATGTTGGCCATATCAAAAATCAGTGCTAAAAACATTGGAGCCTGCTTCTTGTAACAAGCACATTTTCACCTCTGCATGAACAGTGAAATGTAAATGCAAAAGATGCTTGGGTCTCTAGAACAATAATGCAAGTTTTAGAATCTGTTTTAATTCTAATGCAACCATGTATATCGAGAGGATTTAAGAGGCGTGACCTTATTGTGCCTAAGAGTGGCCTGCAGATCACTTGTTCTTAAATATGATATACCAGATGGTATTTAGCGTTTTTCCATTTGCTGGACTTTGGCTTTTGTGAATTTTCTTGAGCTTCGTTCTCCTCCTGTCTTAAACTAAGTGAGGCTAGGCCTTGTTAGCATTAAAAAAATAACATGCCCAGCACTTGCGGAAGAAATAAGGGTGATGATATAGTAGGTAACACTTTTAATCATAATGTGTGGTGTGCTATATACCAGCTTTGTAACCTGGCAGCCACGGGCACCAAAGTCTCTCTCAAACTAAATGAGATTACATTCTGTTATTTTGTTTAATGGCCACAGTATGCAACTTCTAATGTGGTGGCTGATGCCTTCCACAGCATGATAGCATTATTTTGGCTAAGAGGCTGGGGCTCCAGCTGGGAGTGAAAGTATCTGCGTTTGTCCAGCAACAACCCGGCTAGGACTGATACTTGCAACTAGAGGTGGGTCCTGCACCAGTCCAGACAGTGGTAGCAGCATTTTTGTTCAGGCAGCAGGGACAGTGTCAATTGAATTTGTGATTCATTAACATCTGATTCCTTTATAAACTTTTTATTCCACAGGTGTTAATAATCATCTCTTTTTTAATTAGAGCGGCTCCAGGGCCTCTCAGCCAATCAGTGGCGGGGAGACAAAAATGGCACCAAGTTTAAAACTACAGTTTTTGCCTCCCTGCCAGTCTTGGGCAAACCACTTGTGCAGCCCCTCTACCAATCGATGGGGAGGGGGAACCTGCAAAATTAATAGTCCTGCTGCAAATCCCACTTCCGACGTGACTTTGGTAGGTCCCTATCTTTTCCTTATTTGGCCTTTTTTCTCTTCTCTTTTTCTTCTCCTCTCAGTTGTTCTTTTTCTTCTTTCCTTTTTTCTTTCTCTTTTCTCTCCTTTTTTTCTCCCCTCTTTTGTCTCCTCTTTTGTCTCTCTTTCTTTTTTGATTCTCTTTTCTCTTTCCTCCTCTCCTCTCTCTTCCCTTCCCTTCTTTTTTCTCTTCTCTTTTTCTCTTTCGTCTTTTCATCCTCTCCTCTCTTTTTTCCTTCTCCTTTGTTCTCTCTTTTTGTTTCTATTTTTTCTCCCTTTTGTTTCTCTTATTTCCCTATCCCCTTATTTTTCTCTTCTGTTTTCTGCTTTCTCTTTTTCTTTCTTTCTTCTTTGTTTCTCCTCTCTTTTTTCTCTCCTCTTTTCTCTCTCTGATGTCCTTTTTCTCTCTTTTTTCTTCCCCCCTTATTCTCTCTCTCTCCTCTTTTTTCTGTTTGTTTTCTCTTTCTTTTTTTCCTCTCTCTCATCCCAAAAAAGGAACATTTATAATTATTAACAATATTAATATGCAGTGCATCCTGCCATATACCCTTCCATCCCAGTTTTGTTCTTCTGGCATGCCAGCAATCTAGCACCTTACAAAGTAGACATTATAGGTTTCTTGGCACTCTGGCCAAAAATGTTGCCTACCCCTGCTCTAGAGCAGTGGCACCCAACTCCTCTGGCCTCACAAGTTGGATGAGAGGCATGCAGCCAGTCCATGGAGTTGGTCTACTTAGGCTGGCCCCACATGCTGGATCATGGATGGACCAGTCCCCAGACTTCTTAGCAGGACAGCTCCGTGGCCAGGTGTGGGGCAGAGCTGGCTGCTGCTGTGCCAGTTATGGTGGTGCGGTCAGCTGTTGCTGTGGCAGAGGCTGCTTGTGCAACTCTGACAAAGGCAGCACCTAGGGCTTTTCTGGATCTTTGAAGAGCCCCAACAGTCTGGATGGCATGGCTGTGCAGACAGGATCCAGCCTGTGAATCCAGGTTGAATACTACCATATGAGCACCACTGTGGCACTGAATCATCAGTTGGGCACCACCCCTCTAAAGCAGCAGCTGCCAGTCCTTTTGAGTTGTGACCAGAGGCATCGCAGGGCAGCTTGATGTACAGGGCAGTGTTAGCTGTTGTGGTGTCCATGGCAATACTAATCATGGCATTCATCATATTCATATAATAAGCAGTATATATGTAGAGTTAAATACTAAGCATGGGGCAGTGTAACAATATGGAAGGCTTTACATTTTCATGACAAATATTGCAAGTCATTGCAAGTCATTGCAAGTACAGAACTCCAGAATTGCATTTATAGATGCAATATTAATATTAAGCATTTTACGTCAGCTTAGGTCTTTGTATTTTTCAAAATGCTTTTAGTTACTATATAATACACAATAGCAGGTGTACTTTTATGAATTGTAGATTGTATGTTATATGAGAATACATGCTTTAAATTGCTTTACCAAAGCTGCATGTTTCCTAGTCCTGATCATATCTGGCATTTATTTTTTGTTGGTGGTGGTGAATGCCTCTTTATGAAGTTGCATAAAATTCAGAAGTGCCCTTTTAATGTATTATTTAGATTCTGTTCTTCTGCTGTATTACATACTTCTTGTTTAGGTTTTTGAAAATGGATTCCAAATTTGTTTCCAGAGTGCTTTGTTCTGTAAACTGGGAAATACATATACATGTGACACAAACATATGATGTAACTGCCTGAAATGAAAACCAGTCAAGAAAACTGAACTTAATTCATACCTCCTGGTTTTCTTCACAATAAACACTGGCACTTGACAAGAGAGCACTTTTGGGCTCAAAACTCAGGCCAGTGTTTTAAGTTCTTGGATGTTACAAGTACCACTAAAAGCCAAAGCCAGTTCAGGGATGATACTAATTTTTGATCTGTTCTTAACTCCAAAATATTTGTACCCTGATTGATTGTTTTCCAAATGTCTGTAAATCTGCTTTTCAGAAAACACTTTAAGTATTCAGAGGAACAATTTTGAGCTATTCATTGACACTTCATGTTTTAAATGTCTATAATCAGTCTATATTTTATAAGGTTTTTGGGAGGGGTTTCCGACTTTGTAGAAAGGATATGTAAAATCATGTTTTTGGATATAACATGCTATACAATCCTAAGCACAAAACTAGTTGTAATAGCAAACTGATATAATATTGTATTGCATTACATATAATATTGTATCACATTGTGGTTTGCAAATTTACATTTACCGCTTAAGTAGAATATTCCTGGTAGTAGAACAGAGTGAAATTTTTAATTAAATGTTCTACTTGCTGAAAAAAGCAGAATTTGATTTACTAAAATTGCCAGTGATTTTTTTTAAACTTATTAAATTGGTTTCACTAATTCCCTCTCTCAAATCCACAACAACCCCTGAAAAGTATACAGTGGTCGCTTTTTTATTTTGCAACATGGTTGTGTTCCTAAACTTGCTGAAACAGTTTAAATAAAGAGTGAAATTCTCTTCCCTCGCCCCCCCCCCATCTGAAACTGTGTTCAGTTTAACCCACCAAATACCCGCTTCCCCCTGCTCCTGCTCACAGTTTGGTTAGAAAAACAAAAGTTAATTATTTGCATAGTTCTATGTAGAACACCAGTATTTTCTAAACTGGGGACTAAAAGAATGATTATATGGAATGTTGTGGTAGAAGGTCATTTCCATTTCTTATTCATGTCCATTCACTAATACATTTATTTAAATATTTAAGAAATCCGTATTTGACTTTACTTGCTTTTAAGAAGCTTTAGAGTAGTTCTTACGGAAAACTATTACTATATTCTAGTACAGGGGAGGGAACACGCAGCACAATGGCAGATAGGGCAGGGAGCAGAAAGCAGAGCATTAGAGTAGGCAGGCAGGAAGCTGGAAGCAGAACCGCAGGTTGGGTGGGGGAGAGGGATAGGAGTGGAACTTGGTAGATGTGGGGCTAATTTGTGGCACACCTGCCTAGAAATTTGCCCCCCATTGTACTAGTATATTACTTCCATCTGGACCTGAAGAATAGATCATATATAGTAGTGGTTGTGAACCTTTTTATACCAGGACCCATTTATAAACATCGATGGCCAGTCCCAACCCAGTACCCCTCACTACCGAACTACTGCACCCCAGGCCCTAGCCCCCGCAGTGTGTGAGGTGGATGTGTGGAGTAGAGGGGGTTATGTGTGTGGGGCATGGGGGGTCCCTAGCAGCCTCTTGCCAGCTGGAACTCTAGCAGCCTGCAAGGGGAAAGCCACGGTTTCCCAAGTTTTTCTCCTTTAAAGGAAATTCCGTTTTTAAAATGTGTTGATCTTTTTTAAAGTTTGTTCACAGCCCTTCCATAAATTCGTGACCCACAGGTTGAAAAACACTAATATATAGTCTTTGTGATATTTGCTATATTCTAAACTGGTTATTTTTAACTTTCCAGATTCGCTCTGTCAGATGAAGCATACAGATCCTTGAGGGACCAAGATAAGGACCAGTGCATTCTTATTACTGGGGAAAGTGGAGCTGGGAAAACAGGTAATATGCTACTTGGTGTTCAAAAAATGAAAGGAGAAGATCTAGAAGCTGTGTAGGTTTACTGTCTTTGCATTTGCTTAGTGTTGTACACTAGTTCCTTTATGGTATTTGCTGCTTCGGATGTGATATTGCATTAATAAGTGTTGTTGTATATTCCTGTCATGATATCAGGTCTTATATAGTGATACAAACTCCTCCTTTTTTGGCATTATGTTGGAAGAGAATATTGCAAGTGTCAGAATAAACTGAGGATACATACTGAAGAAAAAACCAGAAATGAAACTCTCTTGCTTTGGGATATTGCAGCCCTTGGATGCATTTGCAAAAGTCTTTCAAATACCGGTATTTTAATACACATACACACGCACGCACGCACACTAAATAAACAATGGTGAAGGCCTTTAAATGTAAGTAGTACCACATGCTGTGTTCAGCTACATTTAATACATTGGCATCTGTACAAGATAACGACATTTCTTTTAGCCAGAGCTGGAATAGATTTTGCAAAATTGCTCTATTAATTTAAACATGCAGAATGGTGGGACTAAATGGAAGTTTCATGGTTGTTCCTTTTTTAAAAAAAAAATCTGTTTTTAGCTTAAAATAGCAATTTAAAAACAGGGCTGCTAAAAGAAAAACAGCAGGTCCAGGACATTTAAATTTGTTTTAATATCATCTGAGAAATTTTCTCTTGAACTGAGGAGAATGTTTAGCTTTGTATGCCTGCGGCAAGCAATCATGAAAGTGATATAACAAGGGGAACTACCACTTAGGTCTATTATGAAGCCCTGTAGCAGGGCGCTCCATTCTGGGGGTGTAAGGGTGGATGGATATGACCCCTTGGTTTCTTGCATTTTTTTCTCTGCATGTTCTGTGACTCCTGATTGAGAGTTTTTTTATTTATAATCATTCTCTCCTTTATCAGTTTAGTGATATGAAAAGGCATGGTCTACTGAGTAAATTAGTATATTAAAATAAGTATTTATTAATAAAGCTCAATATCTAAAGAGAATTCATTGTAATTTTGAAAGGAATTATTTTCTGATACAGCTTAATCTTTCATGGCTCTGCAGGGGTTATGAATGATTAAGCAACTAGCATGTAGTAAGGCCACAATTATTCATAGATTTTGTAACTGTAGACACTGGGATGATTGAGTTACTTGGCTAATGTATACTTACTTGCATGATGACTGGGATGTGTTCAGTAGCCAAGGTCATCACAGGCATGTGAGGTTTCTCGTCAATGCTGAGAATTTATTTTTAAAAAGCAAAATTTCAAGAAGTTTAGAGTGAAAGTAATGGGTAGGGATTTGTTAGAAATCCAAGTCTGAAAATGGATGTTGAAACCTCAGTGATGTCACATCTCCTGACGTTTGGCAATTTTATTAAAGCTCCAGATGCTGAAGTAATGTTTTTACCCAAGAATATTGCTTTTTAAAAAACTTCTAGTTTTTATGGTTGTACAGAAAACCTTGAAAACATGAATCCTAAATGTGCCAAGAGCAGTAGGCTTAAAAAAAATAAGCTGCCAAATTTATTATTTTTCAAAACTCAGAATTTTGGTAGCCAGCATCCTGGTTTTTAAATGTTTGATGAAGGCAGAGTTGAAACTACACTGTCATCAATTTCTTGGTTTTTTTCAGTTGAATATACTTCCATTTATTTACTTGTTTGTTTTGTTTTCACTACATAATTCTACCAATGGCTGTTTGTAGAGTCATGCAAGAAAATGTCAAATGCTGCCAGAAATGAATGTGGTGGTATTGAGGGTAAAACACAAGGTTAATCAAGGTTCAAACTGAATGTTTGTTCAGTTGACGGCAACGTTGTTGGCTCGGTCTTGCAGATTAAAGTAGAGTTCCAGCTAACGGAAACAGCTCCTTTATTTTGTGTTAACAATTTCCAAATCCAATTTATAATTTTTTGTCACTCTGTGAACCTTTTTCCATGGACTTGCATTTATCTTGATGTCAATGGAAAGTGCATCCTTATCTTAAGGTAACTTATTTCCTGCTTAGCTACTTTTATCACACATTGGTCAAGTGATTCTTCTCAAGCATTGGGATTGTTCATGGAGCTCCATCAGCTCAGATTGCTTCAAAACACTTCAGCATGTATTACCAAGAGAATATTTTGTTTTTTAAATACTGCTGCATGTCAGCTGCCTTGGCTCAGCACCATTAGTAACCTTTGACCTCTGAAGATTTTCTTTTTTTTTTTGAAATTGTTGTCATGGGATGCTCCCAATTACAAATGACGAGTTCTAAAATTTCTTAACTACTTTTTCACATATATCCTTGGACTATTGTGGCTAAAAGAGAATAATATTTATCATGTTTTCTTGCATACAGCATGCCTTAGAATAGGGTCCGCACCTTGTTTTTGAAAGACAGAATGAAGGAAAAAAGACATTTCCCCTCAGTAAGTAACTATAGCAGCAACTAGGGAGCTGAGCCTGCTCATTGTTTTGATCCCTGTGGATCCTGTGTAGAATTATTTGCAATCTTGCTTGGCAGAAAGTGGCAGAAACTGCTCTTACCATATTTTCTTGCTTTTAATACACATGCCAATTTCCAGCAGCTGTTCTTTGGGAAAAAAAGGTGTATGTTATCTGGAGAAAAATAAGGTATTTCATTTTGAAATGTATGTTTACCGCACTTTGAGTATAGCCAGTTGGATTCTTTCTCCTGTTTGTGTGGCTCCTTATCGCAACATGGCAGGGAGAAAAACAAAACCAAGTGAGATTCAGAGGACAAGCAGAGGGCAAGTATAGTCTCTGAAACTAGTGGTATTTGTTACACTGACTGGTTTCCAAATGGTTGTCACTTATGAAAAAAAAAATCCATTTACTGCTTAGATTCTGGTAAGAGGGGTGTCTGTAAATTTTTCATTCTTTATATCAATTCCTTATCTGCTGTACCAAAGAACTTGGTTCCTGTAGCACTGAAGCAACCTTGGTGTAGAGTGGGGGTGGACAACCTGGGTATGAGTGCCCCAAGTGGCACATGACATACTGGGGAGGGGACAGGCAGCAAATGGACAGAAGACGGGGCAGGAGATTGAACAGGGAACACAAAACAGAAAACAGAGCAGAACATCGGGCAGGGCAATGGGATAAGAGTGCCGCTTGAAGATGGTTCTGAGGTAATTTGTGGCACCTGCCAGAAAGGCTGGTCCTGTGCTGTGGAGAATAGGCATGAGTCAACTTTCACAGTACTTCTGCCTCATCCTCATGCCAAATGTAAACTCTTCATTTCCCAGAATGATTACAAACGCTTGCAGTACTACACTCAGTGCACTGGGAAGGAGAACTGAAGCCTCAGATTGAGAAGCTAAGGTCTATGGTGTATGGTAGCAGTCCTCACATATTTGAAAGGCTGTCACAAAGAAAAGGGAAAATGCTGCTTGCTTTCATGCTGCAGAAAGCAAGATGTGGACCACTGGCTTGTTGTTGCAGCAAATTAGGTTTCGATTTGATATCAGGAAGAACTTCTTCACCGTTAGAACAATGAGGCAGCAGAATAGATTGCTTAAGGAAGTTGTGGACTCCATCACTTGAGGTGTTCAAGAAGAGGTTGGGCAGTCACTGGTTGCGGTTGATCTAAGCACAGCTATGCCTGTGTTCTAGAGGGGTGGACTTCCCATGTTTCTGGGCTTTCCTGGCTGCTACATGGGTCTGGGAGAGAATTCCTCATCTCCCCCTTCTCCCTCCTCGCACCACCTTCCCCTTGTGCTGTCAAGGTTGTTTTTTTTTTTAAGACTTCCTTGAAAGCATTGGGTGTTGGTTTCAGCCAAGGCTGGGAACTTTGACTAGGGTGTGCCAGTGTTCCTGCTGGGACTGAAACCCACAGGTTCCTGGCTAAAGGGTCTTGGTCTGATCACCGGATTTGGGGTCAGGAAGGAATTTTACCCATGGTTAGATTGGTGTGGACTGTGTGGGTATTTGCCTTCTGTAACGGGGGGGCATGGCCCTTCTCCTGGGATCTCCTGAGTCTTTATTAATAACTACAGAAGCAGGATGTTGGCTGCTGTTTTACCTGTGGCAAATTAGGTTATGTCTTGTGTTATGTCAGGGTGGACTGATTAGTTTTGTTAAGAGGTTAGACAGTGGGCTTGGATATGGATGGTTCTGCCTTTGTCAGGTGGTTGGACCGGGTGGCCTGGAGAGGTCACTGCCAGCCCTGCTTCTCTGTGATTCTGACTTTTCACATGGATGCTTAGATAACCTTAAAAAGGAAGGCCTACAAAGGATGGAGGACGGGATTCACCTCCAAGGAGGATTATTCTGCGCTGGTCCAGTCCTGCAGGGAGCAAACCAGGGAAGCCAAGGCTGCAACTGAACTCCAACTAGCTTCAAGCATCAAGGACAACAAAAAGTCCTTTTTCAGATATGTGAGGAGCCAGAGGAAAAGCAAGGGCAACGTTGGACCCCTGCTAAACCAGATGGGTCAACTGACAACTGACGCCCAGGAAAAAGCCAACCTATTAAATAGGTACTTTGCGTCAGTCTTTCATCAGTCCCATGGGACGCCCATGCCTGCTATGGGACAGGGAGATCTGGGTGATGGGGATCCCCTACCCTCCATAAATGCTGACCTCGTGAAGGAGCATCTTGAGAAGCTGGATACCTTCAAGTCAGCTGGCCCTGACAATCTGCACCCCAGGGTACTCAAGGAGCTGGTGAGCATCATAGCCCAGCCCCTGGCACGGATCTTTGAAAACTCCTGGCGCTCTGGTGTAGTGCCCGAAGACTGGAAGAAGTGGTGCCGATCTTCAAGAAAGGGAGAAGAGTGGATCCAGCTAACTACAGGCCCATCAGCCTGACTTCTATCCTGGGGAAGATCTTAGAAAAGTTTATTAAGGAGGCCATCCTTGATGGACTGGCCCAGGCTAACATCCTAAGAGATAGCCAGCACGGGTTTGTTGCGGGTAGGTCTTGTTTGACCAATCTCATTTCCTTCTACGACCAGGTGACCTATCACCTGGACGAGGGAGAAGAGATTGATGTCATATATCTTGACTTCAGAAAAGCTTTTGATCTGGTATCCCATGATCACCTCTTGGCCAAACTGGCCAGTTGTGGCCTTGGCTCCACCACGATCCGCTGACTGGGAAACTGGCTCCGTGGTCGGACCCAGAGGGTTGTAATCGATGGCAGTCACTCATCGTGGTGCCCTGTGACCAGTGGGCTCCCTCAAGGCTCTGTCCTGGGACCCATCCTGTTCAACGTTTTCATTAATGATGTGGACATTGGAGTCAGGAGTGGACTGGCCAAGTTTGCCGATGACACCAAACTTTGGGGCAAAGCATCCATGCCAGAAGATAAGCGGGTGATCCAGGCTGACCTGGACAAGCTCAGCAAATGGGCAGATGAGAACCTGATGGTGTTTAACACCGAAAAATGCAAGGTTCTCCACCTTGGGAGGAAAAACCTGCAGCACCCTTATAGGCTCGCCAGTGCTATGTTGGATAGCACTAGAGAAGAAAGAGACTTGGGGGTCATCATTGACCATAAGATGAACATGAGCCTGCAATGCGATGCTGCGGCTAGTAAAGCGACCAAAATGCTGGCTTGCATCCATAGATGCTTCTCGAGCAAATCCCGGGACATCATTCTCCCCTTGTACTCGACCTTGGTGAGGCCGCAGCTGGAGTACTGCGTCCAGTTTTGGGCTCCACAATTCAAAAAGGATGTGGAGAAGCTTGAGAGAGTCCAGAGGAGAGCCACGCGCATGATCAGAGGTCAGGAAAACAGATCTTACGATGACAGGCTGAGAGCCATGGGACTCTTTAGGCTGGAAAAGTGTAGGCTCAGGGGTGATCTGATGGCCACCTATAAGTTTATCAAGGGTGACCACCAGGATCTGGGGGAACGTTTGCTTACCAGAGCGCCCCAAGGGATGACGAGGTCGAACGGTCACAAACTCCTGCAAGAGTGTTTCAGGCTGGACATAAGGAAGAATTTCTTTACTGTCCGAGCCCCCAAGGTCTGGAACAGTCTGCCAGCGGAGGTGGTTCAAGCACCTACATTGAACACCTTCAAGAGTAAATTGGATGCTTATCTTGCTGGGATCCCATGACCCCAGCTGACTTCCTGCCCTTTGGGCAGGGGGCTGGACTCGATGATCTCCCGAGGTCCCTTCCAGCCCTAATGTCTATGAAATCTATGAATAACCTTCTGCCGAGGAATGCCTACCCAACTTGCCTGTCTAGACTTAAAAAAGCATTTATTTATCTTTTTGCTTACTTGTAATTGAACTGTAATTCTGTACCTACAATTGTGTAATTGAAGTTAACATTTTTAAATGAGACTGAGTTTTCTGTAATCATCTGGGAGTTGATTTATTAAGTGTAGTTTAACAAAGGAAAAATGCTTTTCTCTGCCAGATGGTTACACCACCCATTTTATACAAAGTATTAATTTTAAGTTGAAAAGTTACATGGAAAGATTGCCGGACTCTTGCTCAGAAAAACTACTTTGTAATGACCTCTTTCTATTTTTGGTTATGATTTGGAGAAGATTGTGCATAGTGCAGTGCCTTGATTGCAAGCCTCTTTGACTGTTTTCAAGTTTGCTTCACACCTATGTATGATAGAAACTGGTGGCTGTGGATAAAAGCTTAGTTATCTGTATGGATGTGATTTAGAGCTCTTGGCCGGCCATCATGCCCTTAAGTCTGAGCTGATGTCCTGTTTTGTGGACCAGGAAGTATGGAAATTAGGTTGCACAGCAAATGCTTCTTTTTTGGAGAACACTGTGAGGAAAAGCAGTCGTGTAAGTGTTTTCTCTTTGGCTCCACAAGGTGTGATAACATTCTTGATTTTGGATTATCTTGTTTTGAATGTAGGATGTTTTGCTTACTGCTGCTTCTGTTCTAATAATGCTTCCAATTATCTGTCAGAGGTACCCAGAAATGGAGATGGGTCTGTTTATATGTTGAAATGTATACAAATAAAACATTGCATGCATATACAAAGTTATCTAGGCCAGTGTTTCCCAACCTTTTCCAGCCCAAGGCACACTTACATTAATAAAAATTTTCTGTGGCATACCTGTTAAGGCATCCCCAGTCCTCATGCCTATTGTAGCTCATTGCCATGGCAAAATTCCATGGCACTTCTGTTCATTTCTGATGGCACACTTTTGTGCCATGGCACACTGGTTGGGAAACACTGATCTAGGCTTCCTGAATAGAAATATGGCTGGAAATCACTTTAAAGTTTGGTTCCTATTGGAATTGAAGTGAACCTCACTCATTCAGTATTATTTTTTCTGAATATATTTGCTGATCTCTGTATTGGGTAGAATGGAGAAAATGCTCAGAAAGTGGGATTTTATAGTTGAGCTTTTATCTGAGGGAAATGGCTCTGCCTCTGCCAGGTCAGTGGTGATTTCTGCCTCCCACCCCTGAGGATTTATTCTAGAAACTAGGGTATGTCTGCTTATGTGAGCTGAATCTGGTTTACTGTACCCTTCCCTTCCTGCCATATGCAAAGTTCTCTCTTAAAGTGCTGGTTGGAGAGCTCCTTTCAGGGCCTGTGGTTTTGTATGTGATGCTGTATTGAAATATATTGCTCTGTTCAAATTTTTTGAGCTATTGTAAAAGACAGCAATAACGAATTGGTATTGGCATTGCCACATCAATTTGATTTATGCCATGTTGTTAGGCATTCATGTCAAGTTCAGGTTCAACCATAAGGGCTCGGATCATTTTTAAAAATGAAAATTGAGATTAAGATGCGTGATTTTTGGGAGATTGGAGCCCTAGGTACACACCGATAGTACCCATGCCTTTATCCAGTTGTTGAGTTCTGTATGAATGGAAAAACTCATGCTAATTACCTTTGCTTAATATTAAATGAGATATAATCATGATATAAAGGATAGTCTTTTGTTTGGTTCTTTGTTAAAATCAGACCCTTAAATTTATATCAGGCCTTGCAAAAGAGAGTAAACGGGTTTATTGTTTATTACAGTTGCATTGAGTTGATAGGGATTCCAGCTGTTGGTAATTGCATTGTATTTAAAACTATATTAATTTACAGACTGTCAAAGTCATTTGAGATTTCACGGCTTTGTGTTGTACATTAAACATTAAGATCCTATTGTAAAACTTACTGTTCTTGTCATAGCTGCCCTGTGTCATAGGGCCCTGCTCCAGGTTCAAATTAAAGCTGGGTAGAAACCAGCTATAAAGTTGTTATACATTTTCAAGAACTAACTTTATAGTTGATTGGTTCTTTTTATAGCTGGATAGTTACTTTGCATGTGTGGCTGATCTAAATTTATTGTTCAACTTACCAGTAAGTTGTGTAATATATTTAACATGTAGCAGGGGCCTTAAGAACAGTATACCTATTTTATGTGATATTTATGACAGTTTTTTGTTTGCATAACTGGAAACAAACTTATTCCAGTGTTTCAAACTTGAATGACCATATTCTGAAATTGTTCATTGCCTACATGAACATTTTCATATTCTATATACAGTTTAAATTGGGCTACATCTGGGGGTGGCAGCCTCCAGCCTGTGGGCTGGATGGCACATGTGGAACCTTTGGATCTGGCCCACTGGCATATGGCTTCAGTGACAGGGCACACATTTTGTGGGCACTCTCCCTGGGCTGCTTTAGGGATAAATGCCAGTGTCAGCATGGTCCTAGTGCCTGCTCATCCACTCCTAACCCACAGTGGGCTATTTTGGCCTTCAGCTAGAAAAGTTTGCTTATCCCTAGACTACATGAATAATTTCACATGATGATTTACAATTATTTACATTTTATAGCTTGCTATATAACTGAAATTACAGGACGCTCGGTCTTGTACTGTGGGTGTTTCTATACAAATTTAAATAACATTTGATTTGGTAGTTTTATTTGACTTGTGCATTTTTAAATTATTTGTAGCCTGACACCTTTCCAAAGACGTGTCATATGAGATGAAGCTGTTTGCTTGCTGAATTTCTCTTCTGCAGGGTGAATGGGGTGGGGATAGTCCAAGCACCTAAATACACATTATGGTTGTGTTGAGGTGATGTTGTATTAGTAGTGGTCCAGGGCAAATGTGAGGGGCAAGGATATTTGTGGGTGATTTATTTTTTATTGGGTCAAAATTGGGAGGCATGTAGACAAGCTTTTTGGTACTACTGTATATTTGCTCAGGTCTCTGGGGAAAAAAGACAGACCTAGCAAAGCTAAATAGGAGATAAAACAAAGGCTTGTGCAAAACTCCATATGTAAATACAATCAGTATTTCATAGACATCAGGGCTGGAAGGGACCTTGGAAGATCATTGAGTCCAGCCCCCCGCCCAAAGGGCAGGAAGTCAGCTGGGGTCATAGGATCCCAGCAAGATAAGCATCCAATTTACTCCTGAAGGTGTTCAATGTAGGTGCTTGAACCACCTCTGATACCAGGCTATTCCAGACCTTGGGGGCTTGGACTGTAAAGAAATTCTTCCTTATGTCCAGCTTGAAATGGCCTCACAGTAGTTTATGACCATTCAACCTAGTCATCCCTTGCAGTGGATCATGGTGGACCCAAGGCCACAATTGGCTAGTTTTGCCAAGAGGTGATCATGGGATACCAGATCGAAGGCTTTTTTGAAGTCATGGTATATGACATCAATCTCTTCTCCCTTGTCCAGGTGATAGGTCACCTGGTCGTAGAAGGAAATGAGATTGGTCGAGCAAGACCTACCCACAACAAACCCGTGCTGGCTATCTCTTAGGATGTTGGCATCGGCCAGTCCATTAAGGATGGCCTCTTTAATAAACTTTTCTAAGATCTTCCCCAGGATAGAAGTCAGGCTGATGGGCCTATAGTTAGCTGGATCCACTTTCCTCCCATTCTTGAAGATAGGCACCACAATGGCCTTCTTCCAGTCTTTGGGCACTACACCAGAGCACCAGGAGTTTTCAAAAATCCATGCCAGGGGCTGGGCTATGATGCTCGCCAGCTCCTTGAGTACCCTGGGGAGTATATTGTCAGGGTCGGCTGACTTGAAGGTATCCAGCTTCTCAAGATGTTCCTTCACAAGGTCAGCATTTATGGAGGGCAGGGGATCTCCCACAACTGGACCTCCCTGTCCTGTAGCGGGCATGGGCATCCCATGGGACTGATGAAAGACTGATGCAAAGTACCCATTTAATAGGTTGGCTTTTTCCTGGGCGTCAGTTGTCAGTTGCCCCATCTGGTTTAGCAGGGGTCCAACGTTGCCTTTGCTTTTCCTCCGGCTCCCCACATATTTGAAAAAGGACTTTTTATTGTCCTCGATGCTCAAAGCTAGTTGGCGTTCAGTTGCAGCCTTGGCTTCCCTGGTTTGCTCCCTGCAGGACCGGACCAGCGCAGAATAATCCTCCTTGGAGATGAATCCCGTCCTCCATCCTTTGTAGGCTTTTCTTTTTAGCCTTAGGAGGTCTGCTAGGTCCCTGGAGAGCCAGGGGGTTTGCTGTGCCTTCTTGCTGCCTTTCCTCCAAGATGGAATAGACTTAGCTTATGCATTGAGGATCGCTCCCTTGAGGAGCAGCCACCCTTCCTGAACTCCCCTCTTCCTGGGGTCATGGTCCCTTAGGGCCTGACTGACAAGCCTCCTGAGCTTGTCAAAGTTGGCTTTTCTGAAGTCAAGGACTTCTGTGTTGCTGACTGACTTGCCAGCTTTATGGCAGATGGTGAAGGTGATCAGCTCGTGGTCGCTGTCACCCAGCTTCCCATCGATCACTAGGTTGCTGATTAAGTCATCCCCTGAATCAGTACCAGGTGGAGCAGCGCTCTGCCTCTCGTTGGCTCATAGACTTCTTGAGTCAGGTAGAGGTCATCCACGCATGAGAGGAAGCTTTGCGACTGCTTGGATTTTGCTGAGTGATCCTCCCACGAGATGTCTGGGTAATTGAAGTCCCCCATGACAGCCGTCGTCCTGGAGCATGCGGCCTCAGCCAGTTCCCAGGCGAGCTCCTAGTCAAGCTCAGGACTTTGAGTGGGAGGTCTGTGGCAGACTCCCACCGTTGCATCCCCTGTGTTGTGTTCCCCATAAATTTTAACCCAGAGGATCTCTAGCTGTCCACCCTGGTCACCAATATCAGCTGCAGGGACATGTAGCTTTCCTTAACATAGAGAGCTACACCCCTGCCCCTTTTATCTATATGATCCCTCCTGTACAGGGTATAGCCATCTATACCTGAGGTCCAGTCATGGGTGGAGTCCCACCAGGTCTCCGTTATCCCAATGACATCATAATTATTTGCATTGAGCAAATATTAAGGGATATTATCAGGTCACTAACAGATGAGAGAAATGCAGTAGAAATGGTAACCCCGTAAATGGAGAGCAAAACCATTCAAGAGTTGTTATCACCTGTGGCCTGCAGGAAAATTAGAGGGGGTCAGTTGCATTATAATGGGTTTTGAAATCAGTGTCTGTTAAATCACTGGTTCTTTGTGTCCAGTAAGCTAATGAATTTTTACTCCTAGGCCCATTTTTGTTTTTTAAATTTCTCTTGAGCATGAGGACTACGAGGTCAGAAAGGGAGTATTTTTTTGTGGAAAATGTTCTCTTACTTATGTCCTAGTGTCTCTGTTCTTCAAGCCTATTTCTCATTTTGACCTTTTATTTTTTGTTGCCACCTTGCAGAGGCCAGCAAACTTGTCATGTCATATGTAGCAGCTGTTTGTGGAAAAGGAGCTGAAGTTAATCAAGTAAAAGAACAACTTTTACAGTCAAATCCAGTGCTTGAAGGTAAGTGTCCAGTAATAGATATAGAAACCAATTATATTGTATTTGCCTATTTTTCAGCTGTTTTTTGACAACTGAGTTCAAGTAAATAGTAAGTTAAAATACATTTATTAGGATTAAACTGTCAGTCTTGTCATACCATGGTTAATAAACTGCACCTCTCCAGGTTTTTTCCAAGAGTACCCTTTCTCAGGTCTTTGCTGTGTAACAGAGGCATGTTGGAGTAGAGTGTGGATGGGGTCCTAGGCTGAAGTCCACTCCTTGGATGGGGATGGGGATGGGGATGCAGTTTCTGGTCTTTCAGATGCGATTACCTCAGTCGTCTTAACTTAGATTAGGTACTTAAAGTTTATTTCCTTCTGTGATCCATGGTTGTAGTATCTAGAAGTCAGATTAACTTCTTAAAAGTATTTATTTGGAACAAAAGCATTTAATAGAAAAGAGATCTGAAAGCAGTAAACCTATCCATATGCATGTCTGTCATTCTGTCCTGCTTACTATTCCTTGCATCGGGCAAAAGACCTAACTCGGTTGCTTCTGTAGTGTGATAACAAGGTGTGATAACATTCATGTATTTGTCTGTTTCCCGTGAGCACAACCTCTTCTCTTCTTTTAACTATTTACTGATTTATTTTAACCTGAGCCTCTTGCTTTAAAAAATGAGGTTTTCCATCTTTCTTGCATACACAATATGGAAACTAGAAGTTTCCCCATTCTCTTATAATTAGTTCCAAAAGCATTTTTTCTCTAGATCCATTGTATTGCTTCCATGATTGACTTTCCCACTGTTGAGTAGTAAGCTAGAACTAAGCGTTAATACAGGGAAGTCTCATAGGTAATTACACAATTACTTCCCTTCATCACCAGGCCAAATACAGAATTTGTAAAATTATGATATTTCATTGTGCGCTTAGCAATTCCATGTCTGTGAAAGAGATTCAGCAACAAGCAGAGGTGTTGTCTTTTGTTGTTTTTAATGTGTTGCAAAGAACTGCATGCAAATGTAAGTAAAAACATTAAAGGAAGGGGAGGGAGGCATAATGCTCTGAACAGAAAAGAATAGGAAATGTGCTGAGAGAAGGTCAGAGATGTGGGAGTTGGTAACAGTTTATAATGGTAATCATTCAGGAATAAAGTTTCAGGGTGCAAAACCAAATTCTAAAGTATTTAAATGAGCACGTATGCCAGATGAGCCTGTCCTGCTGACGAATAATGTTCTACAAAAGACTGAGTGGAGGAAATACAATCTGAAGTCATTCCTGATTGACACAATCCATTTTTTATCATTTCTGTAAAGAAAAACTTGATACTTGGGCAAAATTGATGGGAGCTTTCAGGTGTTCTCTAACCAATGCCGAATGGTTCCCTGGAGACTGCTAAAATCTGCTGAGTTTCCTGAGTAGAGAGCACCAGTTGTAGGGTCTTGTCATAGGTGAGGTTTGGCTCATGCTGTTGGGCAGTGGTCCTATCAGTGTTGCTAAAATGGTGTCTGATACCAAGTGGGGTTGATGGTCCCTCTACTTCTGTGGGTCAGGTCCTATAGTTTGGGAAACTCGCTCTTAAATAAAGTAAGTAAAAATGTTAAAGTAAGTTTGGAAAGGATATTTGTGCTGCATGTTGCTGTGTTATCCAGTTCTGGGTTGCATTTCAGGAGCTGAGATGTGACACTATATCATTGCATGTTTAGCAGTGATGAAGCTCTGAGCAGGCATTTACATATATTTTTAGCTGTAAACTGCCTATGTGAGATCAGACTCTGCCTTTGTATGTAGTTCTATTTCAACTGAGCTGTAATACAATAAATAAAAGAGCAGAAATATTCTTAATCTCGATAAGTTTTCTTATGGGAGTGCTCTGTTTTTAACTATAGCTGCTTCCCTAGATTAGCATAAGAAACACTGAGCTTGGTAGAAAACTGAGGAATGTCTTTCTTCTTTCATAATGAAACATTTGTATTTGAATCTGTGCATAGTTATAAATAACTCTTTATGTTTAATAATATGCCGCTCAGAGCCATGGTTGTTGAAAAGATGATTTATTGTACTGTATAAAGTTTCTAAAACAATTCTTTCACTTATCCCTGGCCTTTGAGAGCAACCAGCTTTGCCTTTTTGGCCTGAGTTTTGATCCAGAATAGCTTCTCCATGCAGATTTTTCAAAGCAGAAAAACATGTATTTTTCCACCCACGGAAATGTCAGCTTTATGTGCACATTAAATATAAATAAATAAAAAAAATCTCGGGATAAGTCAGTCATAGCTTTCTCTTAAGAGCATGAGAATCCCCTCTTGAGCATAAGAGGGGATAAGTCAGTCATAGCTTTCTCTTAGGAGCATGAGCATCCCCTCTTGCAAACAGCTTAAAATATGTGATTTAGGATTTTAACTTGTCCCACAATTTATTTTGAATTCACATTGTATGTTGTGGGCTGGTGGTTCAGCAACTGTGCTTAGGCCTGAGAGAGCGCTTTCCTCTATGCCTTTTATTGTCGGAAACCTGAACAGGTTTTTAAAAAAAAATAAAAATAAGCTTTTATACCAAGTTTTATGCAAACTCAGGGAACTGGTGGACAGGATCCACTGAGAGGAAAGTTGGGAGAAAAGGATTCCAAGATCACTGGCTGTACTTCAAGGAGGCCCTTTTAAGGATATGGAGGCAAGCTATCCTGATATGACACAAGAATGGGAGATGCAACAGAAGACCAGCTTGGCTAGACTGCAATCTCTTCAACAAGTTGTAACTTAAAAAATATCTGAGAAAAAGTGGAAACTTGGTCAAGTTACTAGAGAAGAGTATAAGAGTATCACATGTGCTTTGGTCTTTCTGATTTTGTCCCTACATGCACAATTTTAGATGCAACTGGCAAGGGCCATCAAAGGCAGTGAAAAAGAGCTTCTATGGGTATGTCAAAATGAAGAGAAAGACCAAAGAAACTGTCGGTCCCTTGTAGAAAGTAGAAGGCAATCCAAGTATTTAATTCTTTTTTTTTTTTTTTAACTTCAGTCTTCACAATTAGGGCAGCTGCCAGATGACAAGTGTAATTGGCAGCAAAGACAGGGAAGAGTCAAACAGAATAATGGCAGAACAGGTTAGGGAGGATTTAGAGCAGCTAGATGCATCCTAGGAGTACCGATAGAATTGGCTGAGGTAATTTCAGAGATATTAGCTATCCTTTTTGAGAACTTGTGGACGTTGGATGAAGTCCTGGATAATTAGAAAAGGAGCAATATAGTGCCCACCTTTACGAAGGGGAAGGAAGGGAGTTCTGGGGAAAAAGAGATCGGTCCGTCTAATCTCGATACGTAGAAAGATTGTGGAGCAGGTCCTCAAGAAATCTCTTGTGAAGCACCTAGAGGAGAACAAGGTGATCAGGAACAGTTGGCATGGATTCACCAAGAGCATGTCATGCCTGACCAACCCAATTTCCTTCTTTAATAAAGTGACAGAGTCAGTGAATTGTGGAGAGCAGCAGATTTTAGCAAGGCTTCTGACAGTGTCGCCTGTGACATTCTCATTAACAGGCTAAGGAAATACAGACTAGACAAAAGTGATGTAGATCAGGGGTGCTAAGCCTCTGGCCTGTGGGCCAGATATGGCCTACACAGCCATCCCATCTAACCTATGGGGCTCCCCACAGGTTAGGAAATATGGTGGGGGAGCAGCGGTCATTAATATGGTCATCCTCCCCTATGGTCAAATTCATAACTCCAGGCTCTGTGGCAGGTTGAAGCTGGGCCACACTTCTTCCCTCAAGTTTGGATCGGGGTTGAGCCATGCCCCCTCCCTGCCTCAGGGCTGGGCCACTCCTCTTGTGGGGCCTTGTTGGGGCTGGGCTTTGCCCTCTCTCCCTACAGGGGCCAGGCTATATCCCCTTCAACTGTGGTGCTGGGTTAACCCTCCACACCCCTCCGTGTGACCAGATGATGTCAACTGTGCCTGCCCTGGGTGCTGGATCAGGGTTACTGGCTGGATCTGGCCCATGGATGACCTGGGCACTGCCCATCTGGCCTGTGAGGGGAGAAGGTTAAACACCAGTGCTGTAGATGGAGTTGGATCATGGTGCTTAGGAAATAGTCACCAATAGCTAAATGTCTAGTTGGGAGGAGGTATCAATTGGAGTTCCCCAGGGATCTGTCCTGGGTCTGGTATTGCTTAACTTGTTAATGATTTGCATGACAGGATTGAGTGTATGCTTGGCCAATCTGTGGATGACACCAAGTTGTGTGAAGTTGCAGATAATCTGGGGGGATAAGGCTAAGATCCAGAATGTCCTGGATAGTCAGGAAAAATGGTCTGCAGTGAAGTAAATAAAATTGAGCAAGGACAAGTGCCAAGCCCTGTACTTGGGACAGAATAATTGCATTCACAAGTACGGACTGGGGAGTGAGCGGCTAGGCTGCGGTACAGCAGAGAAGGACCTCGGGGTTACATATGAATATGAGCCAATAGTGTGCTCTTGGTACAAAAACGGCTAACGGTATATTAGGTTGCATTAACAAGAGCGTCCCTTGCAAACCAAGGGCAGTGATTCTTCTGCTGTACTTGGTGCCGATGAGGTCTTAGCTAGAGTACTGGGTACAGTTTTGAGTCCTTCACATGAAGAAAGAGGTGGAAAGATTGGAAAGTCCAGTGGAGAGCAACAAATGATTAGTGGCCTGAAATGCATGACTTTTGAGGAAAGGCTTATGGTAGGGTTATTTAGTTTGGAGAAGAGAATTCCCCCAAATCCTTTAGGGGGGATTTGGTTAGAGTTTTCAAATACCTGAAGAGAGAGGAGGGAGATGGGCTTTTCTTTGTGGCTATAGAAAATAGGACTGGGAGCAGTAGCATTAAGCTGCAGCAGGAAAATTTAGATTGGAGATTAAAAGGAAGTTTCTGACTATGAAGGTAGTCAAGCATTGGAGCAGGCTACCTTCAGAAGCTGTAGAATCTCCATCTGTAGCAATTTTCAAAAGCAGGTTGGACAGATACTTGACTGGAATAGTTCGTCAGGGAGCCAGACTAGATGACTTTGTGAGGTCCCTTCCAGCCCTTTTTTTCTATGATCTTATGCAAACAAAGCAGACTTAGGTTATGCTGATATAGTGGAGAAGTTTGTCTTTTCTTAGGCCTTCCTATGTAGGAAAGTTGCTTCAGTCTAACCGAAACTGTAATTTAAAGGGGTGCAAAGGACACTTAAAAATTCAGTTTAGGTTAATTTGATTAGAATTTGATTCAAGCTAAGCTGAAATAGGCCACACTTAAACTACACTAAGGGTGTTCTTAGTGGTTCAGCCAGCTAAATTTATGTAAAAACGTGATTTCCAGGAAACTAAGGCAACTTTCTAATGAAGAATAAGACTGGAGTCTCATCTACTCTGTCCTTGGCTTTAGCCAATCTCTTGTCTTTTGCGTAATGGGATATTAGTGTTCAGTCTTAGTAAGTGACAGGCTGTCTTTTTCTTGAACTTTCCCCAAAGAGAAATATGTTACATTAATATTTTATATATTTATAGTCTGTCCGGGTAGTAAAAATTTAATCTGAATTGAAGATCTGAAACATCATGGGTAGCTGTTCAGTCTACATGCAGTTCTCCTTGTCTATAATTTCACTTTGCAACATTTTCATATTTTACTCATGGCCATCCTCCCGTCCTGTCTCCTCCCCTCCATGCCCAAGAACTGTTCAGTGTGCAGTCGTTATTTAGGAGCTCATCTTTCATTTGTGATATCAGGAGCCTATCCTCAGCAACTGATAGTGATATCACAAATACAGGTCTATGCATTGCTTTCCACAAGGTATGAATGGGTTTTTAAAAGCAAAACTGCTATCTGCTGTCAGTGGCTTGTTATTTAGTATTTTCACCTTCTCTACCATGTTACCTATATAGTTTTCCTTTTCTTTCCTCCCAGCTTTTGGAAATGCCAAAACTGTAAGGAATGACAACTCTTCTAGATTTGTAAGTATAAGACATTATCATAAATATACTGATAAGAGCAAAATTTTAGATGGAGATTAGTGTGTGGTGGGCTTTTGTATACCTGCACAAATGGTAGAGGGCATGTCTAGATCATCAAAATATACTTTCTCGGACTAATTAGGAGAAAAATCAGCTGCTCAGCCACTTAGCATAATTTCTAAGGTTGTCCATGTGATTGAGTAACATGGCACTGCCTAGATTTTCTTAGAACCGTGCCAGGAATCAGATACCACATGGCCCAATGGTTACTGAGCTATCAGGCTCCCTGATTACGTTCATCCAGGATGAAGGCTGTCTCTCAAGGCCAACTCCTGCTCAGTAGGTTTTGAGAGTTCGTTTATTGCTTCTGCTCATGCTGCCCCTCCCTTTGTCTGTGTTTATGAACTGGACAGAGTGGAATGTGTTTTATCTCGGGTCTTGCAGGCATGGAACAAAGTTGAACATGTGTTGGAATGCTATGGAAAGTACTTGGGATAAGGAATGATTTTTCTTTTTAATGCAAAAATCTTACAACGCATAACTGGAGCCTATTCTTTCCTTGAGTAATCCCAAAGTGCATTAATACCGCCTGTGTGCCCTGCTCCACACCTCTGAACAGTCTCCCAACCAGGAATAATTCTGTTCATGTTATTATCCCAAAACAATTGTTTTCTTCTTATATTTTGGGACTGGACTCGATGATCTTCCGAGGTCCCTTCCAGCTCTAATGTCTGTAAAAATCTATGAAATCTCCTTGTGTCCCTGCAGTTGGTGTTTGGCAGTCTCAGCCATAATCAGTTTTTTTCCTAGCCATTGAAGAATCACAAAGCTTATTAAACTGAAGTGCCCAATTGCTCCCTTTGTTATTTAAGGCCCATTACCATAAATGTTTCTGTCTTAAAAGCTGTGCTTTTCTACTAGTAAATTTGAAATGCTTGCCCTGAAAGAAAGAAGTTAATTTCTATGAACTTATAAAAATGACAAACCAGGTTTAAGAAGATATTGCATGATTTTGCTTTGGTAAATCCTAAAATTCCTACAATATATTGTTTTTACAGGGAAAATACATGGATATTGAATTTGATTTCAAAGGTGATCCGCTTGGAGGCGTTATAAGTAACTGTGAGTATTGCATATGGTATTAACCTAAAATGTTTCAAGGACCTTGTTCAAAGCTTAGAGAAAAAAAGAAAGAGAAATTATTGAGGAGATAAAGTATTCAAATTTCAAGTAAACGTAACCAGTTATGTGGTAGTGACCAGAAAGTACTACTAATGTTACTTTTTTTTCCTTTGGTTGGATACGGAATAGTGTATAAATAAACTGAAAATCTGTTTGAAGAAGTGGAATATGGTGTATTGTTTAAGGGACAATAGGCAAGGCTCATTTGTTGACATTCCAGATACCATTTTTTTTTCAGTCTACCAAACATTATTGAGAAGTTCTAAACAAGAAAAAAAAGGAGAAAAAAATAAAAAGTCCTTTGTTTGTGCTGACAATGATAAGTCACTGCACAAAAGTACCATAAGTAAGATAGGAAAACATTGTGAGGTGGTCACTAATTTAATTAAACTGAAGGAAACTGTAAAACTCTAGCACAGGTTGGGACACGCACAAAAAAAAAAGCTTGCTCTTGGGGAAATACAGAAACAGTTAATTTCTGAGGCAGAGATCAGCTTATGGTTTATCTACAAAATCCCTTCACTTGCTTTTTGAAAGGGAGAATTTGACTAAACAGTTACTTTCCTTGCTGATATTTGAATTCAGTCTTTTAAATGTTTTTTTCCTGGGGGTATTTTGTAAGCTTTCAAAGCTTTTTAAAAGGGGCCAGGATGGTAAAATGGTGTGGAGCAGAGGTGCAACAAAGGAGGGTGTGTAGTATATTGCCACTTATTTTACTTGGAGCTATTAGGATTGCTAAATCTTGTCCTTGATTATCTGCATAACTGCCTGGACACCCAACCGTGCATCTTTGCTCTTGCATTTTAATTGAGGATGTCAGGGTGTTGAATCTTTGATAAACATGTATTCTTTCAGAGTCACCCAAGGGCTGACCTTCAAACATTTAACTCTGTCTACATTGAGGAAAGGGTGTGATTGAATAGAAAGATTACCATTGATTTTAAAGAGGTCTGGCCTGTAATGCTTTATGTGCTGTGTACAGGAATAAAGCCTTCAAGGAAAATTAGCATGTAATAATAAAATGAAAATGATTATAACACCTACTTAGCTAGTAGTCAGATCTGACTTGTTTCCAACGTGAAGGTAGTTTTCTATTTGATACATACTATATATATACATATATAGTCATTACATAGCTGTATGTAAGACTGAATACACAACCTTTTAATGCATGTGGCAAGTTATTAAAATAATATATTTAAAAATAAAAGCAGGAGAACTTACTTGTTATAGATAGGATATAGCAGATCTTGGGGCATGTGATAAAATATACCGTAATCAACCACTTCTCCCTTAGACTACAGAAAAATGATTTTCACAGATTTCATAGACAGGTCTGGAAGGGACTTTGCAAGATCATCAGGTCCAGCCCCCTGCCCAAGGGGCAGGAAGTCAGCGGGAGTCAAATGATCCCAGCAAGATAAGAATTTAAGTGTTGTTTTTGAAAGTATCTGGGGTATGTGCTTATGCCACCTCTGGGGGAAGTCCATTCCAGGCCCTGGGGACTCGGACAGTAAAGAAGTTTTTTCCTTATGTCCAGCCTAAAACGGTCTTCCAGGAGTTTGTGAGCGTTGGACCTTGTCTTCCCATGGGATGCCCTAGTGAACAGACTTTCTCCCAGTTCCTGATGCACACCCCTTATGTACTTACAGCTGCCACCAAGTCACACCTGAACCTATGCTTTTCCAGGCTGAAGAGTCCCATGTCTCTTAGCCTGTCTTCATAAGGCCTGCTCTCTTGTCCTCTAATTACGCGTGTGGCTTTCTGGACTCTCTCACAATTCTCCACATTATTTCTGAATTGTGGAGCCTGGAACTAGACACCGTATTCCAGCTGTGGTCTCATCAAGGCTGAGTACAGTGGGAAGATGACATCCTGGGTCTTGCTTGAGATGCATCGGCAGATGCAAGCCAGCATTTTGTTTGCTTTGCTGGCTGCAGCATTGCATTGGTGGCTCATGTTCATCTTGTGGTCAATCATGACCCCAAGTCTCTTTTGGTTGTGGTGCTAGCGAGTGTAGCGCTGTCAAACCTATAAGTGTGGTGTAGGTTTTTCCTCTTGAGGTGGAACATCTTGCATTTCTCAGTGTTGAATACCATCAGGTTTTGACCTGCCCACTTTGTAGGCCTGTCAAGGTTGGCCTGGATTGCCAGCCTATCCTCTAGGATGACTGCACTTCCCCATAGCTTGGTGTCATCAGGGAACTTAGCTAGTCTGCTTCTGACACCAGAGTTCAGATTGTTTATAAACATATTGAAGAGTACAGGTCCGAGAATGGAGCCTTGGGGGACACCACTAGTCACCATGTGCCATGTTGATTTGGTTCCATCAACTGTCACTCTCTGGGTCCGTCCATGGAGCCAGTTCCCCAGCTATCAGATCATTAAATTTTGAGGCCTCAATTCCCCAATTTTTCCATGAGGACATCATGGGATACCAGGTCAAAGGTTTTCTTAAAGTCCAACAAAAGAAATTGTATACTATTCTGTGTTTTTGATCATAAGTTAAAATTAGTTGAACCATGTGAATTGTCAGAAAGATAAAGAGCCCATAATTAGTGGTAGTGTTTCTCACAGTTGGTGCTCATTTAGAGCTCCAAACAGTTGTTATGATGCAAGGGAGATGCTGAAATTTCTTATCTTGTGGGTAAGTAATAAAGCTTGTGTATGTTTTTAATAACTTTTGGGCCAGGTAGAGACATTTCAAATAAACCGGTATAAACAGTTGGTTTATGTAACTGGTTTACATTCTAAACCTATAACAGAACAGAAGTTTGGTGCACAAAACCAATCTAAACCTCTAACAGTACAGGCAGTCCTCAGACTTATGACACAATCGGTTCCTGAACACTGCATCTTAAATTGAAACATTATGACTCGGAACCAATTTTCCCATAGGAACAGTGTTATAAATAGGGGATTGGTTCCTTTACAATGGCCAGTACTGCGTGTAGTTGGTAAGTGGTGGAAGGGGCATGGGGGGCTGGGAGGGTGGTGGCTCCCGCCGCTATGCACTACTAGTCTGGCAGCTTGACCGGTGGTTCCTGCCACTGGTCTGGGAGGGCATGGGGGGGCATGTGCCCCCACACCTGCATGGGGTGGGCTGGGCGGGGCTGGGGATACACTGGGTGGGCAGCGGGGGCTACGGTAAATTTCAGGTGCCTGCAGCCCTCCCATAACCCATGCTCTGCTGCCTGCCCCACCCCATCCTGATCCGGGGGCAAATGCATGACCTCTCACCGCCACACTACCTCCGGACAAGGGTGCGCAGTGGTGGGAGCTGTCCCTCCTCCCCACAACCCCAGGCTTTGAGGGCATGGAGGTTGCTGTGTGCCCCGTATTGGGGTGGGGTGGGCAGCAGAGCGGGAGATCCACCAGTTGAACAAGCAGTGTGCAGCAGCAGGAGCTACTGTGCCTGCCCATACCCGGCTGGGCAGCGCTTGCCCGAGCCTGGGTCCCAGCCCCAGTCCCTCCCTCACCGTGGGGAGACATTCCTTCCCTTCCCCATCTCCTTCCACCATTTGTCTTACCAGCTGCATGCAGTATTAATGGTTGTAAAGATGAAACCCACGTTGAAACGGGGTGTCAGTTTATAAAAGTTGTAAGTGATGTTCATCACAACTCAAAGTCATAAGTTGATGACTGGCTGTACAGAAGTTTGGGGCACGTAGGCTGTTTTAAAAATGGCAGAATCTGGTCTAGGTTTAGGTTAGACCAATCTGTTGAACTTTTCTACCAGATGCCCTCCTGACTGGAGTTAGGTTGCTGTCTGCTGGCATTCCAGGCTGCTTTGTGGGTCCCTGCTAGCCCCCCTTGCAGGGCAGTGCACTGGAACTCAGTCTGCTTGTCCCCAGCCCCAACTCCAACTAGCTGTCTGAAGCAGCCAGGGTAGGGAGGGGGGAATCTTGGTACCTATGTCCCTGCATCTGCACCACAGCAGTGGCAGGACCGCGTGCAGTGCCAGGTCTTGTCACTGGGCCAGGCCACAGGGCCAGCTCCTGCCTCTACCCCCTGTGCCTGTGGGGGTGGTGAGGACCTGGCCCAGCCCCATGTGGCTCGCTAGTCCGGCTTTGCACCAGAGTGGGTCACAGGGCTCCAGAAGGTACAGCTCCTGTGCATGCCTCCTGAAGCCGTGCAACCTGCTCTGCTGCAAAGCTGGATTAGTGATTTTCAGGGATCTGGGCCAGGTCCTCACCCCGCACAGCCCTGGGGACATCCCCCTGCCACCTGGCAGAGCAGCCCCGAGGGCAGCAGGACACCACTGGACCCTGCATGTGAGGATCACGCGTTGTGCCAGGTCCTGTCACCATGGGCCCAGCTCGGCCGGGCTGCAGAGGGGTCCCAGGACCCGACTGGGCCTGGCCCGCAGTCCCTGCATGCCGCACCAGGTCCTGTTGCCATGAGACCAGCCTAGCCAGGCAGCAGGAGCAGGCCCAGAGCTAGCAGGACCTGCCAGGGCTCAGCTCATGGTCAGCCCGCTGCTGCTGTTAAAGATTAGGTGCAGGCCCTGGGCGGGGGGGAGGGAGGAGCTAGGGGCCTTCAGGGTGGAGCTGGGACCCTGGGGGTGGTACCCTCCAGGGTGCCTGGGACTCTGGGCATGAGGGCTGGAGCCCTGTGGCGGATAGGGGCTGTGGCCCTCCAAGGAGGAACTGGGACCCTGGGCAGGGGGTCATTTTATGTGATGGGGGGCTGCACCCTGTGGGGGCCAAGGGACCCACCACTCCTGAGCAGTCCCCCCCACAAGGCCACCCACATCCACAGTCCTCCCAGCAATTGCTCCACTCCTACCCACAGGCCAACCCACATCCCTCCACACACACCCACCTGCCTTCTCCCACAACCCTTCTCACCCCCTTTCTGCAAACACCACATCCCCTCATCACGCACCTATCATGTGTGAAGAAAACCAAAAGCACAGATTAACACACAGGTATTTAGAATGTATTTTTTCATGATGATAGAGACACTGGTAGGCTTCCAAATTGCTTTAATGTTGTAAATATACCAATAAAGCATTACCCAACTTATCACTGTCTTTCTTGGCCTGTCTGTCTCTCTCTATGGGGGTGTGTGTGTGTGTGTGTGTGTGTATGTGTGTGTGTGTGTGTGTGTGTGTGTGTACAGTGGTTTTTTGTTTTAACTGTGGAAGAACATGGATTTTGGGGTATTTTTAAAAATGGGTTTGGGATGCTGCTGCAGCAGTCCAGTTGGCACAAGGTATAGTGTCCCCAGGTATCAATTGGCTGGCCCCAGAAGCTCCTGAGAGCAAGTAGCCCTGAGCTGCTTGCCAGGGTAGGTTTTGTACGGATGGGGCCAGGACAGAGCAGCTTTTTATACTGCTGGGGACAGCACCAGTGCAGATCTGGGCGGAGCCAGACAGGGTTATTTTGCCTCAAGTGGCACAATTTGCTCCACAAGAAAGTGCATATCTGAGCACGTGCAGTGAGGCAAATAGCCCCGGATCATATTTGTACTGCTTCTATTTGAGCTGCTGCAAGCGCATGTGCTTGCATGTGTGGATGTGCCCAGAGGGTGCATCCACACATGCAGGCACGTGCACTTACAGCAGCACAAATTTGAGCCAGGGATTTTTGCTTCAGTGCACATGCCTGGACATATACTTTGGTGTGGGGTAAGTTGTGCCACTTGGGGTAAAATAACCCTGCCCAGCTCCTCCCAGATCTACATCCAGGGGGAGCTAGAGCCCAGGGCCAACACTCAGTAGTATAAAAATCCATATGCTGCCCCAGCAGCCATATGCTGGCCCCAGCAGTATAAAAATCTGGCTTGGTGAGCAGCTGAGAGCTACTTGTCCTCAGGAACTTCTGAGGCCTGGCCGCTTTGTATCTGGGGACAGTACCCCTTGTGCCAGCTGGACTGGTGAAGCAGCTCTAACCTGGAGTGGCCCCTGCGCCATCTACCCACTGCAGAAGTCTGGCAGTGCTGCTGCCTGGTTGTGACCTGCTGTCACCTGCAACAGCATCTGCTCCCTTGGACCTGTGGCCCCAAGGCTGCCCCCTTGCCAGACCCAGATGGGATCCCCCTGCTCTGCCATCTGTGCAGCTGTTGCCCAGAAGATGTGCTCCTTATGATGGCCTGCTTTGAACTATGAACGTATGTCCTCTTGGTCCCAAATGGCCACCTCATCTGCCCTCCAGCTGGGTCCCTGGTGCTGGCCCTGGACATGCTTCTCTGCATGGGTCTTGCCACTTGTCCCACCAGCAGAGATCCTGGTGTTCCATGTTTACGAATTGCAAATACTGTGATAAGAAACCCAAATTCTCTCATTAAAATACCCAAAATAGTGTTCTTCTGCTATTAAAATGAAATGCCACGATATATAGAGAGATCAGTTGGGCAATATTTTATAGATATATTTACAAGTGTAAAGCAATTTGGAGGGTGGAGTTGGGGGATTTTGTGGGTGGGGGTGAGGTTTGTGGGGGGTATGGAGCTTGTGTGGGGATTTGGAGCTTGTGCCTGGGTATGTGGGTGAGGGGTGCCTGGGGATGTGGATGTTGTGGGTGGATTGTGTGGGGGACTGTAGGTATGGGGGGTGCTACTTAGGAAGGGTGGGTCCCTTGCTCTCCCATGGGGTGCAGCTCCCACTTCCTGCACAACACACAGACAGCCCCCCCTACAGGGCCACAGCTTCCCCTCACAGGGCCCACAGCCCCCTCCCCACAGGGCCTACAGCTCACCCCTGCAACAACAGCAGTTGTGGGGCACTCAGGGCCCTCTGTGTCCAGACCTGCCATGGCACTGCACGGCACGGACTCGATTGCCTCATAACCAGTGCTGCCCATGCCGCCTGTTGTGGAACCAGTCCAGCTCTCATTGGCACAGTTTGGCATGGCGCAGGGCCATGCAGATTCAGGCAGCACTGGGACTCCTTGGGGTGTCACCTGGGGACTGTGTATCATGCTGGGACAGGTCCTGCTTCCACGGGCCCTGCACGCTGTTGAGCTGGGCTGGTTCCATGGAGGCAGGACCCGGGCCAGCACAACACATGGTTCCTGCGAATGGGGCTGGATTCCAGGTGACTGTCCAAGCGGCCCTGGTGCTGCCTGAAACTACACAGCCCTGTGTCACACTGGCCCCGCAACAGGCAGCATAGGCAGTGACAGCTCTGAGGTGACTGGGGCTGTGCTGCACCGTGGGGGGTCTGGATGTAGGGGCCTTGAGTGCCCCACAGCTACTGCTGCTGTGGGGGCTGGGGCACTGCAAGGGGCGAGGGGGCCTGGGCTCTGTGAAATGTCATTTAATAGGTCAGACCTTATGACCTTGTCTTTATGTTCTTTGTGCTGCGACTACTACACTGCAGGCCTGGCCCATTATTAGGGCTGTGGCAATACAAATAATATCAAAATTACCTGCAGATAGTTAATTACATTTTGGCAATATATTTTTTTTCACTGATGGGAAGTAGCACAAACATACTTCATATCTACATAGTCTATCATTTTAAAATAACTTAGGGTTAAAGGCTGGAGATATTAAAAAGGTGTGTGTACGTGTTACTGGGACATGCAGTTAATGCTTCTTGGGAATGATCAAGTAACAGCAATTTCTGCCTAATTTTGATATTATTTGTATTGCCACAGCCCTAATCATGGGCCAGGCCTGCAGTGTACTAGTTGCAGCACAAAGAACATAAAGATAATTTCAGAAGGATTGACCTATTAAATGACATTTCACTTGTTAATGTTAGGGTGGGCTTCCCCTAACGAAAATTATATTGCATCTTAACTCCACCCTGACTTAATGATAAACTACAAAGTAGCTATGGAGCTATATACAGTATATATAATGCCTGGTTTACAAAAGTATTTCTTAATCAACAGCATGTACTTAGCATCCAAATAATAGGTTATAGCTATAATTAAGAATAAAACATCTATTTCTACCTTCTTCAAAAGCGGCGTGAAAAAGACCCGTGAATTTTATCCAAAATATCACGTTTTAGGTTAGCAAAGCAATGGCAGTGATTTTTGCTATCACATATGTTTGGGTTTTTGCCTTTTAAGAAAGAGATGTAACTATACATTTGGTAAAGAATCACTAGAGTAAAAGCAACAAGCTTTAGTTCATGTTATAATAACTGTTTGGAGTTTTCATTGGTCAAGGCAATGTTACTTGAGTTTCCTATGACTAGATATTTAAGAGATTTTTCTTTGTTTTAAAATTTTATCTTTTTCCAATTTTATTCTGAGTGGCTTTTTAGCTGACACAATCACTTTTTGATAGTATAAGACTTGGTTAAGTAGGAAAAGAGGTTTTATTTTTTTTTTTTAATTTAAGCCAACACAATTGAACACCATTTCAAATGTAAGTCGGCACCTAACATAGACAAGATTTAGCACCTTCAAAAGTGTGTGCAAGATTTCCTAGTCTATGGAAACTATCTAAATTTTACCATTTACTTTGTGATTTGATTAGTGATCATTCCATTCAAAGGAAGTGGTTCCAAACCTGGGTGTGCTTAATATAAGAAGGTGCTGTTGGGAAGCCATTGTTGTGTTCTCCCCTTTGTTTAGATGACCAAAAAGAGAATCAAAGAATGGAAAAATATAGTTGGTCAAGAAAATGGGAGTTTAGTTATAAGGTGTCATGCTCCAGCTGGACTCTGCCAGCTTTGCCTAGCAACAGATGCCACCAAGCACTCTCTCTCCTCACAGTTTGGAAAGCCCCTATTTGGTTTGCTACATGGCCCCTGGCCATGTGCTGGGAAAACCCCGTCCCCTGGGGAAAAAAACCCGCAAACGTTTTGGCGGGAAAATTTGACCAATCAGGGTTTGAGGTTGGGCTTGTCGTCTAGCCTATAAAGACTGGGGCGGAGTTTTCCACCCGGGGCGGATGCCAGAGAGAGAGCGCGCAGACGCCAGAGCATCCATCGCTCGGTCAGCTAGCAAGGGCAGAAGCCAGAGGTTCCACAGCTCAGTGGGAAGGCCTGACCAGCTTCCCACGGCTTCTCCGGCCTCCGGAGCAACTGTTTACCGATTGGTTCATTTTGATTCCCAGGAGGTCCATCGTTTTGTAGTTTTCGCCCCTCACCTGACCCGAGATCCTTTGTTTTGTTTTACATCTGTCCCTTACCCGAACCGGGACAGATCGTTTTGTTTTCTCGTATCCATCATTTGTCTGTTGTTCGTTCGTCCCCCTCCCGAGCCGGGACAGAACGCGCAGCCACATTCAACACCGGTGGTGTGTAAATAATCGGATCCATCGGTTTTGTTTTTGATCATTCGTCCCTTATTTGGACCGGGACGGACTCAAGTGTAACTGCCTGCACAGCCACATTTACATCAGTGGTGCGCAAGCAAGAAATCAACTAAATAAATAAAAGAAATTTTTTTCTGGAACCGCTGTGAGTCCGCCTCTCCCTCTCGCAACTTAACATCAGGGGATAGAACCCACCGGGGCTATAGCCACAGCCTGGCTCGCGCCCCGCACATAAGGGTTTTCTGTTGTTTTGTGGTTGGAATGTGTCTTGTGATTTGGCCTGGGTAGTAAAGAAGATCCCCACGGTAGGCTGGCTGAAGAGGAAGTGACTAAAAATAGCTTCTTTTGGATCATTTGGAATGTACTTGGCTATTATCTATAATTCTTGCTTGTGGTGTTCACTCATTCCTTTCCCAACTGTTAATTCAATTTGTTGTGTATGTAGAGAAATGGAACAGTCCTGAATATTTCCAAGTCAATGAATCATAAAGGTAATGTGATCAGAAAGCCATGGGTGACTAGTGCCTCCCAAGTCTGGGGGGGCACCAGATTGCCAACTTCGGGGGGTGGGGAGCACCAGCACCCAATTGCTGAGCCAGCAGCGAAACTGGAAGTACACATCCGCCGGCGCTTCTGGTTTTGCGGCTGGTGCTTGAAGGGGGTGCACGTGCACCCGCATGCATTGCCAATGCAGGAAGCTCACCAAATGTACTGCACAGTAACATTATTATCCATATTTTAGTAAAAGTTGTTTCATAAGGTGCAGACAGAAGTGCAGCTCTCAGCTGTAACTCAGAACCATTTCTGCAAACTGTTCTGAGTTAGTGTTATCCCAGACCAAACAGAAGTTCACTGTTGGCTCCAGGGGGCAGGAGAATATAGCTATGGCTGGGAGCAGGCAGCCAGGTTCCCATAGCAATGGCCAGGCTCTCTGCCAGTGCTGGCTGTTTTCAGAATAGGAGGAGGGAAAGGCAGTGGAGAGAGCTCATTCTTGGGGTTCCCCAGCCAGTGTTGAAGGGTGGGTGAATTGGGCATACCCCCCACCTTAGGGGGCCTCCAATATACCTGGCCCACCCTCTGGGGGGGGTGCATGGCTGAAACCCCCCCCCAGACTGAACTCCCTCTACTCCCTTTCCTCCCTCCCATTCTGAAAACAGTGACAGACTGAGAGCTCAGCAGACACAAGTTACAGAAGATGCTACATTTTGAAATGTCTTTATCTGATAACTTATGCAATGAGGGGTCAGATTTCTACCCAATCAGCCATGAGAGGGTTAAACCGGTGATTATTGGTGGTGCTGACTTCATTTTATATGTTAGGTCGATTTCTTAAAATGCTGACAGAACAAGAAAAAAATCCTAACAACATGCTGTTTTGGATGTTTTGGATCTTTTTTTTTGTCAGCCTGATTGCAGTGTATGCAGGACAAGAAAGCACAGCAGAACAAACTCAGCTTTAAACAAGATCAGTAATGATGGCTCCTTTGTTGCAATAAGTACCAGGTTTGCTAGGTATAAAACTTTACTGAACTTTTTTCTTATAATGATCTAGGCTGACAGCATAGTGAATATTGGATTTTGGAAATCAGATAACTGATTAAATTTCTTGCCAGAAGAAAAAGGTAAAAACCCACAACTTGAAAGAAAAATGAGAAAATCATCCTTCCAACAGAATTCTGTTAACATATGCTCAGGGCGCTGTTTACACTAGAGCCTCTGAAGGCATGCATATAATTAGAAGAAGGTAAGTATGAAGTATTTTACCAGAGCTCCACAGCTGAGATTTTATAAGAATATTGGAATACATTTGTAACAAACTTAATTCTTCTCAAGACATTCCCAAGGTGCTTCACAGACTATGACTATTTCAAGAATGGTTCCACAACACGGCTGCTTTGGGAAGAGCATTCAGCCACTGTAGGGACTGCAGAAAAAGATTATATGAAATATAATACTGGTAATAAGATATAAGAAAAATATGAAAGAAGACTGAAATTGCCTCCCAGTCTTTTATAATGAACAGAAATATACTCTTACAGTAGAACCCAGATTGTTTTGCATAGGGATGATTAAAAACCTATTTAATTCATAGTAGATTGTTGATTCAAGGATGGGCTGCTCAGCTAATTACTCTGACTGTTACTTCAAGAGTTTCCACTTCTCCACTCAGCTGGAGTTCATCAGCAGTCCCACGCAGGTGACTGGAGAAGCAGCCCCCTTTAAAATAAAAGCTGAAACACATCCTGAGCTCCTCAGTAGTTCTTTGCATCTATTTACCGTGGCTGTGTTTGTATTACTAGCTATTCTCAAACCATCATCTTTGAAGGGAGCTAATGAACCTAACTCTAAGAAGAATCCTGGTGGATCCGTGTAATATCATAGGAGGGATGGCTGTTAACTTACCTATGAGAGCTTTTTCTTTCATGCTTCACATTTTTAATATTAATTTGATCAGCCGTGTTTTTAGCAGTTACGACTTAAAAAGCAGGAAGGACTCAAATCAGCAGTGAAGACCGGTTTATTACAAAAGAGATCAGGGGGTGTCTTTACATGTGCTCCAGGGTGGGGGTGCAGGGAGTGGTGCTTTAGCTAGAGTGGCTCTTGGGAGCTGCTGTAATTAAAGCACTCACAGCATCTCATGTATTCAGCATCCCACACTTCATAATGGCAGTGGGGGAATGCTTTAACTAATCTCGTTCTACGAACTTTAGTTTAAGTGTCCCTACTGCCATTTTGAAGCACAGGGACACTGAATACACATGACACAGAGGGTGCAGGAGTTAACCTGAGTGTGCTCTGACACATACTAATTAGTATGCATTGGAGCAGGCATGAGGCATGTGTATAGGTGTCCTTGAAGTTCTGTATTAGTAGAGCAGTTCATGAAGAGGCGGCCAAGAGGGAGGCCATAGACATAATACACAGCCAGAATATAGTTTGATCACTAAGAGATTTACGTGCATGACAAACTAGTGAATAACTGCAAGTTGTGGGTGAAGAGTGTAAAAATAAGCATCTTTGAGTAGAAAACAGCAGGAAAGAAGGGACTTAAGTACTTGTCTCACTAGGCACTTGCGAGTTGTGCCAGATGACCAGTGTGCTTTAATTCAGCCATGTGGTTAACTACTTTGCTGATTCCAAATGAGATTACATTTTATTTAAAGAGAATAACAGTAAAAATTCAAAAGTCTTGTGTCGGTTAAATTAAAAAACTACTCATAAAATAATACTTGTACATTTTCAATGTTGTTGAGCTATCAAGTCTCAGATTTGCCTGAGCTGAATAAATATATCATGAATCCATTAAAATATTTTTAAAATGTTTAGACAGAAATTTAAAATGTTCTTAGTGTATTTTGATTACAGTAAAAATAGTAATTTTTTGTTTTCTCTTTTTTTCAAATTTAAGTTAATACAGTCTTTATTTAGCAGTGGAAATGTCTGTTCTTCAGCTATGGGTTGTGCCAAATCATCAATTCCTGACAGTTCTTACAACTTTTAAATGTTACAATATATTTTTAATATATACATCAATAATCAATACTGATTACCTGAAATGTAGCTTTATCTGTGTAAACCAGTGGTTCCCAACCTTTTTTTGCTGTGGCCCTAAACTGGCCACCACCAGGAGCTCCTGACCCAGCGCCATAGGGGCTGCTGGGAGCAGAGTGCAGTGGCAGTGGTGGCCTGGGGGCAGGGGTGGGGGAACGGCCATTGCTCCTTTTGAGCGTGGCAGTCCCACCCCACCTGCCTGCCCACCCGACGCTCCCAGGCCATGTGTGTGACTGTACATGTGTGTGCGGGCCCTTTGTGACCCTACTGAGGACCCTCCACGACCCTGAGATTTTGGTCGAGTCCTGAGGTTGTGAACCAATGATGTAAACCAATTGTAAGAGGTGTGCTGTAATTTACTGTGGCTCTGATGATCCAAATTTATAAATTCCTTAACTTAAAGCACACTAGATACCAAAACATGCCAAACGTGCCTGCCTTAGTGGCTGTGAATGTTTAGGATTTCCCAGGTATTTATGTCCTTGAAGTGAATTAACTTGATACAGATATGGTCAATTTCTTGTTGCATTAAATCATGTAGGTTATTGTCTTTTGTGGTATATGATTAAACTAAGACATTATTTAGAGAAGACAAATAATTGAAATTTATATTTATAATAAATTTATAGTTTATAGCCCCTGTTGGTAAATGTTTTTTTCAAACACTCTTGAAAATAAAATATGACAATTGCTGTGGAAATAAAGCCACATTTGGAAACAGTAGAAGGAAGCTTTAGGGTTATTATGATATAAAAATGCAGGTGGTTTCCTGAAAACACAACAACCCCGAAATCCCAAGTCTGCACAAAAAGCAATGGGATATCAGAATTTAAAGTGGAAATCTTTCCAATGTTGCCTACAACCTTTCAAGTGCTGAATTTGCTGTATGCTTTGTTTTATTATGTGTGCGCTCTGTTTATGGTACATCATAAGTTGAAAGATTAATATGGGTTGAACCAGAAGATAGTTAATTGGAGAATACAGTAATAAATACACTTTTGTGTCCTGATGTTTAGCCATATTTTATTAGAAAGGTCTTTTAATCCCTGCACATGGTTTTCCTGCTTTTTAATACAATATAAGTCTTCTCTTTAGATTCATGCCACACTTGCAAATGTTTATTCCAAGATAATTACAACAGGCAGTGCTGGAACAAAACGCTGCTTGTAACTAACTAAAATATTGATAAGTTCTATTGTATTACTATCTGTTCCTGTGTTCAGCAAGAACACTAAGGGCCAGGTATTCCTCCTAGAAGCTGAGCTGGGTGCCAGGAAATGCTCAGAGATGCGAAGGAGGAGAGGCTCTTCATCCAAAGGCTGAGAGAAGGGGGAGAAGATATAGCTGCTTTGCAGCTGCTGTCTAGACTAAGGGCTGAAGTAGGGTCTGTGTCATTAGCGATTTCTTCCAAGAGACGGAGGGTAGGACTTTGTGCAATATTCATGCTATATTGGATTCCTTTTCTAATGCTGTTCTACAGCTCCCTGCATGGCACCCCAGAGGAAGCGTATGCAGTGGCAGGTGGCGTTAATTTTGCTCAGTTCTGTAGCAAATAAATGTGTATGTTGATAGGATTTACTGATGCATAGAAAATGCAAGTGCAGTTTTAGAACACTAGTGGTTTTCTTTTTTCTTTGTATTGCTAGTGTCCTGAATTAATTCAAGGAAACAAAAGTTAAAAAATGGTGAGAAGTAGCTTCAGCTACTTCTGGATCTAATCAAACCTCCCTAAACTTCCTGAGCTAATGACAACCAACTCTTTACAATAAAAATATAAAATGAAAGTTGATAGAAGCACTGGTTTTTATGCGTTGGAGCTTCCCCCTAACTAGGTTGGGGACAAGGATACTGAGCAGAGAAATGCATTTTAGCTAACTTAAACCCCCAGCATTTCACTAGTATAATTTTTGGTTAATGGCATCCTTCTGAAAATATGGTGTTAGAGCTGCTGATAATCTCACTGCCACTGCTGTGTAATCGGAGCCATCTGTAGGATAAAGCAAATCAGGGTGAGCACCCCTGGGCTCTGTGCTTTGTGGGGGCCCCATGGAGCCCGGCAGAGCAGCCGCGAACCCTCCCACAGGGCTTGACTGGAGCTGGCGGCTCAGGCCCGTGCTGCGGAAGAAGCACAGAGACCTCCCTTTGCGGGGGTACCATGGCCCCGCACAGTGTTATGGGGGCCCCGCACAGGCTGATCTGCCCCTAGGGTCGGCTCTGTGTGTAATAACATGAGATGGAATTTTCGCACCAAGTTTCTAAATCATATCCAAATCTCCCTTTGCAATTGATAAAGAACTCTCGTCTATCTACAGAACTTCCTTATCTGGAGAGAAATATTAGGAAGTAGCTTATTCTGATGGTGCAAGTGCATGACCCTATAACTATCAAATAATTTGATCTACGTTTTACTCTGCAGTAAAACACGCTCTGTGGTACGGAGCAGGTATATTACCTACTTTCCCAAGCTAGTTTCTCATAGTAGATACTTGACCATAGATAGGTAGTGGGGGAATTAGTTTGCATTGAGCAAATAGCTGTCTCCCAAGGAAATTGATTATGGAAACTTGCACTGTGACTAAATACAGACAGTCAAAATGCCTGGGGCAGAATCAGTTCAAGCTAGGTAGCTTCCTCAGCCCAGGCAGCTCTGTGGAGTAAGGGGAAGTCTCCCCCTCTCCTTCCCAGCTGCTGATTGCTTCAGGGGCTGCCACAGGAGGGAGGGAGAAGTCCTCTGAGTGGGATGCCTGCCCATGTAGCCCAGCATGGGAGCACTGGGGAGCCCCTGCCTGGTGGGGCTTCCCCCTACCCCAACCCATGGCAGCCCCAGGGAGCTGAAGGGAATTCTTACCCTCCTAAACACAACAGCTGCAGCTGTTTGCTTTAGACACTGGGAGTCTCAGAGAGCTGAGGGAAATTCACCCTTTCCCCATGCAACTGGTTTTGCCTCAGACTCACAGCATCTGTGGCAAAACCTGCAGCAGAGGAGCAGGAGAATTTCCCTCTGCTCCCTCAGGCTGCCCTGGGCCCTCCCTGAGATTCCTAAGGCAAGCAGCTGTGGGGTTTGGCAGGGGAAGAATTCCCCTCAGCTCCCTGGGCCTGTCCCAGGCCAGGGGTCCTTGGATTGGGGTTGGAGGAAGCCCCCATGCTGGGCTGCATGGGCAGGCACCCGGCCTGGAGGACTGCTTCTCCCTCCCTCTGTGGCAGTGGCTGAAGCACTCAGCAGCTGGGAAGGAGGAGGGGAATTCCCCATGGTTACCTAGGGTTGCATCCACCTGGCTAGGGGACCCCCTGAGGCAGGGCCTCCCTGGTTCCCACACCCCTGGGGCCTTGGGAACTCCTCTCTCCTTCCTGTGGCAGCAGCTAAAGCAAGCAGTTGTGCCGGGGGGGCGGGGAGGAGAATTGGCTCCCGGGGCTGAGCTGCTGAGGGTCAAAAAGCCCCCCACCACAGGGGCTTTCCCTCCCCACCCCCCAAGGCACTGTTTAGATCTGGGCTAGGAGGGTCTGGGGGTCTGTTTCCCTCCCTCTTCCTCCCCCCCCATGGGCTGATGGGTGCAGGCAGGAAGCAGGCTAGGGAGCAGAGGGGCAGAGCAGCCCCTGCCCCACTGGAACAGATGACATAGCCCAGAGCTGCAAAGCATCCTGGAATGCTGGGGGACTATGAGTTAACTTGAACCAGTAAGGGATCTGGGACAGAAGTTCCATAAACTGGTTTTACCTAAATCAGTTAAATCTGACACTATATCCAACCAGGTTTATCTTAAACCAATTTTGACCATTTTGAAAGAGGTTTATGTGCACTGAACGTCTGTTCTGTTACAGGTTTAAACCCGTTCCAATCACTTAAACCAGTTTGTGTAAATTCTGTCCCTAGGCAAAATAGAGTGTATAATGGGACTTTGCCATGTGGTACCTTTACTACGGATTTTTCAAGGGATAACTTTACCCTCGATTAGAGCAGTTTACAACATGGTACGACTGTGCATTGTGCATCGGTTTCACTTTTACTATATTGTAAAATCAGTTGACTACCTAGGAAGTATGTCATGTGTTTTTCTGTTTATTTTAAAAGGATCTCAAAACTGCTCGGGTCTAGGAGTGCAAGATTTTTTTTCTGGCAGTTTTTCTTTTTTCTGTCAGAAAACTTATATATTGACTGGGAATGTGATGCCCCTTTTTCCATTCCAGCACAGATGGGGTGTGATTTTTTTTTTAAAATGTAACTGATTCTTATTGTGACTAAAGAAAACATATCTAATTTTCATTGTTATCACCTTTCCTCAATGTTTAGTGAGCCTACAAGATGCAAAAAGAGACTCTTAAAGCATTAGGAAATGAATGCCTGATATTACCTAACCATGTAGCTTTTAATGTAGCAAGGAATTTTGAATTGCTTTTGATTGGCTTTATTCTCTGAGGCTTTGACCTTTTAACTTGTGACTCTTAAGTACTGAGTTAAATAATAGCAAAACTTGACTTTGTTTGCAAATAGCTAGGTGATTTGGAGTTAGCCTGAAAATAACTTTGTCTCGTTCAGTAGCTTAGTATCTTTTAAAAAGCTCTGATATGGTACAGAATGTGTACATGTCTGTTGAGGTGCCTATTCATGCCAGGATGTACGCAGATAGAACAGCATATCTGTCTTCACTGTCTTCAGTGGCTGCTTGCTGGCTTTGAAAACCCCCCCCACAACCTTATCAGAAGAAGCAGCATGCTTCTTCAACCCAGCTCCGCAGCATCTGTACAGATCAGGGGCTTCAGCAGGGCATTCTGGCACTTGTATCTAAAGCTGAGTCAAGCAGCTATTACACAAGTGCCAAAAAAGCCCCACTAAAGCTTCCAATCTATATAGACATTGGATGAGTTGCCTCCAACTAATGCATTGCCTCCTCCAGGCATGCACCTGGGCCCAGTGGGAGAGTGCATCAAGTTTCAAGTAAAGCACCGTATTTTTGTGGGGGGGGGGGCGGGTTTAAATGTCTGCAAGCAGCCAGTGTGGCAGTATAGTGGCCCCTGTGCTTTTCTCCCTTTTGAATGGGACCTAAAGGGATTTGAATCCAGGAATTTGCATACTGCAGGTGGCTGAGATGGTGAGGTTGCGCCCTTATGTATCCAACTGAAATGAGGAATGAAAGACTTTCTGGGATTGCGGGACCTCTGCAGTTGCAGTTCATTCTTAATCCTTATATTATAAGCAAGCACATGTGGGATTTTTAGGTGATCTCTCTCTCTCCCTCCCCATTTCCACATTGCACTGAACAAAAAACTACCAAAAAAACCTACTAGTGCAGTTCAGTCTTATAACCAAGTTTGCGCTGCCATTTGTGTAGTGTGATAAAGTGCTCTAAATTTATTTTTCATTGTGTTTTGAGCCAACAAAGCATTACGGTCTAGCAGACAGACTCACTGATAAGCGATAGAAACATGTAAGGCATTGACAGAGAACTAATAGCTCATTTTGTCATTCTATTTGACAGCGCAGTGTTGCATTTTACAGTACTTCCAGTGTGGCTTGAAATGCCTTGCATTATTATAGGCAGACGAGGTTCTTTGCGTGAATCTGATATCTTTTATTAGACCAACTTAAATAGTTGGAAAACAATTATTAAGCAAGCTATAATTGTTTTCCAACTATTTAAGTTGTCCTAATAAAAGATATCAGATTTACTCAAAGAGCCTTGTTCGTCTATGCCTTTAGACCAATGTGGCTACAACCTACACCTCTGTTGCATTATTATGGAGCGTTCATTAGGTCCCTCTGGAGATTATTCCATGCCTCCTGACATATTGCACTCTGGTTCTGTTTAATTTTTTTCTTTACTCAGTTTTTTCCTGTTGTTCCTAGTTTTGTTTCTTTATATTACTCTAAACATATTTCTCCTTTTTAACTGCTTGCACCCTTTAAATACTTCATGTAGAATTAGTTCTTTATAGTTATCAGGAGGAGTTATGGCTTCTGTCTCCCAATGACTAATTTGGTAGGCTAACAACATTTAGAAGATATTGACTTCTTCTAGGTCAACCAAATAGGTTATTCACAAATAATTGAAAAATACTGTTAGTGATATTTTTCACTATACATTATTTGACCAGCTCAAGTGATTAGAAAAACTGTAAACTAGAAAAAGGAAGGGAAAAAGGAGATGTGTTAGTATTTTTGTCATACTACTTTCTATCTAACTCCTGTAACTTTGTCTTTAGATCTGTTAGAGAAGTCACGTGTTGTTAAACAACCACGAGGTGAAAGAAACTTTCATATCTTCTATCAAATCCTTTCTGGTGGTTCAGAAGACCTGCTTTGTAAGTCTTATGCTTACACTGTATTTTTGTTTCAAATAATTTTCACAACTGATGCTTCCATTTTTGTTTCTCTGGTGTGTCTCCTACCTTTCAAATTATTACTGCTAATAATAACAATAATGAGAGTAGAAAATATCTATGTTGTGATAGAGTCTAAAAGATGCAATCAAGATTAAGTCCCATTGAGTTGGATGTTCTTGGATTCTTGCTCTGAAAGACTTGCAATCTAAAAGTAACTGAACTAAATTAACAGTATCGTTAATAACTGTTATTGAACTAAGGGCTCTTTTTAAGTTCCCGACATGAAGGAGACATTTGGGAAGTTTGGTTATTAATATTATTTTTATTTGATTCATTAGGCAGACTTAAACTTGAACGGGATTTCAGCAGATATAACTACCTGGGTCTGGATTCTGCCAGAGTAAATGGAGTAGATGACGCAGCAAACTTCAGAACAGTTAGGGTAAGAAACAGTACCATTCTGTGTAATCCAGGACACAGCACTAAACTGAAACTGGGGCCTTAATTTTGACACTGGCTCTGTAATGGGGGCCCATTTCCAGAATTAGGGTCCTAATCTGTATTTTATACATTATTATATTTACCCAAATCCAAGACAAGCTTGAATTTAAGATGACGCCTACAATAATTAGATTCAATACATGGAACATTATAAATTTGTTTTAATTTTCCATGTATGGAATTTAATTTGTGGAAGGCTGCCTTAAATTTGTCCCACTCATTGCTGTGGTGGGGAAATCAGTGGTGAGGGGCCAGATCTCCAGCCCCTTGCCCCTCCTGTGCCAATTTTTCCTTCTGTATTCCCCCCTGCTGCTTGCAAAGGCATGCCTGTGTCTGCCCTCCCCACCTCTTGTTTCCCCGCTGTAGCCTGCCCCTTGCCCCTCATCTCTCTGTTCCCCTTACAGTCTCCCCCACCATGCCTGTCTCCTTTGTAGCCTTTCCCTCCCCACTTACCTTCTGCTACAGCTCTGCTCCTTTGAGGCAGTCAGCAGCAGCATGGTCCTGGCCTGGCCTCAGCTCAGCAGAGACAGGGAGAAGCAGCAGCAGCTCCCAGTTGGGGTGGGTTGGCACTGGAGAGACTAGAGCTGGAGCAGAAGGTAAGAGGGAAGGGGGCAGCTGAGAGGGGGAGGCAGCGGGTGTGGTGGCAGGTTGCAGGTTCCCTTCCACACCCCATGGCCTCTTCTGTGTTGCCTGTGGCCATGACCCCCTTCTTTTCTGTCTCTTCCTCCCATCCCCCCAGTGAGTCATTCCAGCCCAGGGCAGTGGTAGTTCAGCGCTGATGTCAGCCAAGAGCCTGGGGCTAAAGTGGGAGCTTAGCCACTGCTTGTCCTGGGCAAGTACCTGAATCTAAGATGCAGCTTCCGTCCCTCCGCCTCCACCCCCGCTGAGTTGGGAGAAAAAACCTGATCTTAGATATGAGTAAATATGGTATTTTGTTGGCACGTAGAGCTATACAGTAAGTTTTAGATATAAGGAAAAGAAACTGAAAGAGCTTGGCCTATTCAGTTGAGCAAAATGAAGCCTGAAAAGGCGTATGATCGGTCTTTTTGTACGTGAGGGAGAGAAAAGAACTATTTAAACTTGAAGGAGTATTGGCATAAGAACAGATGGGCGTGGAATAGCTACAAGTACATCTAGTTTGGAACTTAGAAACTTTCTAACTACTAACAAAGTTCTGGGATAGCTTTTCAACAGGAGTAGTGGCGGGGGGAAACCTTAACTAGTTTTAAACTATAAGTTTATTTCCTTAATAAAGGGATTATGATGTGCATCCCTACAATATCAGGGAACTCAGTGTTATGATTTAGAAGGTCCCTTCCAATCCTATATTAACCAAAACCTTGATAATGTTTGTTTGGTTTTGTGTGTGTATACTTAAGGAGGAAAAGTAAATGTTCCTTCTTGTAATCCTCCTCTTGTATTCTGTTTATAGTTGCATTTAATTTTAGAATTTATATTAATCTATCAGTTTTGACTGCTGTCTTCTCAGGTCACTTGTGATCTGTTTCGTTTATTTTTCAAAGCTTGGCTTGAGTTTGAAATTACACTAACTGGTGTTTGGAAGCCGGACCATATCTTTCCGAAATCATGAACTACCCTTTAGTGCTCTGGGGAAAAGTAGAAGCAAATTAAGCACACAGAGATAGAGATAGATACATAGAGATATTAAGGCAAACTGAGTTACCTCACAAAGCTCTGTTGAGTAACTGGAGTGTAATTATCCAAGTAAGCAACTTTCCATATTGGTCTAGTATCATATGTGTATGCTTAAGATTTGTACGCTGTGCTAATGTGCCTAAATGGTACATTTTGCAAATATTGATCTATTTGGCTTCATTCTATCTCAAGATTCCCCCACCCTTTTTTTTTTTATTTTTTTATTTTCTTTTTAGAATGCCATGCAGATTGTTGGCTTTATGGATCATGAAACACAATCTGTCTTTGAAGTGGTAGCAGCAGTTCTGAAATTGGGAAACATTGAATTCAAACCTGAATCTCGAGTAAATGGCTTAGATGAAAGTAAAATTAAAGATAAAAATGGTAAGGTGACAGTGATGATGAGGCAAAATAGTACTGTTGTTTAAATAATTTGTTCTTGCATTCTGCACCATGTACAGACACAGTGTTAATATGTGTATATTTTAGTAGCTGAGGCAGATTATTTTCTTTAATTGTTTTGCACATTATAAGTAAAGCTAGGTGGAATCTTACATGATGTTTCAATCAGTTTGGCATTTAGAAGAATAGATTTTTTCGTAAAATTATTTTTCTTTGTTTTGCATGTTACTACATCTTTTTCTGAAATGTTAAATGGAAGATACTGGTTTACTATAAATGAATGTTATTCTTTGGGTGTTTTGTAGCCTGTGTGCATGTGTGTGTGGAGGGCATATAGGTGTTCAATTTTGTTTTTTCATATTGCCATTCTATCTTAAGATCCATTTTCTCCCTTGAGATGTGATATTTTTTTAAGTTGGTGGGGTTTTTAAAAATCCTACTTAAGAGGATAGGAAGCCACTGAAAATGGTGATGGGAGGTGGCCGGGGGAGTGAAGAAGCCTCTTTCTGAAAAACACTGACATGGATTAAACAAAATGTCTTTGGAATTTTTGTGGATGTGGATGTTTTTAACCATCTCTAGTGGGTGGGGAACTGCTCCAAATTTACCAAATACTATTCTGAAAATGCTCTTCAGTTTTAAATGTAAAATGTTAAAGTTAAATATAATAACTAAGTATATACAAGTGCGTGAAGAAGTTCAGTCAATATAAACAGTGATATGGAAGTGTTATTTCTATTCATACTCTGGTTTTTTGTTTTGTAGAGCTCAAAGAAATTTGTGAGTTAACAGGTATTGATCAGTCAGTGTTGGAAAGAGCGTTTAGTTTCCGTACAGTTGAAGCCAAACAAGAAAAGGTCTCTACAACCCTAAATGTGGCTCAGGTAAAAAGAGTTTCCTTTTGTTTTAAAGGGAAATGGTATGTCTGAAGTATGTTTTCTGCTTTGTAACAAAAGTAGAACTGCTGTTCACAAAGTACTTCAAACTAACACTAGCAAAACTAGCATTCTTCATTGTCTTTGATGCATGTTTTGAGTGTTTGACTGTGATCACTGATGATTTTGTTTTTACATATGAGTCATGTCCAAAAGGAAAGAACATAGGAAGCTTATCTTACATCTTGTGCGGAAATGCGGTAAATGTAATATATCCTGATGTGGCAGACCGTCTTTTCTTTTTGAACAGCCAATTTAATATAGCATGATTTATACCCACTGGACTGCTTGGAAATTTTTGCTGGTAGCATGAATAAACTCAGCATGCCACACTCCTCCTCCTTTTTGTAATTTCTCAGCATCCCTCCCTTTCCTCCCTTCTTGCTGCAGCTACTAATATCAAATGCAAGCCAACTTGGAAGTTAGCACATGAAGACCATAAGATATTTTAGGAACAGGAAAAGGCCATCTGGTTGAACATGCCTCTTCTTATTCTTTGTTTATTTATTTCAAACTTCCTGCTTTTTCACCATAACCTTCAGCACTTCCTCTGCAACAAATTAAGGTGTTTCTTAAAATTACTTAGTTTCAATTACTTTCACAATGACTTATTACTCTTGCTACGGAATAGTTCTGGTTGAGTTTCCCACTAATGTCCAATACTGTATTTTCTCATTAGAAGGCCAGGGTATGAATGTAGTCTGGACTTGGAGGTGTTATTTAAAAATAAATACATACATACAACTAATTCCATGATAATTTTGCAAGTTACACTGAAGTCACCTTGAAGCTTATTGCTTTCTAGTAAGAATAAATTAAATTCCCTAATTTGTCTTTAAGTGAGATTCTTCATAACTGGTCTTCATTGGCCGGTACATCATCTGCCCTAAGGCAATAATATCCTTCTTGTGGTACAGTGACTCTTGCAGCACAGTATTCCAAATGAAGTGTGATTAGTAGTTTGTAGCATCTTGTCTCCTATATTTTATGCTTTGTTAGTACATTTTTCATCTTGCCCATCTTTTGTTGCTGATGTGCAAAGGGACAGTGCTGGACAATTTGTTAATTTAGATTAGACCATATTTTCTAGCATGGTGTGGCAGGGGACCTTTGGTAGGCTTGAGTATGCAGCAAAGCAGTCTGCAGGTGACTGCAAAGCCAATCAGGGAGTCGCATGGCAACCTGGAGGGCCTGGCCATTGAAGCTGGGAGCAGGGCTGGCATTTGCAACTGGGGAGCACCTGAAGGTCAAGGGTAGGAACTATAGGGATGGAGGAGATTCCTGGGTCTGGGGAATGACCTAAAATGATACTCTGCTGGGGTTGGATGGTGTGGTAGGTCTGCCTATGGCAGGGTGGTCCCCATGAAATGCCACACCAGTGTATCCCTAGTGAAAGACAAGGATGGTGCTCCATAAAGCCTCAGCCCTCATGACCTAGTGGGTAACCTTGGAGAGGGGACAGACTGAGGGTCCAGGCATGTCATCAGAGGCATGAGGCCCATGTGGCATAAGCCCCAGAAGGGGTCCAGGATGACTCAGGAGGGGTCCAGGATGACTGTGGCCCACAAGCTCTGAGAGTGGGCACAGTGTTTGGAGGGGCCCGAGAAGGCAGATCCATATGAGAGAGAGAAGGCAAGTGGCTCAACAGCATACCCAAAATACCCTTGAGTGGTCACTCGGGCCAGGGCCAGGAAGGTCAAAGGGCAAAAGTGCCCACCATGAATGATGACCAGAGCCAGTTGTCTGGAGTCCTGACTGGCCTAGAGGCAAGGCCAGAGGTCCCAGAGGGGGCCCACTGCTGTGAGGGAAAGGGGTCTAGGGAGTTTGCAGCCCTGAATGATGGTAGAGATTTGGCCGCGTGAGTAGCACGGATCCAGGTTGGGACCCAAATGTCAGCCAGGAACATAGTGAGGCCCAGTATGGGGCCGGAGCCATATAGGGATGCCATCTGCAAGGCACGGGACACAGTAAAAGGGAGCTGTGTATAATGCGCTTGGCATCAGGGCATTAAAATGGGCAGCCTCCCACCTAGAAACACCAATTCAATTATGTCAAAGGTGTGGCAGGAGAGTCAGGTGGGCGTACTGCCCTAGACAGGTGGGTGGGTCGACATTGTGACGGGCCCCAGGGATGGCCCCCTGTCACACATGAGTTCTTGTCTCCGCCATATTAAAGGTATTTCTCTACTTTGAATCAGTACTTGCTTTCTTCCCTCTTATTTGCTATAAACAAGTCAAGAACAGATTGTATTGCTGGCTGTTTTCCTCATTTATTTTAATCATTATCATGAAGTCTGCTTGATAGTATCCTTTCTAGTTCAGAGAAGGAATCTAAATAGAAGTAGGAAATGTGTAAGGAGGGGAGAAGAGCAGTGGAGGGCAGGGCATTCTAGATCAAAACTCATATTCGGAGGTTTTTAAAAAAATTGAAAACTATTTTAAGGAGTGCTTGTCATTCCTCTCCTTTCCTTTTGCTTTTTCGTTCTTTTGTCCCTTTACCCTCCGACCTGTTTTCCTATTTCTCTGACTGATTTCAAAGTACAGAAAAGTCAAGATTATTACATACCTTTTGTCCAAAAATAATTGAGTTCATAGTCTCATCTCTTTAGGGAGGGGGCTTCTCAAGAACCTGTTTTTCAGTAGGAAAGCCCTGATCATGTATCAGGTTCACAGATTTAAGTTTTTACTACATCTGAAGTCCTCCTGGAATCCTTGGATGCCTTTTAGGTATATGAATATTCTTTAACACAATACCATTAAACAAAAGACCATTTTTTTATTTTCTGTCTTGTTCTCCACTGAAATTGGAGTGTGGGTGTTCAGGGAAAGGTAGCTTTAAACCGTATTTGTTCTTCCTAAATTTTTGGTTCTTTTGGATCTGTCAAGCTGCTGGTATAAGTGAAAGCAGATACTAGACTATTTTAAGTTATGCCCTGGATGCAAGGCTTATCACGGAGCATTGATCATTTAGGAATAGGAAGGGTATAGTGCTCTCTGGCCACAGCCCCTCCAGCCCTGGCAGACATTGGGAAGGGAAATTGCATGAAGTGTTCCAGTAGCCCTTCTCCAGACTGAGAACTCTTGTCTACTGGGGAAATTCCTTGAAAGTCGCTTCCGTCCTTCTTATGGCCCTTTTAAGAGACTGAAAAAGCATAAATGGTTCAGGGATTAGCCCAATATTTCTAACACTTTTTTTTTTTTACCTCTTTCCCCTTGAATAGGCTTATTATGCCCGTGATGCTCTGGCTAAGAATTTGTACAGTAGACTGTTTTCCTGGCTTGTAACCAGAATCAATGAGAGCATTAAGGTAATACTCTTATGCGCTTGTAAAGAAATCAATAAAACTATACTTGTCAGTTTCACTTTCATATTCTCATGCGCTAGTACGGTGTTACCGGTCTGCTAATGCTGCAGGTGAATAACTTTTATCTTTATCTGGATCTCACTAATATATTTTGCTTGTTTTTAAGCTTATGAAAACATATACATTAAATATTTTTGAATATGCAAACCTAGCTATTTAGCCTAGGCAATAAGGCAGCATGCCCATAAGGTGCATTTCTCTTGACCCCATGTACTACCAAGCTGTAACTCAACTTTCTCTTTAAAGGCTCAGACAAAAGTAAGAAAAAAGGTCATGGGAGTGTTGGACATCTATGGCTTTGAAATTTTTGAGGTAAGCTCTTTATAGCCAACAAGAAATTATACAACTATTATTAAAGGTAAATGAAGTTGTTTTTCAAATGTGCAGCCGGAATTTAAAATTGTTAAGTGTGTTGCATTAAGTGCAAGATGTCATTAAATGTAAACTGAGATTGGGTGGTCATGTCTAGCAGATCCAACACAAATTCATCAAAACCAAACTGAATGTGTCATGTTAATATTAAGGGTATTATTGGAAAGTAAATGTTTACTCTTGTCTGAACACAAACAGTGGTAATGTCAGACTTGTCATACAGCATTTGTGTCTAGTGCTTGTATAATACCACCTTGAGGAATACTATGGTTACTTGACTATAAATTGCATTTCCTGTACAAATGAAGATGTCTTTCTTAATAAAAACTAAAAAGAAATTATAAACTTTTCCACATTGGCATGCTTAGAATAATAATGTTCAACCAGTTTTAGGCTGCTGATATAATGGCACTGCTACTTACTTAGGATAACTTTTTCAGTTTGGAACACTTCAGACTGGAAAAGAAACAAAACCCAAACACAAGCAAACTGTGAGACATTCAAATGTCCTAGTACCATGATGTTTAGTATAAAGCAGGGGTTCTCAATGCCTGGCTGGATTTGGCTTCCAGTGCCATGTAGTCCAGCCCATATGGCTTCCCATGGCTCCCCTGGAAAGCTCTGCAGGCCATAGCCCTGTGAGCTAGATTGGGCATGCAGAGTATGGAAGCTGTAAGCTTCTATTAACACAAAATACAACTAAATCACTGAGTTGTAGGATGGCTATACATTGTTAAATTTAAGCTGGTTCCTTGCATTTAATTTCATTCTGTATATTTTCAACATTTAAAAGAAAATATCATAAGTAAGTAGGTATAAAGACATACCTTTGCAGAGCAGAATGAAAAACAAATTCAATTTCCTTTTTGCATACATGTACTGTGACACATGGAATGCATAAAATGGAAATCTGGAAACTTTAGTAAATCTGTTTTATTGGAGTGAAGAGCAAAGAATGCTGAGCACCCTTTGTTAGTTTTGAAAAAAATCAAGAAGAGTGTACTGTGCACCGTATATTATGAAACTCAGTGGTGGGTGACTACAGACTGGTGTGCAGACATGCCATGGGCTTGCCACCTCAGCTTCATGGTTCAGTTAGACAACTGTAAATTACAGATCTGGTTCAGTGCCATTGGAATTAACTGGCACCATACCTACAGGTTGGGGAACTCCCCTCTTGTCAGCACAGAGGCAGAAAGGGATCTGGGAGTGATCATTGACTCCAAGATGAACATGGGCCGGCAGTGTGGAGAGGCTGTAAGGAAGGCCAACCGCACCTTTGCATGCATCCACAGATGCATCTTGAGCAGGTCCAAGGAGGTGATCCTTCCCCTCTATGCGGCATTGGTCAGGCCGCAGCTGGAGTACTGCGTCCAGTTCTGGGCGCCGCACTTCAAGAGGGATGTCGACAGCATGGAGAGGGTCCAGAGGAGGGCCACTCACATGATCAGGGGACAACAGGGCAGGCCCTATGAGGACAGGCTGCGGGACCTGAACCTGTTCAGCCTCTAAAAGAGAAGGCTGAGGGGGGATCTTGTGGCCTGTTATAAACTAGTCAGGGAGGATCAGCAGGCATTGGGGAAGTCACTGTTTCCCCGAGCACCGCCAGGAGTGACCAGGAATAACGGTCACAAGCTGGCAGAGAGTAGGTTTAGGTTAGATATCAGGAGGCGCTACTTCACAGTCAGGGCGGCTAGGGTCTGGAACCAGCTTCCAAGAGAAGTGATGCAGGCTCCTGCCCTGGGGGTGTTTAAGAGGAGGTTAGATGAACATCTAGCTGGGGTCATTTGATCCCAGTACTCTTTCCTGCCATGGCAGGGGGTCAGACTAGATGATCTGCTCAGGTCCCTTCCAACCCTACAAACTATGAAACTATGAATCGATAGAAATCCATGCCACAGACTTAACTAGTTTGGATCAGCACTTGATATCAGCACTTTATATTAAATTGTAAACTTTTTGGGCAGAGATTCCTTTTATATGTATTTGTGCAGTGTGTAATAGAATGGGGTCATGATCTATTATGTGGGCTGCTAGGCACAATTGTACCATAAACTGTTAATAATAGCATATTTAACTCAGAAATGTGTCAAACATAAGGAAAGGTAGATGTGTGATAATACAAGTAAAGCCAATTGGAGACTTCCCACTGAATTGCTTTTCTGATTAGAGAATGTGCTTCTGTTGCGTTTCAAAAGAAAATTGGTAGAAAAATGTAGTTCAAGAAATGATTTTGTTGCTGTTTCACTTCTAGAAAATTTTGACTTTTTTTTTTCAATTGCAGAATAGAAAAATACTCAAATTTGCAGATATTCCCACAAAATAAAATATGTTCTCCAGCTCTAATTTGAATAAAGCTATGTTTAATGTTCAGTAATGTCAAAGCTATTTACTACAACAAATTTACCATTTAATGAATATTGTGTAGATAAGATAGAGCAATTTTGTGCATATAATAAGGTCAACTAAATAATACATGAGACAAAAGCTTTTTAAATGAATGATAATTGCCTAAGTCCAATTAAAGGTTGTTAAAATAACATTTATAGGAGAAAAAAGTTGTTTTAAAAAAGTAACCAATTTGTACATATATACTTGGTATCACTGGTAAAATGGTTATATCAAGTATTAAACTAATCTGGTATAGTTAAATAAAATTTTACATTATATAGCTATATAGTCACAGTACTGTACTTGAGGGTGAGTTTAGGTAATGATTTTATTTTTTTTGGTGGATGGACTTTTTTTACAAAAGAATCATTAAACATGCACAGTATTAGTTGACATATATTGATAGAGTGAGTTGAGGGTTCTTTTTAACATGGAATAATCTACTGTACATTTCAAACTTGATAAACTATTAAGTAAAATGGCTATTTTAAACTGGTATTTTTAACAAAGTTAAATGATCTGTGGATTATCAATAATATACACTCCCTTACTCATTTACCTATTTAAACTGCATTTAAAAGTATAAACCCAACCCAAGAGAGAGGTTATTTCTTGCATATGCTTTAACTGCTGTAAATTAATGTAAGCAAAAAATGGATATTAGCAAATCTATTTGCTTTGTCACATTTTTTCATATAGTTAGATTTATAAATGGGGAAAGAGGCAGAAAATACAGAATGGTTGGTGCTTTTCATCTTTTGCCTTAACCATTGGGAAACAAATAGATTTTAATTATTAACAGATGGAGAGTGAAATACCAGCCCATTGACATCAGTGGGGCAGGATTTCACCTTTTAATGTTTGAACTGTCCATGAGGGCCTATAACAAGATTAGCTTTACTTGGTTTTAACAAGCTGCTTGTGTTTAGATTCAGATTTCAGAACTGTTGCAACGCTTTATAGAGTCATTTTGTTTCATAGGTAGAATTTGCCTTGGAGCCACATATTTTTCTGTTTAATACTTTCCTTGTGGCCAGATTAGAGCAAATTTTGTTTGTTCATTTTGTTGTTGTTTTCTTCCTGAAGCTATTTTCCCTCTAAAGTGATTAAAAACTCTGTGCTGGGGAGAGATTTCTATATCTGAAAATCCTAGCCTTTACCTTACTAAAAGAGTAGAGGTTCTTTGTTTTCCTTGTTTAGCATTACCAGGTTAAATTTTTGAAAATGCAGCAATTTTTATTAAAATACCATGGATCTCTCTTAGTTTCTTCAGCTGCTGGAGTACAAAACTAGCTCTGTTTTTTTTTTTTAGGTCTGACAGAGAATTAGACAAAAGTAAGTTTGGTATTAACATGATGTTAGAATTAAAGACACCTCATGAGTTTGGCCCTTATTTAGTTGCATTTTTGTCAAAAACCAGATCTGCCAAAATCCAAAGCAATGTCCCAGGGTCTAGCAGTTCTTCATATCACAAATGATATCTGCTTATTTTAATCTATTCAATGTTATCAGGACAAAAATGACTAAAAAACTTTTGAGTGAAAGGCAGTGTTTGTCAGCCAGGGTGCCATGTGCCCCAGGGTGTTCTGAGATTCTTTTAATTCCACGCAGTGGGTGTATATATACACTCAGATGATTTGGAAGAATTGTCCTAGGTTTGTTTTGCTGGTAGAAAATATTACCTGGCAACACCTGAACAGACATTTAAATGCTGAGCAAAGAGTAGAGAGCTTGCAGTGTTGAAGCTGCAAAGCAAGAGGGCCCATATGCACACATTTCAGCATGCTCTGCTGACTCTGTCTGCCTGGAGACAAATAGTGGCGGTGGACATGGCAGCCTTGTCTGGACTAGTCAGTCTGCTCAGGGGCAGCCTGCATATCCCTGCAGCATAGTATGAGATTGGGAAGGGCTGTCTTCTATATTCTGTTTGGTTGGAGCAGCAGAGGCCAGTGAGCAACACTCTTTGTCTCCTCCGGTTGGTGGGGGAGGGCAGGGAGCAAAGCACTGTGGGATGCTGAAGGACTGTGCTGTGGCTTCTCAGAAGAGAATGTGTACAGACATTTACTCTCCCAAGATAAATTCTCCTGGGAGTGATTTAACCCTCATTCCAAGGTTATTTTTCTCTCGCAGCAGGCTTTTTTGCTCTGAGGGAGAAATCCTGAACGTGTGTACACTCATGCTTTCTCCTGGGGTAAGCAGAAACTCTCCCAGGAGAAAATGAATGTATGTACATGACCAATGTTAGCACTGTTAGGTGTGCAGATGTTACTCGCAAGATAAACGCAGAGATTTCAAATAGGAATCCATTGTGTTAATAACATTCTGACCTGTTATGGTCCAAGTTCTTTGCAGCAGAGGAATTGCTGTATTATTTTTCTCTAGTTCTCTAAAAAATGAATGAAAATTAAGAGCTGGCACTTTCTAAGGCATGCCTTAGGTCTGTCAAGGGGTGCCTTTAAAAAGGTTGAGAATCACTGCTCTGGGGCATGGTCTATCTTATGAATCTCTGGAGAGATAGGACTGAGCACACCCTACACATGCCCTACCCACCTGAGTCTACTGACATTCTTCAAAGCATAGGTGACATGTAGTGAGGGCATGGGGTGGGGCACTTTGGCCCTTGCTGGCCAGGGAGTGGGGGCACCAAGAGAAGCACCGGTCGGTGCCCCCTGAAATTGGTACCCCTCCCCCGCCCCCCCGAGATTGGTCGGCGGGCTGAGAGAAGCATCAGCAGCACTTCTGGTTTTGCTGCTGGCTCTTCCGGCGTTGGCAATCGACCGCTGATGCCCCCACAGACTCAGATGGCACCAGTTGCCCATGCTTCAGAGCTTTAAATTCACCTGTGAGGCTGTGCTTGGCTTGTCCTTGCTGCATACTTTTGAGTGTCTTCAGCAAATCAGCCTGGGTACCTGGGAAACAGTGTGGAGAAGCCTTGTGGTTAAGCTTCCAGGATGCCTTTTTCCTGGCCCTTTTTTGCTTTACAGACACATCTATTTAAGCTCCTTTCATTTTCAATTCTGGAAGAAAACAGTAAGCAAAAATATTTTGCAGAACAGAGGCTAAATTTCATGACATTTATTTAATGAATTCCAGATTAAGGATTATTATAAGAAATTGAAAGCTTGATGCACTAACTTGATAACTCTGTGTGGGAAGGCTGATATTTTTTCCCCAGGATGAAGTACAGACTATCAAAAAGCCTAAGGCTGAAACGATTCAATCTTTGCAGGTCAGTTTAGCCTACATAGATTGAACTGAGAACCAAGTGAACAGACATTCACTTTTGATTCTGGAAATGCAGCCCCATGCCTGCGCTGGCTCAGGCCAGAAGGTGGCCGGTGCTAGAGCACACCTTCCAACCTTCCAGCCACTGACAAAGGAAGGAAGGGAAGACAGGAGAGAAGCCCTCCCCTGCTCGAACTGGGTGCAGGAGGCATGACCAGGCCCTGGCTGGCCCACTGAGTATGATGGCGGAGAGGGGGTTTAAACACCCATCCTAGCCTTCATGGAGTCCAGGTGGGTTTTGCCAGGGGGTGCAAAACAGCCCCTGATAGGCTTTTCTCTGTTCAAGAGGAGAGTGGGAGGGCATGGGCAGAGCTTGGGCCAGGCCAGCAAGCTGAGGCGGAGTGGGGAGGAGGTTTTAAACCCCCTTCCCCGCCTACACAGGACCCCAGAGCAGCCCCTTCCAGGCTTTTCCCCTGCTCCCCACTCGAATGAAGGGGACAGGGGGACATGGGCAGACCCCAGGCCAGACCAGCAGGCTGAGGTAGAATGGGGGAGAGGGGTTTAAACTCCCTTTCCCGTGTGCACGAACCCCAGCCAGAGTCTGCCTGTCAGTCTGCCCCTGCTAGGCAAACCCTGGCTAGGGTCTGACATCCCCATCCCCACCTTTTCAGCTGCCCAGAGTAGTGATAGTGCATTGGCTAAGGAGCAGGGAGGTGGGGACAACCCTGTTCCTCTGGAGCAGACAGTACAGCCCAGGGCTGGAAAGCATCCTGGGGGACTGAGAAATAACTTGAACAGGAGGGGGGATGGGGGGAATGGTTTGCTAGTGTAGTGTTCAACCAGAATAAAATGGTAACTTAAGTTTTGTTTCTGTCCTAGTTTCTCTATTGTAGCTAGTGTAATTTGCCAGGTTCTAAATAGTTCTGGTCAATTCTCTCTCAAGCTCATTCAGTAAAGAGAAATCCACCTACAAAACCTGTTGAACTGAAATCTGACATACAATTCATTCTCAAGTTTGTGACCAAACATGGTAGAAATTCAAAAACAAAAGTTCATATATGTATATTTTAGACATAAAAATAGCTACAATTCAGCACTTCAGAAAGAAACATTTGCAAGGTTATTTTAGTATTTCAGATGAAAATTAATATGGCAATGTGGAATTACCTGAGAAGCATGATCCTTTTTATTTCAGCAGGATGAATTTACATCCATAAGATCTTTGTAGAAAATGAACTAGTGAAGAACAATCCTGGACTAACTGTCCTGGAAGGAATGTTTGGTCTCTGCTATGAATGGGAGCACATAAAATCCCATTTGTACACGGTGTTTTAGTTAGGTGATATCTCATGCTTACCAGGACCACTTGACATGCTTGTGTCTGACAAGTATGATCATTACATCTGGCTTTCTGCACCTCACTTTGAGCGTGTCTACACATGCAATTAATTTGAAGCAATAAACTCCAGGGCATATCGCGCTGTGTTAATGTAGTAGGTTCAGTACAGTTTAGCATTTGTAAGCCCTTTTACTCTGGAGACTCGTGACTGGTGCAGTGTTGAAAGTGACTCAGAAACAGTATTTTTGAAGCAAACATTCTTTCACCGAGGGTCTAAGATGCAAAGTACAAAAGGTAAAAGGCAGTAAAAGACCTACATGCTGTGTTTTACACTTTAATTTTTCCTTGCCAGTGTTTTCTAAATTTCTCTAAGTCCAGCAAAACTCATCTCTGGCAGGGGGAGACCATCCTGCTTACAGGATTCCCTGACTTTGTTCTCTTGCCACTGAGCTTTCCCTAGGCAGCCTATGGGCCCTCATAGAACTCTTTATGCACTAGTGTCATTGCATAGTATATTGCATACAAACAGACATGTATCATTCTTAAAAAAAAAAAAAAAAAAGCCAGTTTCCCACATCATTGTGCACCTTGGACAGACCAAAAAGTTGACTCGGTACATGTAGAGTTTTATTAAAGGAATCAAAAGAAATAGTTGCACTTAGTTTACATAATGTTATGACTTTTTATAATTATCAATCAGCCTGTCTTCAAGTGATGAATCTGTGCTGAGAAAATACCCTCAGGAATACAAAAGATTAATAATGCGTCTTTTCTTATTAGAGTTGTGCTTACAATAAATACTTTTTAGAGAGAAGATTAAACAAAAGATTAAAGGTGTCTTTACATGTGCTTAGGGATGCTTTAAGGAGCAGCCTCAGCGTTTCATGTATTCAGCATCCTGCACTCCAAATTGGCGGTGGGGACGCTTCAACTAAAGCTTGTTCGACGAGCTTAAATTAAAGTGCCCATTGCCATTTTGAAGTGAAGGGATGCTGAAGACGAGTGATGTGGAAGCTGCTGAAGCATGCTAATTAAGACACCCCAGCAAACTCAATTATTCAAGTCTGCTCCAATGCATTCTTTTCCCTGCTTCCCCACACACCTCATTTCCCCCCAAATGACAGTTCTTGTGTTTTTGAAACTCAACACTTACTTCAGTGTACTAATGTATCTCCAGAGTATTGAAATGCTTCCCAGGAAAAGAATAAATATTAAACAAAGAACAAAGAATACCTATAGTACCTTTGCAGGGATTGCCAATTTGGTTTTATGTGAATTACTATTTTCTGTGGCTGAGATAAATTGGTATCTATCTTATTATTTGGTCTCTTCTGGAGGACAGCAGCAGCATCTTCACAGTGTTAGTGCTTGTAGTCTATAGTTCTACCTCCCAAATCCAAATCTCATTTTGGCTAGCTGTAAAAATCTCTATCACATGATATTCTACTATAGCATAATATTACATCTGGATGCTAATTACATTTTCAGGTCTGTTCCTTTGTTTATCCTTGCATCTAGACCTTCCTTCTGCTCTTCTGTCCCAGGTGACTTTCTTTTTCAGTTCTTAGTGGTAACCTAAGATGGCTTCTGAAAATGCTGGTTTGTCCTGTTTTGTGGATATTTGTTTTATGATGCTTTGTCTTAAGGAATAAGAGCTTTAGTCAGGATAAAATAAATGTTATATTTTGGGAATGGGTATGTTTGATCAGAACAGTCAGTTACCTACAACATTTTTAATATTAATTTAAATCCTAATTTTAAAGGACTCATGGTTTGGACACAGGCTAGGATGTTAAGTGAATTATTTCCTTTAATAACACAATAACTTTGGTCATATTTTATCATAGACATAAGGAAAACTCACAATTTAACACATGGTTGAATACTGGGGGGCAACACCTTCAAAGGAGTAAATGGGAAGGCACTCAGCTCTCAGATTTCTTTTTTCAATAGCACTTAAATAGTTACTTGCCCTTTGTAGCTTTTGAAAATCTCCACTGAAGACTCTCTTAAAAATAAACATCAGCGTGGTGGAAAAATGTGAGGGTATAGGGTAATTCCATAAAAAATATATATTCTATTCCTTTTCGATACTTTAGGAATTCTTTCACTCAAGAATATGCCTTGCATTGGAGTAGTAAACACTTTTCCTTTGTTTTCATGGGCCTGCTGTTGCTTAATCCCATATTTTTTGCTGATAGCAATTATATATGCACTTACTTGCATTTCTATTTTTATTAATATAGCTAAGACATTTTTTATATATAGTGTATTAGCTCCTTAAAGCTTTTCCTGCTCTTAATAATCTGACAGCCGTCTTTATTATATCCATTTTGAGCCAGTACTACCTAAGGTCTTTGCATGACTTTTATTTTTAAATAGAAAATAATTTTGAATCTTTACCATTAGTACTTTACTGAAGCAATATTCTATTTGGTCAAGAAAATCCATCCATATCATTTCTGATAATGCCATGCTGTATGTAACTTGACACACACGTTTAGCTGTTGAAGGACAAAACTCTTTCTTAGAATGAAACCCTCCTCATTTCCTGGGATAACTTTTGATTCAGGACTAAACATGTGTTTATACCCACTGACATTTGCTAATACCAAAAGGAAGATCATGAAAAGATAACAAACTAAGAAAAATAGTGGCCTTACTTACCCAGAGGAAGCAGATTTTCCTGCACTGAAGGTCAGAATTCAGCAATGTAGATATTTACTGTGTATAGATTCCGCCAAATGACTGTCCAGTAGTTGGAAACATAAAATCAGACGTGTATGATCAAGAGACTAATATTGATACAGTTTTGTTCTTACATTGATTTTGGCCATATTTGTATCAGTGTAGTATGATAGTTTTGGTCTGTTTTCAGATTGCTGTTTATTGCCATACCTTATTAAGGACTGAGAGAATAAGATGAGGTTTGTCTACAAAATTGATGTGAATTTTCAGCTATCTTAAGCACCTTTTTATTTGCTAGCACCAGTCATTTAATCTGACAGATTGAGAATATTCTAGCTCTGTGAAGTTCTTATTCCATGTTTTATAATAGTTTCATAGGGAGAACTTGCATAATGTGGTTATAAAAATGCAATGATTAAACAGATGTTTCCAACATTAAAATGGCAGATTTACATCATGGAAAGAAGCTTTACTCCAAAGCTTGGAAAACATAGGGCTTCTGATATTTTAATTTTCTTCGTATTTTTCCCCCCACAGTATTTGAAATTCATCAGCTTCCATGAAAAATGTTGAATCTAAACAGGCTTTTTCTTTTTCTTTCTTTCTCTTTTGCATATCTGAGTGCCAGCTATTGTTTTTTAAAACAATTTCTCTCCTTAGGTAGAAGAAGTAAGCAACAGATATCATTCATGTATGACAAGTAGAAGTATTTTAACCTGCTATCATTATTGTCTGGCTGTTAATCAGTAGCTCGAAAAAGTCTTTCCTTTTTTGCTGCCCCGTATGGAAAAAAAATCCAAAAAATCTGAAATACTACGGTTCCTGCATTTATTGTTTATGGCCTCCCTTAAGTATTAAACTATTCTTTGTTAATTTCAAGTAAACATCATTAGAATATCAGGGGCCATTTCATGTCTGATCAGAGTTAAATGGAAAAATATAATTTATTCTGGGTATTTTATAACTTAGTTACATAGCTTGAAGGATAGAGTTATACAGCAAATTCGTAATAGAGTAGCTTTATAAAAACTTCATACGTAGCTTCATGAAAGCTACTTTGCAAGTTGGTGTTTACCTACTCTAACATTCTAATTAATTTGTGTAGATAGTGTTTCAAAACCTGTGAAAAGCAGTATCTTTTACCCAAGGTATATTTACATTAAATAATGTCTTGCTGTATGTCTTCTTAGTTCAGTCATTTTATGTCAATGCTTTTGGCATAAATCACAAATATGCTTCCTCTTGTATCCTTTATTATAATTATATTTCAGCCATATACTGTAGGTCTGTGCGAATAGGGAAGTATTCAATTTGGATCCGGCGGCCAGCGATTCTCATGAAGGGTGGGGCCACACTAATCATATGCAACTGGCTGAGAGAGGGGGCACCACGGTGAACTGTTTGGGGCCCTGTTTGGAGATGTTTGCCACATACTTAAAGTTGATGAAGAAACAGGAATCATTGGAAATGGGAAAGGTGCAACTTGATTGTGGGAATGAGGAGGTCAAAATATAGTGGCTCACCATGACTCGAGAAAGAGTCAGTGTTGAGGGGTACTGTGCTCAATGGGCACTATCACATATTTTATTCAGATGGGCTATACTATTTTATTCTTCTGTAGCAATTTTGGCATCAAGGGAAGGGTGTCAGGGCTGAGTGTGGCTCTTCCAGTGCTGGCCTGGTATTGCACTACCTCCAGGCCTGGTGCCAGTTCCCTGCAGAGGACATGCCTACCAGTTTTTTTTTAAAGGGCTGTTACAAAAAACAGTGGGTTGCATTTGATCAACTTCATAGTTGGTTTTCGTTACTGAGCACATGCTGCTTGTGGCAGCAGTTTAACAGTTGACAATGTGTTTAATGAGGTTTTCTTGTATTTGAATGTAAGATGAGAGACTCTTTTCCACATGCTGATGGGGGAGGGGGAGGGAACTGTCTCTTGTATTCAAGTAAATACGTCAGTTATAGGGTAATGCGAAAGCCCAGTGGTGCCTTATTGAGTAAATAGAGCCAACAAGTACAGAAAACCTGTCCCTTGTGACACAGTAACTTGTTTCAATTATGTGTTTTTGGGGGAATCGGATGAAAAAAATATAAATGCATGCATATAAATAAAAATATTTAAAATTACTATAGCACTTTGCATCTTCAGTGAGAGATACTAATATGAATCTATAATAGATATAGTCTAAAGAAATTAAGCTGTGTTTTTTACATTAAATAGGCATTGACAGATGTATTGTGTAGTGCTATAGAAATCGTATTACAACTGACTAGTCTGTGCAATTTTTTCTTTTTGCAACAGGATGGAGTAAGTATGACTTGTTTGCAGTGCTGGTTTTGATGCATGCTACACCTTAATATACTCTTTTGGAATTCTGCAGTTTTGCAATCTTGCTGGGAGGGACAAGATTTGATGTGGCTGGAAAAAAGTTTGGAGATCAGTTTTGATTTTGCTTTAGCTTATACCCAAATTGAAATGAATAATTTGTGCAACTTCAGCTCTTTCTAATCTGCTTGAGTGTGTTCTTAATTCTATTTTAATACTTTAGCAACCATCTGTTCAAATTTGTTTAGAAAATGTACTTTTATATCTATGAAATTGTCATCAGCATAATTTATGCTTTACAGGAATTGTCCGGCAAATTTGCTTAATAATATGAAATTTTTTGTGTGTTTATGCAAATTCAGTCCTCCCAAAATCTTTAAATACGGTAATACTAGTCAGTAAAATAAATTAAATGGTCTTTATTAAGAAGAAAAACAGACATACCTGAAACTAATTTTGCATGTCTGTAAGTAACATTGGTCTCATATATGTGTAAGTGGAATTCTTATAGGGTGTTAGTGAGCCATATGAATGCTTACTGAGAAGAAAATAGAGCCTAGACTGTAAATATGCCTATAAACATCCACCAAAAATCTTGCTTAAAAAAGTATCTGGACATCATTGTGAATTCATTTATGATTACCATAAACCCATTAAGTAAATTTTTGGGGTGAAATCCTGGCTCCCTAAAGCTTATGGTAAACCACCACTGACCCTTCCCCACCCCTCTCCCACTCCGGGGCAGGATTTCATCCATTGTATTCTGGCACTTGCCCCAGCTATAGTTTTATGGATTTGTAAATGTATTCTTTTGGAAGTGTGCTCTAGCGATAACTAGGGCTGTGCAAAGTTTCAGTTGCTGATTTGATTTGGAGGAGATTCGGCATGATTTTGTGGCCAAATTCTAATCGAATCAGGGGACCAATTCAAAGCTCCGAATTGATTCAAAGCCTCTGAATTGGTTTGGAAAAGATTCGGAGATTCGGGCAGTCCCTGCTCGCCACTGCAGGTAGGTGAACCCAGGTTCCATGCTGGTAAGCATGGACTGGAGGAGGGGGGAAGGGACCATGGGGGGACCCCCACCAGGCTCCATCCTCCACTCACTCCCCCAGCCCCCTGAATGCCTCTGACTGCTCTTGCTCCCCTGCCCAGCCCCAGCATCCCAGCACTTAAAGCCCTGTGCTTACCAGCTGCTGCAGCGGCCATCAGGGCCTCTGGGGGCTCATGGCAGAGCCCCCCGTTACAGCGCAGGAGCCAGTGCATGTGGGGTGCTTCTTTTTTTAGTTTTTCTTTTTTTTTTTTTTAAAAAAGTGCTGGGGCAGGGCAGGGCAGCCACTGACGGCACTGGGAGAGTGGAGGATGGGGCCTGTTCAATTTGGCCGAATCTCCAAATCAAATTTGGCTGAATCAATTTGGGATAGTGATTCAAATTACTGAGTCAAATCACTGTGTTCCTCCTCACCCCCCCTGAATCGGCTAAATCCGAAGCAAATGCAAGATGCTTTGCACAGGCCTAATGATAAATATGACATTCTATGGTTTAATATGTAACACTTTGCCCATATACCATGGCTGCGCTTCCTGCCAGTAGGAATCTTTAAAGAAATATAGTATTTCATTTCCCATTGATTTTATAATAAGAGCTACCAATACACTTATTTTTTGTTTTAATATATGTTCTGGTCAGCAATGTTGATTAATTAGTGAATGCAAAGGCACTTAGAATTTTTGGAAATAATATGGTACTTAGGTGATTTTCACCCCGGGAAAATGTTCTACCATCTGGGAGAGGGTAGAGCAAGGGAAAGTTTTCCCTGCTTTGAGTTTGATCACTTGCCTCATGGGAAATTGCCACATAAGTTTGTCAACGCCTCATCTTTAGGGATTGATGAAGAAACTGTAAGATCAGGTTTATTTTCCAGTTGTTTTTATTCATAATATGATCTGGCCTTAAGAAATAGATTCCCATTTAAAAACTTAATAGTGTATCCTCAGAATGCCACATTTAATACCAGACAGAGTAATTAATAAGTCTGCTGTACACTTATGGCCTCTGCAGTATTTTACCCTGGTTTAATTAATGATACAACAAAACTTGCAAATATGTTACTTTGTTTCATAGGAAAACAGTTTTGAGCAATTCATTATTAACTACTGTAATGAGAAGCTGCAGCAGATCTTCATTGAACTCACCCTTAAAGAAGAACAGGAAGAATACATACGTGAGGTAGTAATAAAATTTAGTTTTTCATATGCTAGTTTCTTGCCTTCTTGTATATGTACCTTTTGGGGGCATAACACTAAATGTACCTTTTGGGGGCATAACACTGAGAACTCTTATTAATCCTAAATCTGCCATGGAATGCATCTGCTATGCAGGAAAAGTTGGGGAGGCTTTTTGTTTGTTTGCTTGTTTGTTTTTGTTTCACATTCTCATGTCTGAAGTGATAAGAGGTCAGAATGAACTTTTATTTATATGTATTATTAATAATGCATGATTGATAGGTCTAAAATCAGGTAGGTGGATGAAATGAGATTGTATGAAAGTAATTATAGATAGATTCTATTAATTTTCTTAAGTGAATTTTTAAAATAAGCCATAGGTATTGTTTTAAGAATGGACTCTCAATATATAAAAGCCCACCTTATTGTGTTTTTGTGGTTTTTCAGTGGTTAGCCATGAAGTTAATGTTTTTTTTGGTCCTAGCAATATATTCTATTATACATACCAGTCAGAGGAAATGTTCAGAACTGTAGAAACTTAACATGTGTTCTCTGTGTTTAGATTGAATGGCACCATTGTGCTATGTTAAATGTTTTTGAAAACTGGATAGACTTTCTTCTTGCCTTGTAATTATCAAGACAATACAGAACTTAAAGTAATTTTTTCATTGATTGGTCAAGGACTTGAAAACATAATTACTGTAATTTGTTCTTTGAATCAAATTTCAATTCTTTCTGAAGAATTAAACTGTTAGTAGATACTACTGCAGAATACAAATTAAGAATGGACTTAAAATAATCGGGCTTTTGCTCCATAAATTTGGCCATCTCCCTCAATCATGTGCACTAGCAGGTTTCTGTAATGCATATGTTGTCTGGTCTAGTTCTTCCATATTTGGGAGTTTTATTGTTGATATTAAAAAAAATTAAAATATTAAGAATTTATGAACAGCAGCCAGACTTTCTGGGTTTTCAGATGGCTGCATCTAAATTTAGCCCTTTTTCTCCTGATCAAAAATTAAGAACAGTGAAATCTTGGTCTCAGATTCTTGCACTGGAATTGACTTACTTCCTTATAAACATTGCAAGTGTACACAAAGCATTATTGACCCAAGTCCTTGCAGTATAAAATTTTGGCTCCTTTCCAATGAAGTGCATGGGAAATTGACATAGATTAGAGAATGGAATGGAAAGCAAGTCTGGCAGCCATTCAAGGGCATTCATTTTGTTCAAATAATATTAGTGGTAGAATATTGCATTTTCCTAGATAAAATGCTAGGATCCAAAAACATTTGTACATATATGACATATAGACCTAACTTTTAAAGGTTATCCTAATAAATAGGAATGTAACTTAAATATGCCAATAAAAAGTGGTCTTCAACAGTGATTTCTTTTTCTTTTGTGTTTTTTTTTAATTTTTGTTCTTCTAGGGTATTGAATGGACTCACATTGAATATTTCAACAACGCTATAATTTGTGACCTAATAGAAAATGTAAGTTGTAATTATTGCCTTAAAAGCTCTTGCCTGCATGCAGTTTTTCTAAAATTCATCTCATGAAATTAAGTGCTATAAAATCGGAAATATCCTAATTCCACTGGATTTCTGTTGGTTTGCAATGATAGTGGTAGCTTTCAATTTTGTGTGTGAGTGTGTGTATAATGTATATAGTGGCTCTGTTTTTGCACTTAATCATAGCTTACTTATGCTTAGTCTGCTGAATGTCTAGTCTAATAAGGTATTTCAGAAGTCTGGAATGGGCAAAGCTATTAAGTAATATATGGATTACATTTTCCCTTAGAAATGTGCAGCAGTTAGCTCTAAAACAAACTACATTTATTTATTCTGTTAAATCAAATATTGTTATGCAGTGCTGCTTTCATTAAAAGATATCCTCAGCAACTCTAAATAACATTTCTTTTGTTTGAAAACCAAGGAATTCAGTCACCACCTGCTTCAGGAAGTAATTGTTCTTAATAACAATAGTTCTTATTGACTTAATACAGTTTTATTTTTATGTCTCACAAACTTTCAAAACAACCAGAACAGAAAGATAATGTACCTAGTAATACAAAATACATGCTAGCATTTTCATAATTGTTTTTGAGAGAGGAAGGCTTTGGAGTGATGATATTGGGGAAGGAAAAGTCCATTGGGTGTGGGAATGGGGAGGGTGGGGAGGGAGGAAGAGGGTATGGTAAGAATTTTTATTTCCTTTTACAGAGGGATTGAATTTGGGTTGGGAAGTGAAGTCAGGTTGTGCTGGGGGTGTGGGGGGAGTGGATTTCCTTGGGCCCTTGGCACATGTTCCCTTGATGGCTTGATGGGATCTGTTCCCTGGTTCAAACAATTGCCATGAGTGATTTTTGGGGATGGGAGAATAGATCCCAGTCATATCATTACTACTTGCCAGTGCAGGAAAGGCTAAGGATCTTGATCCTAGGCTCCCCCTACACTGGTGCAAGTAGAAAGTTGGGTGTCCGGTGAGCTGTTGTGGCCCTGGAGCTGGAACTAGGACTGCACCAGAGTTAGTTTGATGCTCCAGGGCAGTCACAGGACTGGAACCACTGCCAGTCAGCTCATTGGTGGTCTTGGTCTCAGGACATCACTGTAATGAATATGACACTGGTGGGTCCTGGGTTGGGACTACCAATCAGCTGATTGTGGTCCCAGCCTTGGGATTGCAGTGGAGACAGTCCTAGAGCCCCACTGTGCAGCTAGCATCAGGCTGTATGGTGGGGACCCTGCCACATGTTCAATTTCAAGCGCAATGGGAACAGCCACAAAATTATTGTGAATATTTCGTGGAACAATTTTGTGACGTATTTCCCATTTTATCATGCCATTAATTGCTCAGTTGTGTAGCTGGGTTACTATATAAGATGTGATTAACTGGTCAGAGGAGTGGGAGAGTGGATTGCTTTTGAATTTTCGTGGGTGAGAATTTTATTGTACTTTTTTATTTTAATATTTTATTCTGTTTATAAAATTTGTCTCTCATCTTCCCTGAGTCTTTTTTTTTGTGGGGGGGGGAAGAGCAGAGAGTGTGTGTGTGTGTGTGTGTGTGTGTGTGTGTGTGTGTGTGTGTGTGTGTGTGTATATAAAATCGATCAGTAAACTAACTGCTTATTTTTAAGTTGGTGATGATAAATTAGTCTCTGGTATCTACTAGGAGAAAAACTGAAGTTGAGTTTTGAAAAATGAAAAAAGAGTAAGTCAAAATTCAAATCTGAAAAATACACTTTCAGTAACATGAATGTATGTTAAGGAAGGGGGTGAAAGAAAAACAAACCGGCCAGTTCTTGAGCTGAGCTGAACAGGAGCAACTTTTCCATACATTATACTTTAAAAACCAATTACAATGCAATGTAATGTAAGTTTATGGTATTATTTTTAAATATTCATAAGTCTGAATATCAGAATCAGCATAATCTCATAGAACAGATTGCTGTAACTTTGCCTGTATCTCATTTTTCTTTTCTGTAAAATGAGGGGGTGACTTCCTTTATAAAATGCTTTGGGATCTATGGTTTAAAATGGCTTTAAAGCAGCTTTCTAATATTATCTATTTAAAAATATTTCATACTTGTGTCTATAGTCGAATTGGCTTTAAACGCACTACTGCACCAAAGATGGCAAATTTTTGCTGTTTTCAATGGTTTTTAGATCTCAAGAATGAGAATGTTGTATGGGCTCCTGTAATGAAGTAAGAGAAGAAAAATACACAAAACTAATTTTTTCGTTAAGAAATGTGTTTTTCATGTTCAAATAGTTTTCAAGATGTTAACAGATTTTCTTCACGCTTTCAAAATAAAGTTTATTTTAACTGAAATCAAGCTTTCGAAGAATTTTGAGTGATATGAATGACTTCAAGAATGGGTTCAGACTGGAATAGCTTCTTTGAGCTTAATATATAATTCAGCTGTAATATTAAAGCTGGAGTTTTGACAGGTTAAATTCAGAGTTCTGACTTGTTATGATTTAAATATTAAATGTATGGTTCAGAACTAATTATATGCTTAATTACAGGAACTAGATTGTTTGCATCACCACTGGTGTAGCTGATCTGTGTTTGTTTTTGAGTTTTGCTTTCCTAGCTATATTTTTATTATAATGCCATACTTTTCTAAAATAGCTTAATATCATATTGATGTTAATAAAAAAGATTATTTAAACAGGGCTTTTAATGAAGGATTTTTTTAAAATTACAGAATCAAACTGGAATTCTGGCTATGCTAGATGAAGAGTGCCTGCGGCCAGGGACTGTTACTGATGACACCTTTTTAGAGAAACTGAACCAAATCTGTGCTACTCATCAGCACTTTGAGAGCAGGATGAGCAAATGTTCACGTTTCCTGAATGATACATCCCTGCCTCACTGTTGCTTCAGAATTCAGCATTATGCTGGCAAGGTACTATATTCGCAGAACTTGTATAAGCTTAGACCTGCACTGTTTGCATGCAAGGCCTGAACATCTGAAACAATGTTAAATTCTTTTAAATACTAAATGATTATACAATAAAGGTTGATATGGCAGCATGGAGTTGCCTAAAACCAATACTAGGGCAGCAAATGTAGATGTAGTATAAAATTACTCTTGTACTTAATCTTTAGCCAATGGTAAGTTATCTTTTGACTGTATTGCCATCTTTATGGGTACATCTCACATAGGCTAAAACTGTTTTAGACTTCAGTGGTGGTAGATAGAGTTCCACATCCTTAAGTTAGCGTAATACATTTTTGCCTGAGTGTTCTGAAACTAAAAATGCTCTCTTTAGAAGTATAATGATTAACACACATGAAATCCAATCTTTACATTTTGCCAAGGTAAGACTGTCAAAAACTAGACCAGTGTTTAGTGTTTCCAGTGTTAACCTGGAAATTGGTTATTTCATTGAGTGAGTCAAAGGTTAGACAACATTTTATTGTTCTAGTACTATTTCACTCAGTTGTTCTTGATAATTTTTAACAATGTATTTTATTTCAGTTTTTCCCTAGTTCAGGTATCACTAATTACTAGTGTATTAATGTCTCTTAGCCCAGGGGATGTCAACTGGGAGTACTCTTCCCCTTCCCCATTCCATGTCTGGCCACAGGGGTACACTTATTCAAAAAGATTGAAAACCCCTGTTTTAGCCCACTGTAACAAAGTTGCTGGGAGTCTACTTTTTCTAATTGGCATGACAGCCTAATGTTTGTATTTTGTATATTATATTCTATATTTGGTGGTTGCGTTTTATATTTGGTTGTAATTTGCAGTTGATTAATATAATTAGCATTCTTTTTCTTTGATGAAACTGAAATGATCCAATTGAAAATACCTTTGGTGCTCTGGGTGGGATTAGGAACAGATTGCCTCTTATAGAGAAGCAAGTGAAGGTCTTCAGTTATTGTGGCATTTTCTAACTGGGCAGAACATTTCAGTCAGTTTCTACTGTTTTTGCGTTTGTTTTCAATCAACTGTTGAAAACATTTTGAATAGGCTGCTTGATAATAAAATATGGACTTTTCCACCCCCCGAAATATAATCTACTTCTTGTTTTTTTCCCCAATAGTAATTTCTGACAATATTTTCAAAAACAGCTAAATCCAGAAACACGTTTTCTATTTAATAGAAAAGTTTCTGGTCATTTGATCCAGTGTAAAATATGACTAGATCATGATTATTTTGATAAAAGCTGACCAATTTATATTAGGGTCAGCTTGGGGAGGGTGTATGTGTTTACTCAGGTCCCATAGAGAGCTATGCAAATTTCTGCTGGATGCTTCCTGTGTGTCCAGCTGCAGCTCAGATCATACCATCTATGCATGTCATTAGGCTGTTTTTCTCATGGGGATAATAGGGCCATGCTACTTCATATTAGCTCAGATTTAGGAAATTTCTCAGCTTTATTGTAAATACAACTGTATAACTTTAAGTAAAACTAGTGTTGGTATTGTGGGGATGTTTTTGCTACAATTTAAAACAGTAGGGGGAAAAGAACAACTTTTTTGTTTCAAATGGAAGAAACTCTTAATTTGTCTGCGGAAGAAGTTTTTCTTGGAGTATTTGGTAAGAAAGAGCTTACATGAAAAGTTCTGGCCATCACTGAAAAATGTATGTTAGGGGGTTTTTGTTTAAATAAATAGACTAGAGCTGTCTTAAAATTTAACATTACCGTTTAAGAGAACAATTATTTTATAAAAATATTTTGAGTTTGTCTAAGAAAAGATATCAGATTTACCCAAAGAACCTTGTCCACTTATAAACAATATCTATTTTGTTCAATTTGGTGTGGTTTTCAGAGGGGAGAGGAGAATGAAAGATTGTATTTGATATGCAGTGGCCTCCCCTGTCCCCAAACACTGATTTTAAATAAAAGCCAGAAGATTTTTGTTCCTATTGAAATTTTGCATGGAATGGTAAATCACTTCCTGGCCTACTCTAAATTTTGATCTGCCTTGTGGCCCCAAATTGTACAGTAATAAGATTCTTGTCTATTGTTTAGGTGATGTACCAAGTAGAAGGATTTGTTGACAAAAATAATGATCTGCTCTACCGTGACCTTTCCCAGGCCATGTGGAAGGCCAACCACTCCCTAATTAAAGACTTATTTCCAGAAGGTAACCCTGCCAAGATTAACCTAAAGAGACCCCCAACAGCAGGTTCACAATTCAAGGCTTCTGTAGCTACCCTGATGAAAAACCTTCAGACAAAAAATCCAAACTACATTAGGTAAGTGATTCTATAACAAAACTTAAAAAAAATTATAATAGATGTGTGACTGAAACAGAAAAGAGAATTCCAAAAGTTATCCTATAGTGAAGAGATAAAGGATCCCTTATCAAAGGATAACAAAATATTTTTCTTCAAGATCATTGGTGTACACTCAGTCTAGGTAAATGCCAAGTGAGACTTGTTACCTTCACTCATTTGTTGGGTTTCTGTGTGAAATAAAGTTATTTTTGTGTAGTTGTACAACCTTTCCATCAGTTGGCCCTAACTGGACTCATTACATGGTCAGTAAGTAGAAGAACAAATTTCTCAGGAAATGAAACTTCTCCCTTATCTTGATGAGGCAAACTGATAGGGAGATTGTAAAGAAGCTTCTCTTGTTGCCCACCCCATTATATTTTTGTTAACAAATAGGACTCTTTTCTGACAGCTTATGCAAATAAACTTTTTAAAATGGAGGGGAAGGCTGGTTAATTGCTTATCTGCTCATGAATACTTGCTATTATATCTGCATGCACTTTGGTAGATCAGTTATTAATGTGCTTTTTAGGAAATATTTCAGAATAGCAAATTATTTTGATTTCTTTGTGGGATTTTAAGTAATGAAAGTTTGAGAATAAGGTACTGTTATATCTCATGCATGTATTTAGTCAAGTTAAAGGTCATTAGCTTATATCTAGTATAAGCCTAAAGTCTAAAGTTAAAGGTCACTTTAATAGCTCCACATACACAAAACAATTAGCAGTTTCCCTGCTAAATAAATATATATTGTTTCAATTTCCAGATGCATCAAACCCAATGACAAAAAAGCTGCACACATCTTCAATGATGCTCTAGTATGCCACCAGGTCCGGTACCTTGGTCTCCTGGAGAATGTCCGAGTTAGAAGGGCAGGCTACGCATTCAGGCAGCCTTATGAACCTTGTCTAGAAAGGTACAAAATGCTTTGCAAGCAAACATGGCCTCACTGGAGAGGACCTGCAAGGTAAAATTTAATTGGTATTCTTATTCCTTTGTATTTTGATGTATATGTATTTAAGTAGCTAAACTCTAAAAATGTAGATCACTTACAAAGGAAATGCTTCTAGCAACAGTCTTACTTGTTAACAGAAAAGAGTTCTGCAGAGAGGCCAAATAGTTCCTAAAATGCATTTCAGCCTGCTAAGCTACAGACAGTCTCTTTGAACTACCTTGAAAATGGCTAGGTAGTCTGTAATAGAGTGAGAGGGGCAACTCTGTCTGCCTCTTTTTTTTTTTGTTGTATAATCCCCACTCCAACATCTTGTATCTAGTAATATCTTTTAACTAAACTATTAAGCAATACATTCTTTTACCAATAATTTTGAGGTAATAATAGCCTTAAAGACTTGTGAAACGATTAGATACTTCTGATAAATATTAATTCTGTAATTTAAAATTGCACAGTGCTCATCAAAAATGGCCTTGCTGGTATCCTAGATAGAAAAAATAGTATTTTTCCTCCAAAGTTTTTTTTTTCCTATTTTTCCATGGATAAGATGAAATTGAATGTGATGTACTTTTTAGGCATTATTGTAATTTTGGACAACTTCTGTGGTTTCACATGTATTTATTGACTTTTAAAATCAATTTAATGTCAGGTAAAACATGGTATCCATGGTTAACTATTTACAAGAATGGAGGGGTAGCATTTGACAAGTGTCAGTCAAAGTTTGTGAAACTTCTGTATTATATTTGACACAAATGTGAGTTCCTTGCCTGCCTTTTTTAAGTGTAAAACTATATTTGATGCCAAAACTGGTCCCTTGCTGGTATTGCTAAATGAAATTATTTCCCTTTATACTCAGTTATTTCATAACATTGCAATAATGATTATCTCGAATTAAAAAATTACTAAAATGAGTTGTACTATCATTCTTAAACCATACATGTATGGAAGACCTTAAAATGCCCTTAATATGCTATCTGTAGATTAAGAGAGCTCTCATTTTGTTCTTTTAGGGATGGCGTAAAAGTTCTGTTTAATGACTTGGAAATTCCTGAGGAGGAGTATTCCTTTGGTAGATCGAAAATATTCATCCGCAACCCAAGAACGGTACGTGAACAAACTTCTTCAACAGAATCAAAGAACATTTTGCATGAAGAATGCCTCTTGCTAGCACCGCAGAATTTAATGGAAAATTAGTGTAGGTTTCTCCAAACATAGTGCTCTGAAGCCACTTCAGCCTACAATATGCTAAAAGTCAGTCTCAAAGAATTGACATTTTTGTTGTCATAACTACTCTTTGCCTGCCTTTTTAAAACATAGCTCTTCAAATTAGAAGATCTGCGAAAGCAACGTCTTGAAGATTTGGCCACACTCATTCAGAAGATTTACAGAGGATGGAAATGCCGTACTCATTTCCTTTTAATGAAGAAGAGCCAAATTGTGATTGCCTCCTGGTACAGGAGATATGCAGTAAGAGTCTACTCATTTTAAACAGAGATTCCTTTTTAGTATGTAGCAGTGGTTATTTTCCTTTCCTCTATCAGCTTGGAGAAGTGCTAAAGGAATTCAATTTTGTATCTGTCATCTTTTGGTCTCTTGCCTTACTTGCAGCCTTTAAAATAAATGCTATGATATTGCCAAATCGTTCTACTCCTAATGACCAACTTTGTAGTAACAGCATTCTGTGAAAGCTTTCCAAGTTCAGCTTGGATAACATGGAGGCCAATCAAAGATTGGAAAAAAATATGGCCATTTACATCTTGAAGCAAGTAATGACTTATGAGTGGTGTTAAAAATAATATCCCACAGCAGTTTGTCTATATGATTTCATTATCTTTCTTCAGATGAACAGGATCAGATTGCATTACTGAGTAGATCATAGGTCCTAAATGGTTTAAAAAGAGTTGGCAAAACTATGTTTGCAGATCTGTTGAAACAAGGAAATAAGAAAAAATGAACAGCCAGCTTTTGGCTTGAGTACACCTCTATCAGCATTATTTTCTAATTTATAGATCTTCATTGCTTTGTTGGGAATTTGCAGGAGTAATTTTGTTTTACGTTTGAGCATATAATTCTTTCATAATCCAAAATAATTACTTGGTGGAGGAGGGGGTTCCTATGTATAGGGGATCCTGATCTCAGAAGCGAGATGACAAAGTTATAAGTAAGGGCAGTATTTGGGATGCTGCAAAGGGGGTGTATTCCCCACAAATTCAGCTTGGGGACATTTCCTTGTGTGGGTCAGTGGTTCTCAACCTTTTTAGATTTGACATCTCCCTGGTTCAGTGGTGGTTGTGTTGTTGGTATGGTAATCAACAACCTACTAGTAAAAAAATAAGGATGTTCTTGATTTTAAGAGGAAACTGTTCACCCTTTTAAGTAAAATAGTCAGTGGTGTATGTCAAACTGATTTACTTGGCTAGCATTCTGGTCTTGCATTCAGCAACTTAGTTTTTTCCTTTAAACTATTATCAATACTGGTATTATAGAAGGGCTGTGGGGTGGGTGTTAGGAACAAAAGAAGTCTTATGATTGTCAGTGGAAAACATAGCCAGCAAACTAGAGCAAAGCATTTGTGATAGACTGTCTGCTATTTTGTTGGTGGGAAAGACAACAAAACAGTGGCTGTTAGCATTTAATTCACATAACTTTACACGGCTGACCATAAGATTAGATTTCTGTGTAAGTTAAAAGTAGCATTGTCCTCAGACTTTTGTTTGTGGGTTATTTCCTTTTGGATTAGATACGGAATCCACACCCCAATTTGTACATTTAAAAATAACACACCATTCTGTTCATTTCTTATGACTTGCCCCCTCAGTTATTTTTTTTAGACATCACTAAAAATATGTTGATCAAATCACTTCATAATCATGGGTTTGCATTTCTTTAATACAGCAACAAAAGAAGTATCAGAAGATAAAGAGTTCGGCAATTGTAGTACAGTCTTACATCAGGGGATGGAAGGTGAGTTTGACATCAGAAAGCCTCTCATTTTACTTGCACAGGCTAATACAATCTAAGCATGCTGGACTCCGCTGAGGAGAGCTGAGTCATTAACCAGTTTGCCATCCAGAGAGTATAGCAAGCTCTTTCAATGCCAGGGGCAGGAATTACGTTGACCACTGAAGAGGGAGAAAAGGAGGAAAAGTCTTACCTTCTGGACTTCTCCTGACTTGAGTGGCAGCTGCTACTCCTATTGCTTTAGTGGCTGGGGCTGCTGCCACTGAGAGCCAGGCAGCTGCACAGGCTTCTCAGGGAGCCCTGTTCTCTACCCATGCTTACCCTCTGTGGACAGGGTTATGGCTCCCATGGGAAAGCCTCCTGGGGCTGTGCTTGCACAGCAGCACCTGCTGTAACAAAGTCTCCTGAGGGGCAGGGGGGCCCTACTGGAAGCCCCTCCCCACCCCCCAGTCAGCACCCAGGGCTGGTGTGCTGCCCTCTCTACCCCTGCAATTTTGCTAATGTTACCAGGATTTTCAAATGTGAAATAAAATTTGAATTGAATACAATTTCAAGAAAAGGGGCTAGCCAGGTGGGGCTGTTTTGGAAGGCAGTCTGCAGACAGGGGATGTGGAGATGCTATTGATACTTCACGGTAGGCCCAGTGGGAGAGTATGTTGTTGCTACTACCTACAGCTTGTTATGGCATTGTCTCTTCAAATATATCTGTCCCAAGCTCTTTGATAGAAGATCTGTGATTATGACGGGGACTTCAAAAATGAGATTTATAAAAACTGGTTTAAAAATGAGATTTTCTTCCTGTTTGGAAGGACTGGAAAATATCTAAAAAATCTTATACCTTCACCTAGTGGAAGGTACAGCCTAGTCTTAGGAAGGAGTTAACCTGTCAAGGTTTTCTTTCACACTACTATTGCACCCTTCCCTAAGTAGATGCAAACTCTTCATTCATTACAAGGTATTACACCTGGTGTATATAAACAAGGACAGTCTTCCAGTTACCGGTCAGGTGCCAGTTTATACTTTTGTTTGTGCCAAAGGAATTGAAAGCCTGGAATTTTTTGTGCAAACTCGCATTAGGATTGGTTTTCCAGCTGCATCCTAGGTTTATTACACTTACTTAAATTAAAAGATTTTAACTTTGTCCAGCATTATTGAAAAATCATACTTGTCTGCAAGCAGTCAGGGTGTGCTTTAAAATACAAATGCGCTGAAGCTGGTAAGAAAATTATAGCAATCTCATGTATGTGACAAAAACATGTTAAACTAGACATGTTAAACAAGGATGAGGCCAGGTCCAACTCTTACTCCTTCTGAAGTTTAATTAAATGAAATTTTAATCAAATGATGAATTTTACAAAGCTGATTTAAAAAATAAGGGGAGTCAAGCTCATTTGAGAGAGTGATTCGATTCCATGGTATAGCTATGGTCTGTGGGCCAAGATCAGAGAATCATAGATTTGGAAGAGATCTCAAGGGTTGTCTGGTCCAACCTCTCCCCGTGAGACTAGGAAGGACTTCATACTCCATGTAATCTGCAGTGGATCTCTGACTAATGTCAGTGGCAGATGGAGAGAATATGGAAATCCGTTTACTAATTAGATTTGTGCTTATTCAATATCTTATTGACCCATTTAGTATTCTGCATTGTTAGGTTAATGGTACTTCTACCCATCTTTGAAAATTCTCTTCCTCTTCTGTCTTCACTTTTTTCTCTCTCTTTTCCCCCCTCTCCTGCAGCAATTTCTTGTTTCCTGTCCTTAAGGTTTTTTTGATCCTATCCTCTTTCCTGTTCCAACCACTAAAAAAATCAGACAAGGAACAGTTAATGATGTTGAAGTATTGGCATGTAGCTTTAGAGCTGATACTGCTATGTGACTTCCTATGTCCAAGTTAGTGTTTCAGGCTGTCTGCAAACTCAGGTTTAAACTTGGCTCACTTTGGAAGGTTATCCTGCAGCCATGAGGTCTCAGAATATAATTTTTTAAAATTAAAGATGAGATTCTGTACAATATTAATATGTTCTTTCAGATTTTCTCTGTGGTATATCAGTATATCATGCAGTGAGAGGACAAGACTAGGAAAAAATGGATTTAGAAGGTACTATATAACTCGGGCCAAAAAAAAAAAGGGGTTTTGTAATATCTTACAACCCGCTGATAATTGTCTGTTTGGCTGAACAGTATTCTTGCACAAAGACTAGGGTGAGTGTTCATTACAGTTTTTGTTGAAATTTATCTGCCTAGCTCAAGTTAAAGTAATCAGATCTCCGAATCGCGAGCAGCATAGGCTATATGTCTTCTTGCTGCATTCCTAGTTCAAGTATCTGTAATACTAATACTTCAATTCATTCCTTCTGGTGGGCCAGGTAGGTTGAATTTAAAGGATACACAGTGCAGAAACATAGTGAAAGACTGACTGGTTTGGTAAACACTGGCATTTCTGGAAATCTCAACCTACAAAGGGTACATTATTGTGGCATATCCTAGGTGCACTGTTCTTGATCAGGTCCGAGCCACCTGTTGCTTCTACTGATGGAAACTGACTGGTGAAGTATGCTTGAGACAGAGGTCTTGAAAGTCACTGTAGAGGCCATTTCTCTGAGAGGCCTCACTGCATTATTCTGGATTCAGAGCATGCCAGTCAGAGTAGGTGGGCTGTTGGTCCTCAGGGTGTCCTGGCTAGAACTGAAGCCTACTGCTGGAGCTAAACATACTGCTTTTCTCTTTCAGTGGGATATGTACTCTTAATTGCTTAGGCATATTTGAAAAATTCTATTTGCAATCTAAATCATATTGTACAATAGGTGGAAGAGAAGTATTATTGTCCTTGTACAGTTGAAGTGACCTGCCTGAAGTCTGTGACAGAGGAGGAAACTGAACCAGATTAGAATAATAGAAAATTAGGTTTTGAAGGGCCCTCAGGAGGTCATCTAGTTCAACCTTCTGTTCAAAGCAGGACCATCCCCAACGAGATCAGCACAGCCAGACTAGGTCATTCCAGCCAGGAATGAATTATCTGAAGTTCCAAACCAGTTCTTCAACTGCAACCTCTTTCCTCTAATACACTCTTATTTTTCTGTTTCTGGATTTGGAGTGCTAATGTTTGAGGGGTTATTTTTCTGGGTTTTAAGTAAGATGCTGCCTATTATAAATCAGATGTAATAAAAAAGGTATGAAATTAGTGTTCTTTTTCTTTTGATTGATCAAAGGCTCGAAAGCTTCTCCGAGAACTTAAGCATCAGAAACGTTGCAACAAAGCTGTCACAACTATTGCAGCTTATTGGCATGGTACCCAGGTAAGAAAATGTTAGAAAGCTTTGTATTACAGAGCCATTATGTGGAACAAAGACCCTACAGATTAAAGATTTGGGGAATATTTTCAGTGGCTTAAGCTACTTAACTTGCATTTCTCTTTGCTGCTTACATGTTTTAACTATTGCAATCTCAAAAACCAAGACATGCTTTCATATTTACTGTTTATGGTGACTGGTTTCTTTCTTTCTCTTTCTGTCCATTGGGAACCTGCAGTAACCTTTTCTGTCCTAAACTTTTCTATAACCCATTTCAAATACACTACAGGCGCGAAGGGAACTGAGACGACTGAAGGAGGATGCTAGAAATAAACATGCTATTGCTGTTATTTGGGCTTACTGGCTTGGATATAAGGTACTTCATGCATACATTCCATGCCTCTTCACTGCTCAACAATATCTGACTTTCATCTGTAGTAAATAGTGAAGATTAATAACTAATGCTATGACTTAGAAAATATTAGAGCACGATCCTTGATTTCTTGCATTTCCATTCATGCCACACTTAATAAATCTGAAGACATCCTAAATGTTAGTCTTCCATCTATTGTATAGTAGACTAGGAACTTCTAACCATGCTACCCAACTAGTACCAATTGCATTCTAACAAGTTATTAGATTTACATTATTAGACTACAATATTGTCAAATTAGAAAATGCATTTAACTGACCAAATATGCAAAGCATGTTTTTTCTGCTAACAAATGCTTGCAGTGACATTTTTCTAGATTCCTAAATTAAAGCTTTTAATGGGGAGTGTGTATTCTGCAACTTATACAGGCTCTTTACATTCAAAATAGTACATTGTAAATTATAATTTTTACAACTTCATGTTTGAAATCTATTCTGTGCTGTTTTTTTTCTTTATTAATAAATTTCAGTTGAATAAGAGGAAGTACAGTGTTGCAAATAAGATGCAGTATTGATGACCTGAATTTTGGGAGAAAAGTATGTTAGCGTACGCATCTAAACTTCTGGCACTAGAAAAATCCCAGGAATTCCATCATCAGCTGTTCGTTTTGAGAACTAAAATCCCACTGAAAGATTCCTGCTAATCCCTAGATTTCAGTTTCAGGTTTTGTGAGCCACCAAAAATTCTGTGCAGCAGAGAACAACATTTAAATTATTGTTTTAATTAATTAACAGTGCTTCACTGACTTGCGATACTTTCAGTAAGCCAATGAAAATTAAATCTCGATTATTATTTTGCATTGTTATTACAAAATACCTCATGAGTTAAAAAGAAAAATGTTTAGTGTGGTCCACTAATACAGAGCCAAAGAACAATGTTGAGTTTGACCTTCATTGTTTTGTCACTGATGTAAATCTGTTAGACATGTAATGAAATGTCAACCTAGGACTCAGCAAATAAAAATATACAGAAGGCCCCTCATGAGAGAGATCAGTGTAAACTGCTACACTATCTAATCAGTCACAATTTTCTCTTCACTTACATTAAATAAATGTAAAATGTTTCTACCTTACTCTAATTAGGACAGTAAAATATTTATATATCAACTCTCCTTCATAACAACAAGCAAAACAATTGATTTTTATATTCTTGCTATACCTAAGAATTCTCTTCTACCAGAGAGTCCAGTGGTAGGGAGCTAAATTTATATACAGCTTCACAAAATTAAACTGTACGTTGCTGTTAAGAAAAAGAATAAGACAAATTAAAACACATTTTTTTATTTCTATATTAAAGTACCTAATTGACAATACACAAAGAGTGGAAGCAGACATCGCCTTTGTGCTGTTATAACATTTTTTATGGTGGCATAAAGGCCAAGCAAACAAATGTCCATAGCCCCTGTCATACCACAGATGCCCAAGATGTGCAGCTGTGATTTAGTTGGCATCAATTTGTGTCACTTTATTGCAGAAGCTGTCCACTAGGTTTATGGTGGGAAAGTGTGGTTAGGCAGGTACTCCTTGAGTTTCAGGTGCCTGATGTTGCGTGCCTCAGGAAGTCCCATTTTTGGGGCATGCAAGATCAGGTCACTAAAGCTTGGGGATCTCCTGCCTAGGTTTCTTGTTTCTGATTCCCTGGGTGCTGGTCAACACTCCAGTGCAGTCATGAGGCTGGGATTACCAGTTAACTGATTGGTGTTCCCAGCCCCACACCCTCAGCTGAGCTGGTTTTTCACTCTTGCAGAGGTGCACCCCAGAGATCCCACAGGGTGCATATCTGTAAGCAGGAAACTTTGGATTTCTCTGCTTAGAGACACACCCAAGACCAGCCCTGGGAAAGTGCCTGTACAAGGGAGGGGGCATGCTGCCTGCTTTCTGCAGGATATATGAGCTGGACAGTGGGCATGGCTGATCTGTTCTGTTTGGTAATGTCTGTAAAGTATTTTAACTAAACTAAAATATTACGTTTTAGTTTGTCTATCATAAGTCAAATGCAGTCAAGAAAACATGTCTTAAGCATAAGCATAATTGTAACCAACCAAATTTAAGTGCTCCCTAAAGGCTGCTTGAGATCTAAAAAAAAGTCATAGAACTGAACTACTTGGTTTCCTTCCTCCTCAAAAGGCAGACAGATTCTGATTGTGCAGTGTCCTTGGCATTAAGATGTCATATAATGAGAACTAGAATTTGCTACCTCACAAGTGAACTAAAATATATCTTTTATAAAGGCTTTATTAATGCATAGTTAAATTGGAAGAGTGCCCAAAAAGTGCAAGAGGTAAATGTGAAGTGGATTCACTTTTCTTTAATATACTTGACAAGATAAAAGTACTGCAAGTGCATAGCTACAGCTACTGCTGCTACCATCTCCTTATCAAGAAGACTGAAACTAATGTGTTGGGTTGTATGATGTCAAATAACTAAACAAACAAATTTATTAATATCTTCTAAAATGTAAAAGTATAACTTAATAGACTCTCAGTCTTCATATAGGTACTTGGGAATTTTATTTTCCTAAAATAGATTATTGATGAATTTGTGTTTCTCTCCTTGTTTGTATGTGATGAAGTTATGCTGTTTGGTGATATAATGTCACCTACCTCTTCATTATGGGGAGAATCAGAAAGAGAGAGATCCATTTAACGAAGTGAAGAATAACACAAACAGAATATTAACATCTCTCTAAAAACAGAAGTTTTAAATATGGCATAAAATAGTATGAGAGAGTTTCTTTTACAATTAGAAACCAACATATTTCTTGATTTGTAGAACTGATCCCAGTATGCTCAAGTGCTTGTCACTGGAGTTATTGATTCTTTAGGATGTTTTAAATGATTCTTAAATCAACATTATTTTAATCTTATAACTAGAGGGAAAGCTTTCCATTAAATTGGGTATCATGAATTCATATTGATTTATTTATTGATTGGCTTACTTGCATGGAAGATATGATGCAAACATTCATAGCAAATAATGGGGCTTGCATAATTCTTACTTTTCTGTATCAGTAAGACAGTATAGAGGCTTTTATTGACTACCCTTAACACCATTTCCACACTGGGTTTTAATGGTTACATACTGTTCTTCCATCTTTCTATATCTTATTCATAAATTGGCTGTTCTATTGGGAGAATCCTTTTCCTGGTCATTGTGCTATCTGCATCGGGCTGTCTCTTTTGTTCACTATCTAAACGTTTTAGGCTCGAAGGGAATTGAAACGCTTGAAGGAGGAGGCTAGGCGTAAGCATGCTGTTGCAGTCATTTGGGCTTACTGGCTTGGACTGAAGGTACTTTCTCAACCACTCCCTTGCATCAACAGTGAACTCAATATTGAGTGTGGCATCTACTAACACATAATATGCTATTGATTATGCGGGTTCATTAGTAAACAGTCTTTCAGGAAATTACATTGCTTAGGTTTTGTCATGGACCTTTTTACTAAAAAAAATCCTGAAGCTGAAAATCTCTGAAATGAGACATTTGTAAATGTTTTTAACAACTGTATTATATAACAGTGGTCTTAAGTCTGAAGCTATTTCTTGTCTTATCAGGAGGTTCAGTTTTCAGTGGAAGAAAAAGTGCCAAAACTGTTCTTAATTAAAGGGACATTAATATGGCTGTTAACTTAAAATTTGACCTACATTGGCAGAAAGCCCATTCAAAAAGATTGCAAACACGTATTTTCTTTTCTTGACCTATGCTTGCTATATAGCTGGGGAATAGGGTGGGACTATTTTTTTTGTTCTTACTTTAGACCTACTGGCCTTGTATTGTATTGTAGCCTTAAGTATAGTGTTTGATAAAGATGTAGAATTGCATGCTATAACATGTGGTTGGTGGCCTTCAGAGACCTTCCTATAAAAGTTTTAGCACTTTCAATTTTCACGTTTGTCTGTATATCTCTACAGCAAGGATTGGTTGACAAAAGAAAACACTTCTGTAATCTATGAAGTGTAGTTCTGTTCTGTATATTGACTATGAAAATGGCATTGTAAGAAGAGACTTTTGTGCCTCAGTGGCGCACATATTTTGTTTTCTTGATTTATATTTTAAGTTAAGTTTTAAAGTACTCTCACTGTGAACTTATTGGGGATCACTGTGAACTTATTGGGGATCGCAGACGCCACCCGAGTTCTTTTGGACTCAGTTATCATGATTAGTAGATTTAGTGCAGGGGTAGGCAGTGTTTTTTGGCCAGAGTGCCAAAAAACACCACAATGGAAGGCTGGAGTGCTGGCATGTCAGAAAAAGAAAATGAGGGCAAGGGGTACATGGCAGGATGCCCTGCTTGTGCCCCCTGCTACCCTTGCCCCCACCCAAAGCCCCTGTCCCCCATTCCTGCTGCCTGTGCCCCCAGCCCTACTACCCCTTGCCCCCCACCCAAAGCCCCTGCCCCTCAGTCTTGCTGCCTGTGCCCCCCACCCAAAGTCCCTGGCCCCCATCCCTACTGCCCCTTGCCCCCCACACAAAGCCCCTGCCCCCCAGCCCTGCAGCCCTGTGCCTCCCACCCAAAGCCCCTGACCCACAGATCTACTGCCCCTTGCCCCTACCCAAAGCCCCTGGTCCCCAGCCCAGGCTCTGTGGCTGTCAGCAGCT